>NC_047168.1:13661668-14024168 GCF_009819705.1 Hippoglossus hippoglossus
CCAGGTCACTTCTCTAAAAGTGTCCAGCCACCGTGAAATTCATATTATTCCCATGGAGGACACACAGACACACACACACACACACACACACACACACACACACACACACACGCACACACACACGGCTGAACATATTGAGTGTGTAGGATCCTCTTTGTGTTTGAAACTTTGTGCTCAGAAAACACACCATATTGTAAACTAACATTAATAAAGATGGATTTCACTTCATGAATCACAATACATTTAATATATTTATCTTTCAAATACTTTAACACAATAATTAGGATCAATATTATTATAGTCTGATATTATAAAGGAAATCTGATACTGTACTTAATCAATTATTAATACAACATTATTAAAGTACTCCCTGTATTCAAAGCCATACAAAAAATTTGTCAAAAAAAATAATAATGTTACTTGGAAATGTGGCTGCCCTATGATAGAGTATATAATATAGTATAGCTATATTATATGGTATGTGATATAGTATATAACATAGTAAAAACATAATATATGATACAGTATATATAGTATATATAACATATAAAATAGTATATAATATATCGTATATAACATATTATATAATACATGATATATATTATAAAACATGGTTTATGATATGTTGTATGAATATATGGTGGAGTGCAGCTCAATGTATATAACAGAAGTTGTAGATCAATCAGCTCTGTACATTATATTTCTTAATATATAGTATAGTATATAATATAGTATATGGATGTAGTTTATAATAAAGTATTTGTATATAGAGTCCAGCTCAGTTCATTAGGTTTTTTTATATGTAGGCATGATGTAGTTTATTACATAGTATATAGTATTGTGTGTTTATAGAGTATATATTATAGTATGTAGCTAGGGTTTATGGTATAGAATATAATATAGAGTATGTATGTATATTAGTAGAGTATACAATATTAGTTGTGGGTCAGTATAGTTGTTGATATATGATGTTGTGTATGATTTTGTATAGGATGAATCCAGCTCCGTCACTTTCAGCTTCAGTGTCTGGGAACAACGTCAGTGCGCCATTACGCATCTGGGGAGCGCGCGCTCCAGCGGCAGCGGCAGATCCCCGGAGTCAGATGATGAAGAGGAGGATGGTGGTGGTGATGATGATGAAGGTGACGGTGCTGGGTGTGATGGAGGATTAGACCCCGGCTGCTCTCAGTCCTCCCCGCAGAGGTGAGGCTCGGATGGGGGACGGTCACCGGAGGAGCCGGGGACTCGGGAGTCTCTCCGCCAAGACCCGGGTCTCCAAGGAGACCAAGCTCCGGCTGCGCGTGATCTTCCTGGATGAGAGCGAGCGCACGTTCGAGGTGGAGGTGAGTTCTTCATCAGAAGCGCGTGCGTCCGCTCCAAATGACGCACAGCTTCATTTATCCGCAAACATCGCTGCACTTTACTGAATGTTTCTTTATGAATCATATTTCTATCTGACTATCAGCTGCTCGGAACTTGTTTGTGTGTGTGTGTGTGTGTGTGTGTGTGCGTGTGCGCGTGTGCGTGTGTGCGTGTGCGTGTGTGCGTGTGAGGGATCTTATCTTCACATCAAACTTTATCCATCACAGGCTCTGATATTCTTTATCTCCATGCTTATGAATTCACAGCAGCTCATGAACTGTAACAACAGGTTTCTGGAGGTGAATGTTTGTGAAGCTTCTCAGATCCTCTGGAACAATCAGGTTCATTATGGGTTGGAAACGTTTGTCTTCACCAGATTGTGATGGAGCTGCAGACCGATGCTGAGTGTTTCCACTGAGGTGGAGCAGTTTACATCTGGAACATGTTTTAAACAAACAGTGTGTGACTCATTTCCTCCATCAGCTGCCGACCGGACTTCAAAACACAAACTGTTCACAGCTCATTCCCCTGATTTAATGTCATCCATCCATCCTATAAAACACAAGTACAACTATGCATGAAGTATATATACTTGAATTAAGAAAAATGTACCTGCATTTTAAATATAAATACACATCACACACTTTTTAAAAGCTACTACTAATATTAATAAAAATAACACACTGTGGACAAACTACCAACTGACACCATTTCCAACAGCAAAAGCATTTTTCTGCTTTGTTCATTCTGTGAACTAAAAGTTTTCATATCAACAAATATAAATCAAGATACACAGATAAACAGGAAATTAACATTAAAGAGGTTATGATTTTCACATTTGTTAAATACTAAGTTAACTTGTAGAGGACAGATGTTCATGTTATCACGTCCACATCTGCTCTGCAGTTCTTCAACGTTGGAAGATGGAAACACCAACAATTAAACTTTTATGTTAATGCACAAGTGAACGTTAAGAAAACGCTTCTATTCTCTATTTGTTACATCTGCCAGCTGTCAGACAGCTGTGTGACGTGTACACATCTGGATCGTGAACACTCTGCTGTCTATGAACTGACATGTGATCCAGTATCCGGGTCAGGAGCAAGACGAGTGACAGGACGAGTCTCCGACATGGTGACGTCGCCTCCGAGGCAGTGATCTAAAAAGAGACCCTCGCTGTGTGTGTGTGTGTGTGTGTGTGTGCGTGTGTGTGTGTGTGTTGCAGCATTGTTGTAGCTCCATTTTCTCCGCCCCACGCTCGCTCTCTGTCACTTTCCCAGCAGCCTCTGGGACATTAGCAGCATCTTTAGAAGAGGAGAGAGAGATGGAGGAGGGAGGAGGAATAAAAGAAAAAAAAAAACTGAATGAGTAGATGAGGGCAGAAAGAAACTGATAAATAAAAACGTACATTTTAAACAGAGGAGGTAATAAGTGTGATTTACAGAAATAGTTTTTTTTACGGTTCGCTGTGTTTTTCTCGTCTGACCTCGATCTTCAAACCTTCAGGGCAAAACAAGGATTAATGATCAGACAGGGGGAAGAGAGAGAGAGGGACAGAGTGGTGGAAAGACCAGGACATGAAGGAAAAGGTCGAGCGACACGAGTACAAACACACACACACAAAAACATATTAATGCAAATATACGTCTTCAAACTAAAACGAGTCAAAAACTTTATCTCGTTTTAATTTCATATAGTGACGTGTTGTGTGTCTGTGTGTTACTGTTGAGGTAGCGAGGAACACGATTTGTCGTCCATGTGTCAACAGTGTGGATCTTATATTCAAATCCCACACAAAGTTAAAAAACGTCCTGACACATATATAAAGTGACACATATATAAAGTAATAATCTACTTATCTCATTAAAAAGACAAAAATAAAACGTTTATTTTACAACTTGTTTTCGTCTGAGACGACAGTAAAGTCTATTTTCTCCCCTGTTGAAACTAAGTGCTGTGCTGCAGCCATTAGTCTCCACTAATCACGGGTTAGTCCTGTTCCCGTTATAATCGCTCGCAGCTGCTTCGTCCCTCCTCTTCCTCCATCATGACAAGTTAATGAAGGACGTCCAGTGACCAGCGGCAGGGCGGTAAACACCAGCTAGCAGACAGCAAACTCTCAGAGAAAACCCACAATGCATCTCGGTAATTAGAGAGATGAGGGAGGAAGGGAGGAAGATAGAGGGATAGAGAGGGGGAGGGAGGAGGAAGAGGAAAGGACGAGTGTAAAGGGTTCACAAAGGTTATTAAGTTCATATCATCGACTGTAAATAAAGATGGACGATATGACAGTTCACCAGTTCATCAGGTCGCGGTAATAAAAACTTCATACAAACTCATTACACTAAGTTCTAGTGAAGCTAAGTCGTAGCGCGTTTAGCCGTGTTCCCCAGAGTGTCCCTGGACTCCAGCTTTAAGACGTTCTCGATTAAAAAAATCCAATTAACCAATTACCCCCCCCCCCCCCCCCCCCCCCTTCTCTCTTTAATTCTCTGTCTGCTTTTCACAGCAAAAGGTTTTAGGAGGCGACTTCTTCAACAAAGTGTGCGGTCATCTCAAACTGCTGGAGAAAGAGTACTTTGGACTGGAGTTCCGACACCATAGTGGAAACTACGTATGGAACACAAACACACTTAAAGTTAACGTGTCTGTTGTCGTGTCTGTCGTACACACAAACAGAACATATGTTAAAATACATGTTAAAATACATGTTCAAACTTCAATGTGTGATGTGTTGCAGGTTTGGTTGGAGCTGCTGAAGCCGCTGGCCAAACAGATTAAATGTAAGTCACGTTGCCCTTCACGCTCGAGAAACTCAAATACTACCACTACCACTACTGCGCCTTCTAGTACTACAACTACTGCTACTACTAATAATACTTATAATAATGATACTAATAACTTAAACGAATGCAAACGTTTCCTTCTCCTTCTCCTCCTCAACATCTTTTTCTCTCCGTCAGACACCAGCGATCTTTTCTTCAGGTTTATAGTCAAGTTCTTCCCTCCGGACCCGGGGCAGCTGAAGAGAGGCCTCACCAGGTAACAGGGTTTAATTCAACTGATTAAAAACTCATTAAGAACTTAACACTGAATCCATAACGTGTGTGTGTGTGTGTGTGTGTGTGTGTGTGTGTGTGTGTATAGGTATCTTTTTGCATTACAGATGAAACAGGATTTGTCGAACAGCAGCCTGACCTGTAATGATAACAGCGCCGCCCTGCTGGTCTCTCACATATTGCAGTGTAAGCATCCAAATACAGCCCAGATAAAGTGTAGATGTCATATCTGAGATATAAAGTTCATATTTACCGGAATTATTTTATTCATGTGACTTGTTTGTTTACTTGAAGCACATCTGGAGGAAAGAAAAGTTTTTGATTGAACGTTAACACTGTTTCACCGGCGTGTTTGTGTGTGTTTGTGTGTGTTTGTGTTACAGCAGAGCTCGGGGACTTCGATGAGGATCTGGATTGTCAACATTTAGAGATGAAGCAGTACGTCCCCAACCAGGAATATCTGGACCACAAGATCATCAAGTTCCACAAGAGACACAGGTACAGTCCGGACGCTGTGAATCCTCAACGCTTTCATTTCAAAACCTGCAGAAGTTCTTCTTCTTCACCCACCGGTGTTAAAGAAATGTCTCATAAAGCCTGTTGGGGACACGTCCGTCCTGCTCCCTCCTCTGTCTCTGTGTAGAGGTGCGTCTCCGGCAGACTCGGACATCCACCTGCTGGAGGTGGCGAGGAAGTTGGACATGTACGGCATCCGGCCGCACCCGGCCCACGACGGGGAGGGGATGAGGATCAACCTGGCCGTCACACACTCTGGAGTGCTGGTGTTTCAGGTACGTGAACCTAACGTGCACACTGACATGCCACTACTCTGCCCACAGGAGGCGGCGTTAGCATCTTGGCATTGCAAGAACATGTAGTAGAAACATTCATTGACCCTTGAGAATGAGTTTTATAACTTTTTCATAAAGAGATTCCTAAAGATAGTAAAGAAACAATCACATTTCCCTGTTGAAACCATAAAGATGGACGACATGACAGCTCTGAAAAGTGAAGCCAAAATATACATATATATATTTGATGATATAAGAAAGAGACGTCATGATTGACAGCTGAGACTGACTCCCGATTGGTCGAGCTTGTGTATGGGCGGCTTCATTTCTGTGCAGTAGGAGGAAGTGAAGACGTGTCGTCCATTTTTATTTACAGTCCATGGTTGGCAACAGGTTGGTCGATGAATGAAATGACAGGGGAAGCTTTCTTTAGCCTGTTATTAGCACTTAAATATACATTTAATCCTTTTACCTCTTTGGTTTCCAGGGAAACACCAAAATAAATACTTTCAGTTGGGCGAAGATCCGCAAGCTGAGCTTCAAGCGGAAACATTTTCTCATCAAACTGCACGACAAAGTGGGGGTGAGGACGAGAAGAGAATTCCTTTAAAGAATCGAATACGTGTTGTACGTCATTATTAATCTGTTGTGTGACATTCATGCAGCCGTCCTGTAAGGACATTCTGGAGTTTTCCATGGCGAGTCGGGACGTGTGTAAATCCTTCTGGAAGACGTGTGTCGAGTATCACGCCTTCTTCAGACTTGCAGAGGAACCAACGGCGATTCACAAAACACTGTTGTCCTGTAAGGGCTCCAGCTTCAGATACAGGTAACACACTAACACACACACACAGACACACACAGACAGACACACACAGACAGACACACACAGACAGACACACACAGACAGACAGACACACTCTTGGGGAAAACTGAAAATGAAGCATTTAACGACATATGAGGATTTATTCTGTGACACGGGCTGGTTCGTATACTTAATGTTTTATTGTGTGTGGCAGTGGGCGGACACAGAAACAGCTGCTGGAGTGTTTGGGATCAGGGGAGAAGAAGAGGTGAGAATAGATTCATCATCATAAGTGGAATGTGTGAGACAAACCCTTAATGCTGCGTCATCTTTTCTTTTCTCCAGAACTTACTGTCAGTCCGACTACGATCCCAGACAGTGTCGGTCGTCTCCTGATCTCCTCACCGACGTCTCCAAACAAGTAATACAAGCTTCAATTCACTGTTTAAACACTGTGCACATACTCAAACTGAATAGCTTTCCTTGATCTTTGTGCGTCTCACCTCTTCAAGATGTATCAGCACTCACATCCCTTCCCCCGGTCGACCCGTGCCTTGGCGATCCAGAGTCAAAACGAGTTGGACCCACATCATCGAGGCGTAGACGACATCGAAATCAGGAGGGGAGGGGCTAAACGCAGCCAATCATCTGTGGAGGTCACCCGGAGGCCGTGGCCTCTCTCCCAGGTCTCGCCCCTCTCTCCTCTGCACCAATCAAGCCCCTCACCGAAGACCAGATCAGCCTCTACATCTCTGATGGAGGACGTGAGGGGCGGACGCATCGAGATGCAGCGCCAAGCCCAGAGGCTGGCCGGGGTCTACGGCAACCGATCGAGACGTCGGCCCAATCCCCAGCCACACCCAGACGCCGCACAGCAGCTGGTTCTTCTTTACCCAAACAGTCCTGCCTACCAGTATCACCCCATCCTCCCATCATTCCCATCAGCTGGGTCCTCGCCGCTCAACCGTTACCCCTACTTGACGGACTATGTTGCCGTTTCTTCGCTGGAGCGTTTCCCGCAGCCGAGGAGGCGGGAATATGTGACAACGGAAGGCCTATCGCGGCCGTCTTACTACCCACTAGGCCACGATTCGCCGTCTGCTTCACCAATCAGGAGGAACCTCCGCCCCTGTGGCTCAGGCGGGTTGGCCAGAGTTTACCAGCAGGGAAGCAATGGGGCACGGTTCTTGGGCATTGGACATACTGAGGCCGGCCATTACAGTGACGACTGCAATTTCCTCCCAGGGCTGCCTCGCCGCGTAGCGAGCCAACCAGATGTCAAGTTCCATCTCTCAAGGAGTTCTAACCCCGCCTTTAACCCCGCCTCTGAGTTTCGGCCCCTTGGTTACTACCCTCACCTGACCCGGCCCACCTACCTCCCACTAAACTCCTCCCCTCTGCCAGAACGGCCCACGTCGCTATGCATGATCGGAGGCACAACAGGAAGCTACAGCGACTCGGACCCAGAGGTTTTCTACCCATATTACTGCCAACCACCCCCACTGGGGAAGATGGTTCGGTCCGCTGGTCTAGCCAGGATGAGGTTTTCTTCTGGAAGCCTCCAACTAGACGAGGAGGAAGAGGAGGAAGACGAGGACGATGGAGCAGCGAAGGAAAAGGCCAAAAAGGAGATGAAGAGTGAGGAGGAGAATAAAGTAAGAAGTGAGAGAGAAGAGACTAAAGGTCCTGTGAAGATGACAGAGGTCACCTTGTAGATTCTTCTCCACATGGAAACAGATCAACGACATGAGCACATTCAAACCTGACGGATGAAGTGTTCGAACTTTGCCTTGTTCTAGTTTTCAGAAGGTGGAAACTAATTCCAGAACAAGCAGAACCAGCCTCAGCTTTAGCAGAAGAGGTTCGTCTCTAGAAGCTTTAAAGTTTTAAAGCCTGTGTCAATGTCAATGACTTACGATCTTCTGGAAGATGAAGGAAAACTAGATTTTGTGTTGGGTTCTGTGCTAGAAAACTGTGGTTGCTTCTTCTGTTTGGGGTCGAGTCTTGTTCACGTCAGTTTTCGTTTGAAAACACACGAGCTCTGCCACGGATACGTCTGCTGTCACTACTCCGGAGTTTGAGAGGAGAGAAACTGAGATGTTTGGAAACGATGATGTTAAGACTCGCAACCTTTGCTGTCTGGCTCCTATCACTTAACCCCTTGTGGTAAAAAAGTAGCTAGCAGTTTAAAAAGCTAAATGGATAATCAACTACAAGCGGATTGGTGAAGCATCGGAACTATTGTGGTTGTTGTGCGTTCAGCCAGAACTGGACCAGAACAAAAAGCCTTTGATTTACCAGTGAACCCACGTTCCCACCATCGGGGAGTGCCTGGGGTTTCCCTGTTTGGAGCTCGGACATCTGGAGGGAACTCGAACATCTGGAGGGAACTCGAACATCTGGAGGGAACTCAAACATCTGGAGGGAACTCGAACTAGAGCTTCAGATGTCTGATCAGGATCTGTCTCTTCTGGAAGTTTTCCAGACCAACTGGTGGAAGACGCCGTGATAGACCGTGAAGTCTTTTAGTGGAAACTGATTATTCTCTTATTACTTTGAAGAATTGAATTTGAAATTTAGAGTGTTCCGGCAGTGTGAAAACTTGATTCATGTTTTTGTTGATATTACAGCTGAAATTATGAATAAATTATTATGCAGAAGAAGAAAATACCTCATTCCTAATCTAGTCATGGGGAATGTTTTATGTTCAAATAACACAAATTAAAACTTTTCAAATAAGAAGATGGAGTAAGATGAAAGCTTGTGATTGAAAACAGAATTATCTTTTTAGAAACACAAAGTTTTGAATCAAACTTAAATATTTATTCATAAAACTCTAAGTCCCGCTACAAAAAAAAGAACATTACTGTAAAATCTTACATCTTCCATACATTTCCCCCTCAACAAGCATTATTGTATCCCTTATGATATATAAAAAGTTTTATAGTGTCTTTGGTACAAACGGTCGTTAAAACCTTTATTTACAGCTCCCGTCGCTCT
Source organism: Hippoglossus hippoglossus (assembly GCF_009819705.1). Lineage (NCBI taxonomy): Eukaryota > Metazoa > Chordata > Actinopteri > Pleuronectiformes > Pleuronectidae > Hippoglossus > Hippoglossus hippoglossus. The sequence continues at coordinate 13,670,686 of NC_047168.1, forward strand.
TGAGAAGAACCTGTGTCACTTGTTACGTGATAAAACATCGTGCGTTAAGTTAAAGATGCTTCAACAATCAAGTCCACATCTCAACAGTTTCCCCAACTTGATGCATATCACAGACTTTTCACGAAGCCAGTGGAAGACAGCAGTTCTTCAAACGCGTTTGTTTTTGACGCGTTTTAAACTGTGGAAACTTTGAAATATTTAACGTATGAATCGATTGTATTTTACTCTTAACCGCTGGAAAACCAGAGTGGAAAAGATTTCACCTCAAAGTTTGAACGCATGTCGGATCTGAGCTGAATTCCAGAATCGGGGAGCTGTAAGTGAAAAGTTTTACCGAAGACAACAAAACAAAATGCAATATTGGCAGAGAATCTGTCTCAAGTGCTACCGAGCAAACACAAAGAAATATACAAGGATCAAGGCCGAGACACTGAACACACACACGCGCCTGCCGACGGACGACAGCCCTCGTTACACGTCATCATCTGTGTGGAACGAAAACATCTACATCAAACAAAAATGACATCTTTTAGAAAAACGACAGCAAATCGACAATTAAGGCACATGGTGGGAGATCAGGGCGTTTGGGGAGATTATTCATGGAGTTAAGTTTGAATGAAGTCGGACTCACGGCTGCGTCTCACTTTGCTTTCAAAACTTTAGCTTGAGAAGTGACTGGGGGAAAAAAACAAAAAGAACCGGAGAGAGTTCATGACCCTGGAAACGGGAAACGAGAACCAAAAGTCCGACCGACTCGCAAATTCAGTTCTTTCAAAGTGCAGCCGTCTTTCGATTCCAACGTGGGGGGGGGGGGAAAGGTTCAACCAGCGGCAGTGAAAAAATATATATACATAATATATAGTGTATATATTACATTAGTAGTGTGTGTGTGTGTGTGTGGATGTGTGTGTAGGTGTGTGTGTGTACAGCGAGGAGACATCGCACAGCAAATCTCCTTCGTATCCAATCATCCAGCAGCGTCACCGTACGGAGACAGTCTTCATTTCACGCTCGTCCTTCTCTCCGTCCGTCCGTCCTTCAGTTGGTCGTGAATCTGTCCCAGAGAAACGAAGGCGTCAGTGAACAAATGATCGGAAGGAGGAAGATTTCATCTTCGTAAAACAACACGAAAGGACGAGAGCATGAACTCCCTCAGGGGCCCCGGGGGCACAAGTCTGCTGCCGGGCCCCGAGTGAGTGGCCATGTTTCTCTATGAACTGACGTGTTATTTTTCTAAGAATAATAATTGTCAGATATATTGATAATGAAAAATAATTGCCGGCTGCAGCCTTTAAGTTCCTCTTTGATGGAATAATACGACCCTGCCCCAGTTTCCCTTCGGTTAATTAGGAAAAAAAAGAGAATCAAAGCACTTTGATGAAGTACAACTTTACAACAAGAGGAGCTCAACGTGAGCCCGAATAATTAAAGTCTTCAAGGAGATTTTGACGTGGAGTTGAACTACGTGAGCGGCGACATGAGGTCGAGGACCCGGCGTGATGTCGACTAAACTATTTGACTGGAGCTTCGCTTTCAATCGAGAGAACTTAAAATGAAAAGAAAACATTTTACAAATCTGACGAAATGGAGAAATCACGGAAGCCAGCGAGAAAGGAAACAGACAAAGTGAAACTAAAGAGTTGATTGGTTTAGAAAAAACGACAACGGACGTACTTCTGGTACCTGGCAATGATGTGTGTGACCATCCTGTCCGTGATGCCTGGACACACGTCCTCGGCCAATCGGATGTTGCGTTCCAGCTCCTCGATGGCCAGGCGCTGCTCGGAGTGCTCCTTGTGCTGCTGCTTCAACTGCACAAGAGAAACAACCGAAACTGAACAGGGAACAATCTGCACCTCGTTTTGAAAAGCTCAGTTTGGTGGTTTTTAAAAAGCAATAATTTGTAAATTTACCGATCGTTTAAATCACGTATTAAAACTTTTTGGGAATTAATCCCCAATACAGAACTCTTTAAAGGTTATTTTTTATTAGGAATTGTTCGTTTTGTCCAACATTAATAGCTTTTTTCTTCCCTTTATTATTTTATTCCCAAATGTTATTTGCTTTGGTCCTGAAATGTTTCATTTCCGTTTTAAACAAGTTTGTTTTTAAATTTGTCTTTGACCAAATGTTCAAATTATAATAATCTAATTTATCTATTTCTCTTTCAACGTGATGCTGTGTACGTCTCAGAAAATAAAACAAAGAGAGATGTGCTTTACTTTATATTTTATGAGTGTCTGTGTACTGACCTCGGTGAAGACAGGGGAGATGACTGTGGTCAGACTGGTTGATTTACTCAACTGCTCCGGAACCTGATGAGGAGGAGGAGGAGGAGGAAGAGGAAGAAGGAGGAGGAGGAGGAGGAAGGAGGAAGGAGGAAGGAGGCAAATAATGAATGTTCAACAATTCAAACAAGGTTATTTTTAAAACTGACTTGATTGAAAAGCAGTTTCTACTTTTGGTTTTCGTGAAATCTAAAAACTTGGGGATATAGAAGATGTTATTTTATCGTTAAAAGTTCGACGATGCACTGATATCACGATGTTCTTGTTCTGATGACACGTGCACTGATATCACGATGTTCTTGTTCTGATGACACGTGCACTGACCGTTCCGTTGAGAACCTTCCTGCCCTCGGTCTTCTTCTTACGAACGGTGGTGAAGGACCATTCAGGAGACTCACTGTTCTCCTTGTTACTGGACTCACTGCGCGCAGACAGACACACACACACACACACACACACTCATGTTACTCAGCGAGCAAAATACAGGCGCTGAGAAGTTACTTCGTCGACGGAAGTAATCTGATTACCTGTCGGAGTCGTCGGAGCTGCTGCCGCTGTGCCCCTCCTCCTTCCACCTCCTGTACCTGTCAATCAACTCGCTGAGGTAGGACGTCTTCTTACAGTGTTTGATGATGAACTTGTGTTTGAGGAGCTCCTTCGCTGTGGGACGCTACACACACACAGACACACACACACACACACACACACACACACACACACACACACACACACACACACACACACACACACACACACACACACACACACACACACACACACACACACACACACACACACACACACACACACACAATTTTACTTTATTATTATTTAAATACATGTATTTATGATATATTTAATTTAAGCTGTTAAATGTTCTTTGTTTGTTAATGTTCCTTTTTTTCAACTCAAATATAATTTAAAGCAAGTTTGTCTCAGGTTTAGAAATTTTACTTATGTTTAAAATTATTCATAATCTTTTTATATGTTGAGGAGCAGAAAATACAAATGGAGAGAGAAGTGGAGCTATTAGTCCACCAGGGGGCAGCAAGAAGCAACAGCAATTAAACCAGAATAGAGAAGTTGCTTCAAATGAAAAACACAGAAAATCAAAAAAAAATTGTATTATTGTTTTTCCTGAATGAAAAACTGTAAAAAAAAAACTAAAAAAATATATTTTTCATTCCAAAGCATTAACATTACAAAATGCTACAAACAGCAAATGGAAAGTAAAACATAAGAAATGGAAATAAAATAAAGTGTTTGCACACGTGTAAGTCTACGTGTTTGTTTGATTGTGTGTGTGTGTGTGTGTGTGTGTCTCTGTGTGTCTGTGTGTGTGTGTGTCTCTGTGTGTCTCTTACGAAGGTGGGGTCCTTGTTGAGACAGGCCTCTGTGAACTCTTTGAAGCTCTTGGAGAATTCTCCGGTGAGCGTCGGCGGTGGAGACTTGGGGATGTGGAAGAGAACTCGCATCGGGTGCATGTCCGAGTTCGGGGGTTCACCTTTGGCGAGCTCGATGGCCGTGATGCCCAGCGACCAGATGTCGGCCTGGAAAGAGACACACACACACAAATAAATGAATAAATGTAGAAATAAATACAAGTTGAAATACAGAAATAGCTTTTTTCATCATAAAATATATTTATTTTTCATTTATTTATGTTTTAAACTATTTATTTCTGCACATATTTATTTACACTTATGTCATTTTCTGTCCTTTACAGTTTGGAACCGAGCTGCTCCTACGTGCAGGTGAACGCACCTGCAGTCAGGTGTGTGTCTTTTTGTGTAACACCCACAAACCATATGTCAACCTGAACGTGCACACACACACACACACACACACACACAACAAAAGTAAACACAAAGACGCACAACACACACACACTCAGGACTTCCACATGCACACAGTTTGAATGTCACGTCTTCTCAACTTGCTACAGCAACCATGTGTCGAGCCCAGGTTAACAGACGTGATCTCGCACACACACAGACACACACACACACACACACAGTCGGCAGTATCATGTTACAACAGGATGCTCGGCCGCTGTTTGACTGTTAACTCCAGCGGCTCCGACACTGTTACACACTGAGCATATGGCAGCTTGTGCTCAGAGCACAGACACACAACACGACACAACGAGACACAACGCGACACAACGAGACACAACGCGTGTTTTCTTGCTGTCTTGTTTGTTCTTTATTCTACAAAAACGAACTTTCTGAAACAGCGCCACATGTGGGCGCATTGAAACTGTATGGGAACAGAGCATTAAATTTTAAATATAATTAAATGAAAACTGAGGCCACACACACACACACACAAAGACACAAACACACATGAATCAAACCACATCAGGACATACCCTGTTTCCAAAGAACACAAAACCAGACGCGCGCACACACACACACACACACACACACACGTGACGTCACCTCATTATTTCATTTCATTTGTTGACTTTGTTCTTGGGCGTCTTTCAGCTCTCTAAACGCTGCGTTTACTTGTGTGTGTGTTTGACGACAGCAGCTGCAGCTCTGAGCGCAGACAACATCTCATTGTTTCACTGTTTGGATTTCATCTCTTTGTGGGACTCGACCCAAACGGAGAGAAGACGAGGGAATCCCTCAGAAAACAAAAACACCACGAGATCAGAGATTTATAAATAAACACACTTTGTTGTTGCGAGTGTCCTTTTTGTCGTCGGCCCAGTTTGGGTGTTTCTATGCAAATAGAAGCGGGGAGACTCTGGAAATAATGCAAACGACCTCGGGGGCCAGAGGCAACGAAAAAGATCCACATGGCCGACGTCGTCAAGGCAACAGGCAAACAGGGAGGAAAGCATGTTAAATCCAACATGACAGAGTCTAAAGGCTGTTGTCAGCGTTCGGGGGCCGAGGGTCGGATTTAGAAATATAAATCGTGTGTCGTGTGTTTTACAACCGACTGGAAGTTATTTCATCCACTTCCTTCCTGCTGCCGACGAAACAGCCGGATCAACGGTTCACGGGAATCGTTTCTTCTCGCTGTCAGGAGGTCGCCAGCACGTTTAGTGCACGTGTATAGAAAATGTCCATGTGCACGTGTCTGCAGAAACTGTCCTGTCACCAACGTGATTCTATCCAGATGGCGGCACAGGCATTGTGTGTTTGTGTGCGCTTCTTGTCTCGTTTTTTTTTTTTGCACAATGCAAAGTTTGTTGACGTTGTGCAGCAGCGTGGGATCATGGGAGTTGTTGTCTTTACCACCAGTGCTGAGGAAAATCTACCTGACGTGACTCGGGTGCAAATCAGGTGAATCCAGTGGAAGGAAAGAAAACAGCTGACTGGCTGAACTGTGTGTTTTTCTTTCGTCATGCGTCATTTCAAGTTACAGCAGAGACGCACAAAAGCCACAGGGGAAGAGGATGTGACACAACTGAGAGGCGACTAAATGAAACTTCCTGTCACCTTGAATAAAATTGGGGATTTGAAATATGACACAAATGACAGTGAAAGTGTCGTGACATTTAAAACAACCGACCTTGGAGTCGTAGGCGGACTGCTGGATGACCTCGGGAGCCATCCAGAACGGCGTCCCCACGAAGGTTTCCCTCTTGATCTGCGTGTCCGTCAGCTGACCGGCCACGCCGAAGTCCGCCAGCTTCACCTGGCCGTGCTCCGACAGCAGGACGTTGGCAGCTGTCGGAGAAATGAAACAACGCTACTACAAGTGATTCTCAACAATCAGGGTTTGTGTGAGTATTTGCGATGATTGAAAATAAAGTAAAGATGAAATTGAGGTTGAGAGAGAACGAGTTTTACATTGAAATCAATATGAAATTGACATGTGAGGTTTTTAATGTCAGTCGCACCTTTAATGTCTCTGTGGATCTTCTTCTCCGAGTGCAGGTAGTCGAGGCCCTTCAGGATCTCCTTCAACATGGTGGCGATCTGAGACTCGTCAAACGGACCCGCCCGCAGCTACACACACACAAACAGACACACACACACACACACACACACAGACACACAATATGAATTTTTACCATTTTAAAGCTGCTGATTCATCGATCAAATGTTTTTGTTGTTATATTTATTTACTCATTCTTAATGTGTCAGACTAAACTGAGGGAATCGTTTTCCAGCACACACGGTTGCAACTTAGTGAGAAAATCATAAAACTTAAACCAGGTGCTTTAATTTTTGCATTTTATTGTCTCAGTACAGATAAAGTTTTCTGAATTTGAATCTTGTTGATATCTGATTCAACACTCACCAGGTCCAGAGCTGAGCCTCCACCCAGATACTCCATGATGATCCATAGTTTACTGCCCTGAAGAAGAAAAGAGCGCTCTTCATTTACAGATAATGTAATAAATGAATTAAAGTTGCTGTTCATAACTTATCACAATCATCTTTAAATTAAAAAAGGTATCCAGCGATGTTTTAATGAATCTAAACCCGTCCGGCTCTCACCTTCAGGTAGGAGCCGTAGTACTTGGTGATGTAGGGACTGTCGCACTGACTGAGAACCGTGATCTCCTGCTGGATGTCCTCGATCTCGTCCTCCGCCTCCTCCAGGTCAATGGTCTTTATGGCGACAACGCTCTGAGTGCGATTATCGATGCCTTTGAACACCTGCAGGAGGAGGAGGAAGAGGAAGAGAAAGAGAGATTAAACACACACACCAGTAAAGCTTAAAATAAATTGAGGTAACAACTAACACAATTAAATAAAAAGTGAAAAGTTACACTGTACCTCTCCAAACGATCCTTTTCCGATACGATCTAGTTTCGTGAACAACTCCTCAGGATCGATCTGAGAGCTCTGAGGACAGACGACAACAGACAAGAGGAATAAATGGGTTAAAATTATATAATAATAGTAAAAATATCTTAATTTAGCATTAGAATGAATAATAAAAACAAAACCCAACAGTAAAAACACTAATGAAAACACAGTAATAAGTTTAAGTACAACATTAGATTGTGTAGTTACTTTGAGAAAATGTATGAGTAAAATAAATGTTATTTGAGTCAACAAAAGTCAAGTAAAGATAAAAATGTTTCCGTCACATTCCCTGTGACTCTCGTTCTCACACACACACACACACACACACACACACACACACACACACACACACACACACACACACACACACACACACACACACACACACACACACACACACACACACACACACACACACACACACACACACACACACACACACACACACACACACACAAGGAAACAAGCATGACAGTTAAAGATAACAGGAACTGAACACACAGCTGCACACACACACACACACACACACACACACACAAAACACACACTCTGTTGCTGTAAAACTCAAAAAGCAGAAACTTTACAGGAATAAACGACACAGTCAGAAACTTATGAACGTCACGTTTTTACACTTTGTGGTTTTTAAGTCACATTCAAACTCATTGAGCTACCAGGGACGTCACAGAGAGGTCGGGGGGGGGGTTAAATCAGTTTTGGCTCTTTTTAGTTGTCCCATCCACTAACACGGTGGAGGCGGGGTTTAAGAGCTGCCGTGCAACCAGCCACCAGGGGGCGATGGAGATAACTCTGCTACACTTTCAGGAGCCGACATGTCGTTCATCTATATTTATAGTCTGTGGTTTGGACTGGAGAGAGTTAGGGAGAGTTGAGGCCTTAAAAACCACACACACACACACACACACACACACACACACACACACACACACACACACACACACACACACACACACACACACACACACACACACACACACACACACACACACACACACACACACACACACACACACACACACACACACAAGTACACAAGTTTTGGAAGAACATTTAATAAACACACACCCACAGCAGTGTAAGATATTCCTGTAATGCTGCTGCCTGAACTTCCTGTGTGAACTAAAAAAAGACACACACACACACACACACGCACACGCACACGCACACACACGGCGACCGCAGCGCTGCCACACCCTCTCAGCAAACACAGCAGTTACTGTCTAATGATACTTTTGACTTTTTCAGCGGGGAGACGAGAGGAGGACGAGGGATCAGACGGAGCAGAGATAGAGACGCTGAAAACAAACAGCGTCTTCGTCTTCTACGTGTGCGGCGGCGGCTCCTCGTCTTCATCCTGAGGGTTTCGAGTTTCACGTCCGTCACGTGTTAGAAACCTCATCAACACGTTTCCAGACATTTGTCCTGCTGTTTTCTCACATGGACTCACTCTGACATTTTACTAGAGAGCTCCAGAGCAACCGACTCAGACATGTCGTGTTCTCACAAGCAGAACCTCCGGGAACTTTTCAGGAACATACTCAAACTTCAGTGCAGTTCTGTCATCACAGTCCAATTGTCCAATGAGCATTCAGCTGAAATCTGGCAAAGAATTCACACATTTCTCCCGACGTGTCACAACATTTTAAAAATCACATGCTTCACTCGTCACCTCGAGCCAGTGAGGAAGCTCCGAGACGAGCCACCGAGTTATCGATTGTGCGATGATATAATAATCAACCATTGGGTTTCCCCCTGCAGGGCACGGGCGAGAGACAACTGACCCTCTGTCTCTCTCTCCAATCACAGCAGCATCTATTTTGGGATCCTCAGCTCCAGTTGTGTAGTTTTACCTTCAAGCATCACAAGTTTTCTGTGATGTTGCTGAAAACATTTAATCATCTTTTCTTCTTCTTCTTCTTCCTTCCAGGTCACGGTTTCCTCCAGAAACAAACCGGGTACAAACGATTTATCCCGAGAAGCGTTTTTCATATTTATGGAAACACTTATGATTATTTGATGTAACTGAAACTTTCTGAGCAGAAACCGAATCGAATGAGACAAAAAGCCAGATTTCACTAAAACACACAAATTTAATCATTTGAGCCGTTAAATAAATTAACTGAGGCTAAAATAAATGATTTCAACTCCTTCAGCGGATCGAACAGGGGAGAGGTTTGTGTTTATAGTGAAATAAGTAAAAAAGGTATAAACGTGACGGACTGAGCTTTGAGGATCATGTAAAACTTTGACCTCTCCGTCTCAGTGTGGTGAAACAGTTAGAGACAAGGAAGTTAAATATTCAACGGCGGCTCAATCATTACAGGACATGTGCGCCGCTGAGTCTCTGTAGATAAATTCTGTTTCTGCACAAACAATCTTCAAGCTGCGGTCGGTTCAACACACGACCTGGGAGTTTTTAAATTTCAGCTTATCGTCGGTTGCATTAGACGTTCAAGGGGGAATTTAAGAAATGCAAACAAACCCACTCTCCCGATTAAAGAGGGACAAGGTGTTTGGTGTTAATGTTTAACCCGAAGACAAAGTTCAGATCGTGTTTCTGGGAAAAAATCCTTCAACAATTAGACGAAGAGCAGAGAGGGCTCGTTCTCACCGGCCTTGTTTAGTCCGGACTAAAGTCAAGACTCCGAACCCGAGAGAAAACCAACCAAGCCTGACAGACTTCCTGTTTTTTTGTGTCAGTTGTATATGTTGTGATTTTTAAATGTGTCTGGGGACACATGGAGCTTCTCTTTCCTCTTCCTCCTCCTCTTCCTCTTCTTCACGATAATGTCTCATCAACACATGTAACTGACTTCACCTCCTCCCCCGAGTCTTTGTGCTTTATCGTTGCAGATCCAGGATCGAAGCTGCGGTCGCATCGTGGATCATTAACTAGATCGTTAGATATACGACTGTTGATTGATTGACTGAACATTTTTGTCACCGTCCCAAACGGCTCGTGTTTGCCATCCACACTCCAAAAGGTCAAAGGATAAAACTGAATCCACTGTTATTAGATTCTGTAAAAACATCAGGACAGGTTCTCTGATGAAGGCTCATTACTGACGTTTCATGAGACTGAAGATTTAAATAAAAGGGCGGAGCAGAGGTGAAAAGACAGAAGCACACACACACACACAGCTGGAGGTTAAGTGGTGATAAGGGAACAGAGGTGCTCAGAGGTAGATTCAGGTCAGAGCCTCACACAGAGGAGAGAAGGAGCACAGACGGAGGCGGGGTCGGGTTTTAAAGGTCAGCGAACTCCTGCCGCTCCGTCTGACACGCAAACATTCAGCTGCTCAGGAAAAACTTGGACGACGCCACGGAAACTTTGTACCAGTGAGTAAGAGAGAGAGAGAGGGAGAGAGAGAGAGAGAGAGAGAGAGACCCATGTTTTTACTCACTCAAGTGTGTGTCCAAAAATCCAGACAAAAACAGCTCTGTGTGTGTGTGTGTGTGTTAGAGGTCAAAGGTCGCAGCTGCTGGGGGAGGAAGTACAAACACAGAATTTCCCTGAAAAAAAAAGCGACGCATCATGTGAATAACTCGCTTTACATTTAAAAACATGACGTCACCGGTTGTGTTTTTCTTCATTAGAAACTCGTCCAATCAAAGTGAACTGTTCAGGTGGATAAGAGTCGATAGGAGTCTTTCATGGAGGTTCTGTCTCTTAGTTGGAAACAAAATCTACTGAACAGACCATGAAGTAAAGTAGAAGGATGCGTTTTGAGTCCGGGAAGAACTCACAGATTCCAAATGACGGGTTCACAGACTTCAGAGAGAAAACAAGTTCTCATCTGAGAGAGAACTGAGCAAAACTATGAGTTCTGACTGTCTGCGTGGACGGTAAAAACTTCATGGCCAACAGCACCAAGCAAATAGCGCTGCTGAACAACGCACCGGGAGAAACAAATCCTCGGGAGCGTTCAGACAGAGGCAAGAGATCAAGTGATTTACAGCTCATCAACACCAGCGTCAAACTCACAGCGTTTATAAAGCACTGGAAGTTTTAGGGTCAAAATACTTTTCCTGATCTGCTGCTACGTTATGAATCAACCGGACAAACGTAGGAAACCTTGAATTGGCTTGTTGTGAAATGTTCTTGTGTCTGTGTCTTTATTCAGGAGGGAAACGTGGGACTTTTTCCACTCGGACGTGATGTTGTGACGCGTTCTTCAAAACGTCGTCAAATACAGCAGCTATTTGTGACACAGTAGAAAGGTTCACTCCACAGACAGACTCGCTCACCATAAATACACACACACACACACACACACACACACACACACACACACACACACACACACACACACACACACACACACACACACACACACACACACACACACACACACACACACACACACACACACACACACACACACACACACACACACACACACAGAGAGAGAGAGAGCAAGTGAAGATTTCAGGTTTCTGTCGGGCCGAGCCTGTGATTATGTCACGACAGGATTCCTGAGGAGCTGAGGAAGGTGCAGCCGTGAAAATCACAAAGAGCCGAAGACGAGGAGGACACTCCCCGGTGTCTGATCGAGGCTGTCGCCGTGGATACGCCTGCCGATGGCTGCCCCCCCGATTCCACGATTCACTGCAGGACGGTTCAACACACAGAGCGCGGGAAAGTTTAGCCGAAGCCGCTAAGTCGATCCCAGAGGGAGTTGGAGTTTACCAGAGAGACAGGAAGTCAGGGTCAGAGGTCAGCTGACAGTATCTGCTCTAAAGCCAGGAGAGATTCAGCTTCTCATTTAAATGGATTTCAGCACCGAGACGTTTGAACCCTGATGTTGTTCTTATAAACTTTATTCTGGGAAAAATCCTAAAGTTTTTCAAAAGACAATATAAATACAACAGGTTGTGTTTTGTGTTTAATTGGCTGCACTGTGTTGGAAGTACTTTTACTCAATAACTGCAGTTTCCACATTTGACGTGAATCTATGTACCGATACCACGTCCTAATCTTGTTGCCTCCTGGACATCTTCCATTGGAGGTTTACCAGCGACCTGGGGATAGTCAGAAGTCACTGGAGGGACTACATTTCCCATCAGGCCTAGGGACGACTCAGGATCAACCAGGAGGAGGTGGAAAGCGACGCAGAGGAGGGCGCCTCAGCGACCAAATCCCAGACCAGCAAAACGGTAAATGGAAGTAAATGTGATCCGAACATCTCGTCTCTTCCTCGCAAAAGCTACAAATTAGGAGCATCCAGTGTTTTTTTGTTGCCAAATGGACATTCTATCAGAGAGTGATCATCAAACCATCACGGGACAGTAATTCACTCCTGACCCAACGATTACATCACGAGCAGCAATAAAAAGGTGCTTCCGGGAACCTGAGTGGGCGGAGCCATCGTCAGGGTTTTCCCGTACACAACCTCATCAATCAGTTACACAATATAAGTCTAATCACACATGGGTCGTATCAGCTGAGAGATGCTGAGTCACAGTCAGGTTTCATCGAGAGGAAACAAGCCACGGCGTCACACCATCAACCACCAGGGATCCATTTCCTGTTACTTGTCTTTGGTGAAGTTTTTGCATCGTCGACCTCTTTTGCAGCTTCAACAGACACGTCTGTCAGCCTCCATGTTGAAACAGCTGCCGCCAGGTGTGTGTTGTCGTAACCAGCCTGTGACATCACCCCCCCCGCCCGCCTGCCGACACCCCGCCCACCTGGGACAAACAGAGCGAGCTGACAGCCAGTCCCACAGGTCGGCACGCCTGAGAGCCGGACAAACAGGAGGCGTGTTCGACACATTCGCCTCACACACCTTGTTCAGCGGCACAGTCTATCGCCTGGTTTACCTCCAAATCGACAAGCCTGGTCCCACACACACACACACACACACACACACGTCATTTAAATCTGATGTTACGCAGAGTGTGTGACAGAGTCACCTGCAGTTACACAACAACAGGAAGTCCAATGAAAGATTATAAACCATGCTGAGCAACAATAACACAACACAGGTCACCGTCCCAGAGGCAGACACACACCTCGTACTGAGTGGGCACAGTCCTGTTATAGTCCGTATCATAAGTGGATCTAGATTATGAGCTAAAAATAAAGTTAGAATACACAATGAGTCACCGGGGGACGCATGATAAGCAATTATAGGGTATAAATATCATAGTTATAGGAAATAGAAGCACGATAAATTATCATAAAGTCTGTACCAGCACAAGCGTCAAGTCACTATATCAATAACAGAGACGTCTTAGGAATATAAACACCATAACATCTCTGTAAACTCAGTACAGAGCATCACCATCATCACATTATAATAACATATGAATATTATAAACACGACAGTAACATTATAATTCACTATATTTCTCTTATGGGGCAAATCTTCAGAGAAAAACAAATTAAAAGTCACATTTTAAAGCATTAAATTAATATTTAAGGATTATTTTTGTGAAATAAACACAGAGAAATTACTGTAAATTAAACTGGCAGGGTCGTCCAAGGAGATCTGAACATCATTAAGTGTTAAACTCAAGTTGGAGCAGTACAGACACATATCAAGTCACTACAGGGTCAGTCGATATAAACACTGTAAACTCACTGTTCAGTCAGTATGAAGAACCTAAATCACATTATAAGCAACTATAGATTCACTATAGTGATATTTTAAGAGATTAAAACATCATTAATTAACTTTAAACTCAATATGGAGTCACACTTTAAGTCATTTAATAAATAATATAAATGTATTTAGAGGGATAAAACTGCTGTAACGTCACTGTGGACTCACTATGGAGTAGAAAAGGTACATTTTAAGTTACTTTAAGTGTTTTATAAGAGATATTAATAAACTCACTGTTAAGTCAGTACGATAACCACATTATAAGCCACTGTTGATGTATTGTGATATTTTAAACTCACTGATAACTAGAAAAGTAACATTTTAGGTCAATTAGTTGATATCTAGCTTTTATTTATAAACATAAAGTCACTGTTAAGTCAGTATGAAGTTTTAAAATCACATTTTAAGTCACTTAATTGATAGTTAAAGACATTTTAAGTAATATAAACACCATAAAGTCTCTATAAAGTCACTATGGAGTAGGAAAGGCCCATTTAAGTCACTTACTTAATAATATAGGTGTATTACAACACATTTAAACACCATAATGTCTCAATAAACTTAATTTGGAGTAAAAAGGTCAAACTTGAAGTCACTTAATGAATAGTATAGTTGTATTATAATACATTTAAACACCATAAAATCACTATAAATTGAATAAAGAGTATAAAAACCCAAACTTTAAGTCAGTACATTAATAGAATACGTGTATTTAAAGACATATAAACACCATAAAAAAAACACTTTAACCTTCCAAACTCAAGTCTGAGTAAGAATATTGTTCGGGCTGAATCAAACCGCGAGTAAACGCAACGAGCTGAACCTGAGGATAATATCCGGGAGTTCACAGAGTTTGGTTTTCAAACAGCTGCTGGGAAACAGATGTTGAGCAGAAGGAACCGAGCTGCTGCGAATCGAGCTGTGAATCCACCTCCTCACTCACCTGCATACCAGGAACCTCCATGGCCACTTCTTCTGCGTCCGAACGCCCTGTTCCTCCTCCAGCTTTCACTCGTTCTCTCCTTCTGCTTCTCCTTCTCCCCTCTCGCCTCCTCTTCTCCTTTTAGTCCCCACTTCGACCTAAACTCGAACGTGTCCCCGGGACCAAAGAGACGAACACGGGTTTTTAACCTGGTGCGGTTCGAGTCCGACAGAGCAGCAGGAGGAGGTTTGTTTGTGTCAGAGGCCTCAGAGAAAAAGTGAGGAAATGAAACAACTACACACACACAATCACATACACACTCTCACATACACACACACACTGACAGAGTGTGTACTCACAAAAAGTGTCGAACGAACGAGGAAGATGACGAGGTGGTTACTGCCCCTTTAAAGGAGGAGCCACCCACTGTTCCACTGCAGGAGGTTTTACTGCCCCCTGCTGTTTATAAACCGCCAGTGCATCTGTCTCCAAGTTGGAAATCAATAACAAAATTTAAGTTAAACTCGTAAAGTTGCTTTTTTTTACTTTCATGTACGTTAACAAAATAGACAGAATATTCTCTTTAAATAATCAAGCAATATTTGTATTGTAATAGTTATGATAATCATTATAATTCATATATCCATAGAGCATCATTAATTAATTATTATCATAATTAAACAAACTTCTTGTTCTGTATTTTTTTATGTAATGAAAATGCAAATGAGATGAGAAACTTTTTTTTTGGGGGGGGGGGATCAATCAATGAATTGAGGTTAGTGTTACCTTCAAGTACAACTTGGAAACTTCAATATCTACACTTTGTGTTGTTTATGTACAAAACAGGAAAAAAATTGCAAATAAGAAATAAAATATTCATGTTTTCAAAAAGAAATTGAGGCTCAGGTTGCCTTCAGGGGAAACTCGGAAAGTTCACTATCCTTGATTCTACTGTATGAACAATAAAGTACTGGTCCTCGGATGGTTATTTTTCCTACGCTCCTGGAAGGCACCGTCAAGGTTCTGTGTGACGTCAGGCAGGAAGTGGGGTGACAGGGGGCGGAGCCCGGCAGAAGATGGCGGCTCCTCGCTGCAGGATCGACCCGTGCGGCGTCATTTGTCTGCTCCTGACGTACTTCAGCGTGTTCTACGCGGACTACGTGGTGGTTCGGTATGTTCTCATCCCCACGTTCTCCGGCAGGTCGGTACTTTTCTCTTCATGTCGTTAGAACCGTGCAAACATGGCGCCCGCCGCTCCGCGTCCATTCATCTGACAGCAGCGGCAGGTTCTGCTTCCTGTTGGTTTGTAGAACCTCGTGTTAGAGACACACGAGACTCTAGTTTGTTTACGAGCTTTAGAACCCGCAGCTTCTTCTCACGCGCACCGAGCGCCCATTCACTATATCAGTGTTTACTGCTCGTCTGCGAAGTACGGTGGCCCCGAAGGGCGCCTGACAGCAACACTGGGAGTAAACAGAGCCACAACAACACAACGGACCAGAAAGCACAGTGACAGGTCACAACAACACAACAGATCAAACCATACAACAAATCAAGATACACGACAGATCAGAAAAACACAACAACAAATCAAAATACACAGTTACAGGTCACAAAAACACTACAGATCAAACTATACAACAGATCAAAACACACAACAAATCAAAATACACAGTGACAGGTCACAAAAACACTACAACACATCAAAATACACAGCGACAGTTCACAAAAACACAACAGATCAAACTATACAACAGATCAAAACACACAACAAATCAAAATACACAGTGACAGGTCACAAAAACACTGCAACACATCAAAATACACAGTGACAGGTCACAAAAACACAACAGATCAAACTATACAACAAATCAAGATACACAACAAATCAAAATACACAGTGACAGGTCACAAAAACACATCAACAAATCAAAATACACAGTGACAGTTCACAAAAACACAACAGATCAAACTATACAACAGATCAAAACACACAACAAATCAAAAGACACAGTGACAATTCACAAAAACACAACAGATCAAAATACACAACAAATCAAAATACACAACAAATCAAAAGACACAGTGACAATTCACAAAAACACAACAGATCAAAAGACACAACAAATCAAAACACACAACAAATCAGAAAACACAGTGACAATTCACAAAAACACAACAAAATAAAAAACACTGACAATTCTGTAGAAACTCAACAACAGATCGACGTGTCTCTGTGTTTCAAACTAAAACAGAACCGTGTGTGTTTGTGTGTAAAGCTGCAGTTCTTCTGTCCCCCAGCGTGTGGTGCAGTCTACACGGATCAGTCTTCAACCTGATTCTGCTGCTGCTGCTGGCCTGTCACTCCAAAGCCGTCCTCTCAGATCCTGGTCAGCAAAATGCCCACAAATGTTTATATCTAACATTAGTATTAGATTTGTTCGTGCTTCGTGCGTTCAGTTGTGCGTTTGTTGTGCGTTTGTTGTGCAGGTAAGGTGCCTCTTCCCGACACGGCCATCGACTTCTCAGACCTCCGCTCGCAGTCGTCTCGGATGAGCGAGCGGGTGAGTGACAAACTATAAGATAATAAGATTTAATACTTTCATGTGAATTTTAAATTGAACAGAGTAAATAACAGAGAGGGAACATGAGAGACTCTGATTATACGTCTATTATTAACAACTGTGTGATTATCTCCGACTGACACTCTGCTAAGAACCTATACTTACCTGTGCTCTGCTCCCAGGCCTGTTATTATCAGCTTCATGACAGACGCGTTGCTCTGAGTGTCTGTGAACACGTCACAGTCTCATTCCTGCTTAAGATCCTGTTGCTTTACTCTGACGTCTCTGTGGTTATTAAAATGCGCCTTCAGGGCTGCGAGGGCTGGACGGTGTGCAGTCGCTGTGAGACCTACAGACCTCCCAGAGCGCACCACTGCCGCGTCTGTCAGAGGTGCATACGCCGCATGGACCATCACTGTCCATGGTGAGAAGATGCCGTCCAACCCTTTTGTTTCATGTTTCCACTTCACCTCCTGCAGCACCAGGTCTCCCTCTCCTGTTTTCTTTTATTCTTTAGTCACCTTCAACTTTCTCTCACCCGTTTCCTTTTTTTTGTTGTTTCTAGGATCAACAACTGTGTCGGGGAACTAAACCAAAAGTATTTCATCCAGTTTCTCTTCTACACTGGTGAGTGACTGTATATAAACCGGTGGGTTGACGGCAGGTTTATGGCACAAACTCACGAGACGTTTCCTCTAAACCACAAAACAACCAAAACTTTTAAGCATTACTGAGAATAAACTCTGGCAGCTTCAGGGAGTATTTTTAAATGCAACCCAACAGTTATATTTGTATAATAAGCGATAGAATAAGTGTCCAGAATTCAGGGCGTATCGAGAAAACACGCTTTCATTAAATAGTTCAACCTCTGATGACTTCTAGGCTCAGACGTTTCAATTATCTTCGCTGCATAACAGCAGTGAAAAGCCAGCCTCAGCACCAGCGCCACCTGGAGGTCAAGCTGCTGATAAGGTGACTGTGGTTGTGTCTTCCTGCGCAGGCATGGCCAGTCTGTACTCCATGGTGCTGGTGGTGTCGGCCTGGGTGTGGCGGATAAGGAACGAGAGAGATGGCGACGCAGAGAAAGAAGGAGAGGAGACGCCGAGCAAACACCTGATCGTGTGAGTGTAACAGCCGGGATTTCAAGTGAAAGGTCCAGTGAGACAGAGGCTGAGTTATTCTCTGTTTTCTCTCCTCCTCAGCGCTCACTACATCATCCTGCTGGTGGAGTCGGTGCTGTTCGGTGTGTTTGTCATGGTTATCTTCTACGATCAGGTACACACACACACACACACGCACACACACACACACACACACGCACACACATTCCCTCTCTGTGTAACCTCACAGTAATATCTCCTTTTGTTCCAGTTAATCTCCATTATCACGGACGAGACTCCGATAGAGCAGATGAGGAACAGACTGATGATCAAAGACAGAGGAGCCTCATCTACCTCCTCTTCCTCCTCCTCCTCCTCCTCCTCACAGCTGCCCCACCCGCCCTCACACACCCGCAAGCCCAAGCTCGCTCTGCTGCGGGAGGTCTTCGGACGAGGTGGGTTTGTGTCCCTCGTCCACATGTCCTGCTCCGTCCATGCGTTACGTCTTTAGAGATCACTGATTCAGATTTATGTTCTCTCTCCAGGTTCAGTCTTCTTTTGGTTTCTTCCTCTCCACTCCAACCCTCCGTCCGTCGGGGGCGTGTCCTACTCGGCCCTGCCCGACTACGACGTCTGACCTTTGGTCTGTGAGAGAGGATGAGGAGCAGATGGCGAGGAAGGTTGTGTGTGTGTGTGTGTGTGCGTGTGCGTGTGCGTGTGCGTTTACGTGTGAGAGTCAATTTGCTGCCTAACTACGATGTCTTATCTCTGGATCTTTGGCGACGAAGAAGAAGGTGGACGAAGGGGATGGAGACGGGGGATGATTGAGAGAGTGAGTGTATCAGATGAATGTGTGTGTTTGTGGTTTCATCCCCAGGGAAAGAAAAGTTCAGCCTCAGACTCCAGACTCATGGAAATCTCTTTCCTGTCTTTCCTGTGATGAGGGAAGAGCACTGACGCTCCTTGTTCTGTCTCCGCCTGCAGATGAACAACCAGCATTCTCTTCTTATGGAAACTTCTGATTTTAATATTCACTCTGGGGTTTGACTGATGCCGGTTTAGCAACATAGTAAAAGTCTGAGTCTGTGCAGGAGGAATCCTAGAGTCGTGGTTTTTAGGTCCCGCCCATAGACACTCTCAACCAATCGTCAGTCAGTCTCTATATATCATCAAATAACTCATTAAAACCAAACTTATCAGAAACTAAACACTTTGGATAAGAACTACTTAAAGTGACGGAAACCATCTTCCAAAAACATTATGCAATAGAAAAATGGAATGTGTTTACCACTAGGGGGACACTGAAAACGGTACCAACATTCACAATCCACCATCTTCCTTCTACTGTTTACTTTCATCGTGCAGCGCCGTCTATTGATGGTTCTGCTCACAACTGGTTCCAGGACTTCTGAATGGAACCAGTTGAAGAACCCGAGCTGATTTCTTCGGAAAGTGTTGTCAGTTACTTCATTAAAAACGTCTTTGAGCAGCTTTGCGGGAAAAAAAGGGAAATCTCCGACAAGAAGGACCCCTAGTGGTAGGACGAGATTCTTTGGTGACGATTAACCCACCGACTTCTGGTTTCGACGTGTTTTAACCCAAGTGTCAGTCAAACTCCAACCAATGTCTTTTTATGCTAAGAGACGTTTTAGGACGTCAAGTTTCTGAGGTCGGGAGCCGAGAGCCTCGACCTCTGATCGTTGAGAACTGTGAACGCTGAGAACACGTTGGTTACTGAAGTTTGTTTATGTTTACCAAAATTACAAAGAAATTATTTATGTTTTTTTTTTTTTTTTGCACAGAATCAAATTCTGTTTTCAATTCTACTTAACGTTCAGGTCAAGCTTTAAGAAATGACTCGGGATGCACTGATGTGGAGTTTTGAAGGTGACGTCAAATATTTTCCCATCAGGTGAAGCTTTAACATTTTTGCCTGTAATCGGGGAAAACACGCACTGTTAACAGTATTCTGTTAAATCTAAGTGAAGGGATGATTCTTAACTTATTTATTGTTTCTGAATATTCTGTGGAAATTTCTATATCAATAACTGTATTTTAATGTGACGGGTGGAGCTGCCTTTTGACGCTGATCTGGGTTTAAATTTGCTGCTTCTTTTTTTTTACGTGGATCTATGTAAAGTTAAATAACATAAAATGTCAGCAAAAAAATGATCTTAAATGTCAACAGGTATGCCAGCAAATTTTGTATTTGGCTGAAGATGTACTCGCATCCTTTATGAAAGTAAAACCACTTTTTCTGGTTCATGTCCCAACCACTAACATGGAGGAGGCAGGGTTGTATGACCTATACCGCAGCCTGCCTCTAGGGGGCAATCCAGATATTTTGGCTTCACTTTTGTGTCGGCCAGTGTCGTGGATTCACGTTAGAAACGGATAAAAACAGTCGGACACAAAGGCAGCTTCACCCGCGAGTGTGTTTTTATGAATGTGTATATAGATATTCTGAATTCGGTGTTTGACCTGAGTTTAACTGTTTATGATACACAAGGGAACTTTATGTTGCAGTGGGTTATATTAATTTATTAATTTAAGTAAGTGTCGTGATGCTCCTTTTAAAAAAACAACAACTGCCAGTTGGGAAATGAAATCGCACATTTCCTTATTTATGGACCAATGTGGCTTTTTTTAAATATACTTTTTATGTTTTCAAGGAAAATCTAATTCCTGATTTTAACTGATGATCTATTTTAACACATATTAACCACATACAAATCATTTGTCCTCTAGTCTCTCAACAAACACACTTTAAACTCTGTGAGATGTTAGCAGTGGTTCTAAGAAGCAGGCAGTCTTGTAAAACTGCATTCACACGCTGGGTATATGGGATAATATTTCACTGCGTGTAAAACAGCTAGCTATGCAGTCAAGTGAGCTACTGGAGGTGAAGCTCGTTATCTCAGAGCTGGAGGCACAAATAGCAAAAAACTCATTCAACCAGAAAGCCCCTCAGAGGACTCCGTGTCCCCTCAGAGGACACGGGGTCCTTTCCCGGCCAGTCGCTGGAGCCGCTCGTGATCTGTTAACCATCTCGCTCGTGATGTGAATGCATGTTTTTGTTTCGCCGAGGCTTGACGGGACAAAACGTCCTCCGAGCTCAGGGGCCTTACATCTTTTACAGTGTTTAAATTAGGCTGTAGAGTTGGAGCGGAACCTCGAGGGAAGAAGGGGCGGAGCGTGTTGCTTCGGTGTTGTACATAAGAAGGTTCATATTTTATATTGACGATGTGCAATTCTCCTGAAGGGAATGTTACTGAACTCCGGGCTCTGTTGGAACTGTTGGTTTTCTATCACAATTTGAGTAAAACAATGTTTGAAATGTTTTTGTGAATTAAAGAGAGAAGGGGACGTTAAGTTCAGTCCAGTTTTCTGTCTTACAAGTACATGACACCTTAAAGGACATTTCAAACTGAATGTGTTCTGTCCAGGTGTGTGGTAACTATCAGGGTACTGGCTTGCTTGTTTGGTTCTGTTGACAAAATGCAGTCGATATTTATTTTGTTTGTATCAATGTTGATCAAAGGGGTGCGCTTGTTTCGCTTTGTCCACATCGGTGCGGTTGCTTCCTGAACCACTGATCCGATCTCTCTATCAGACACGGCACTATTCATTCAATCTCATAATCATAATCCAACAACATTGCCTTGCCCACTGTTTAAGGAAGCAAAACGAGCGCACCCCATTTGCTGTTTTACTTGACAGCGGGAAGGAATGTGTGAACAAACAAAGAGGCCACGAAATGAACACTTCAGCCACCAGCCAACACTTGACTTGCACCTGATGCTGAACTTGGAACGTCATTGATTTCTGCGGCCGAACAAGGGAACAGAACCAAACTAACAAAACGTCCCACACTGTTTGAAACTCCTTTCGGAATCAATCAGGTTATTGAGACAACTTTTAATGTTCATGTTTTCCACACTCAGCTTTGTCTCCTGAGGAACTTTCCTCAGCAGGTAAAACTTGACACTTGTTGGCTGATTGGTCGAACAGGTGAGTTTCAAAGCCCTGCGAACAAAACCAACAGAGAGTTTGATATCATGTGGCTTCATGATGAACAAGTTTACAATCTACAAACCGTGACCTGTGTATTATTCCTATTGACATGCTGCTCATGCTCGTTCAACCGGAAGTAAACCTGATGTCTTTTCAACTACTCTCACTCTTTTTGTCCTTTTTAAAGTGTTGTGAGTGCTTCAGAGTCATTCTTGATTTTAAAGATTACGTCTTGGGGGACGACAAGTAGTTGTTGGTGAGAGATAAAAGAAAACGGTGATTTCATTTTTCATTTACAAGTTACAAGCTTAAAAGATTTTACAATCAACACCCACCGACCACAGTCTCCGTATTAAGAAATTAGTGACTCCTGTCAACGACGAGCTGTTTCCATGGCAACACATTAATGACGCCTGCAGACCACTGTTTACATGGTAACAAATTATTTATGTCTTGGGGGTGATTCACAGACAAACAACAATATAAGTCAACAAGGTTTATTTAAAAAGGCAACAGCAGCAAAATCAATCCACAGTTGTTAGTTGTTCAATCTTTTAATTTACAGGTTACAAGCTTACACGGTTATACAATTAAAAACTCAGACACCTGAGAAAAGTGTAACAAATTAATGACTCCCGTTGACTACGGTTTCCATGGTAACAAATTTCGTGCACGAGTGGATAAGTGACCACACTGAAGCAGCAGGGGTCACCAGTGGCTGTAATTTCCAGTTACACCTTCCCCAGTAACGTCAGATTGGCGCTGGGTGGCAATCCGAAAGTCACCAGTTTGTTTTGAATCTGGAGGAGAAAACAGAGCGATGCTGAGATATGATCATATTTGTCTTAGATGTGATGGTATGTGTGTCAGGACATTAACTTGAGTAGAGTAACTGAGGACTTGTACTTTCTAAATTAAGTTCTGCTCTTAATATACAGTGCATGCTTGACACAAATGAAATATCTGCTCTTCAGCTTCTGTGTGGAAACAGGATCAGGAAGAAAATAAAAACTGGAACAGTGACATATTTGAAGTGCCTGTGTGAAATCTGATGCTCTGACAGGATGTGTGGTTTCGATAGGAAGACACCGACCTGCTGTACGACCGTACTCCTGATGTATTCCTCAGTCAGAGCCACCACAGAGGAAATCCTTGCCGTCAAGCGAATGACAACTAGAAAGACAGTGAATCAACAGGTCAGGCCAGAACCGCTTGTTTGTTCTCATGCTACACTCATGCTACACTACACAACATGAATCACGTATTAATGAAGTGAATAACACAGTCCAGATAGAAACGTCAAATGAAAAAACATGTTTTAGAAGCACCATCTTTTCTCCAGGGCCCGGCCAACCTGATTGGTGGACACAGGATCAACAGTACTGAGTTCAATGTTTGTATCTGTGCCAAGACTGGGCCAACGTTTCCATTCTCACACACCGTTTACAGGTCGACTAGTTTCTTTAATCACACAAGTTGAACATTTCTCCACACAAAACACAAACAGTGATACTTTTTGTAGGCGTTTTACCTTTTGTGGGTCAGAAAAACAATGGACACTTAAATAAGGTCATAATTTATTTGTTGATAATGTGTGATTACTCTCACAAGAAAAGTAGCCGATAGCGAGCTGTACTTCAGTAAATTATATTCAAGCCCTGACAATGTGAGAGTTGTAGTGGTTGATATAGTTAGAGGTGTAGTGATAGAGTGAATGGTGGTCGTACTTTGTTGGGATGATGACGTAGGTCCCGGTAAAGTTGTAGGGGTTATGGCGGTGATGATGGTACTAGGTTCGGTCCCTGGTGGAGGTCCCGGTGAAGTTGTAGGGGTTGCGGTAGTAATGATGGTACTAGGTTCGGGCATTGGTGGAGGTCCCGGTGAAGTTGTAGGGGTTATGGCGGTGATGATGGTACTAGGTTCGGTCCCTGGTGGAGGTCGCGGTGAAGTTGTAGGGGTTGCGGTAGTAATGATGGTACTAGGTTCGGGCATTGGTGGAGGTCCCGGTGAAGTTGTAGGGGTTACGGCGGTAATGATGGTACTAGGTTCGGTCCCTGGTGGAGGTCCCGGTGAAGTGGTAGAAATGACGGTACTAGGTTCGGGCATTGGTGGAGGTCCCGGTGAAGTTGTAGGGGTTACGGCGGTAATGATGGTACTAGGTTCGGTCCCTGGTGGAGGTCCCGGTGAAGTTGTAGGGGTTATGGCGGTGATGATGGTACTAGGTTCGGTCCCTGGTGGAGGTCGCGGTGAAGTTGTAGGGGTTGCGGTAGTAATGATGGTACTAGGTTCGGGCATTGGTGGAGGTCCCGGTGAAGTTGTAGGGGTTATGGCGGTGATGATGGTACTAGGTTCGGTCCCTGGTGGAGGTCGCGGTGAAGTTGTAGGGGTTGCGGTAGTAATGATGGTACTAGGTTCGGGCATTGGTGGAGGTCCCGGTGAAGTTGTAGGGGTTACGGCGGTAATGATGGTACTAGGTTCGGTCCCTGGTGGAGGTCGCGGTGAAGTTGTAGGGGTTGCGGTAGTAATGATGGTACTAGGTTCGGGCATTGGTGGAGGTCCCGGTGAAGTTGTAGGGGTTACGGCGGTAATGATGGTACTAGGTTCGGTCCCTGGTGGAGGTCCCGGTGAAGTTGTAGGGGTTGCGGTAGTAATGATGGTACTAGGTTCGGGCATTGGTGGAGGTCCCGGTGAAGTTGTAGGGGTTACGGCGGTAATGATGGTACTAGGTTCGGTCCCTGGTGGAGGTCCCGGTGAAGTTGTAGGGGTTGCGGTAGTAATGATGGTACTAGGTTCGGGCATTGGTGGAGGTCCCGGTGAAGTTGTAGGGGTTACGGCGGTAATGATGGTACTAGGTTCGGTCCCTGGTGGAGGTCCCGGTGAAGTGGTAGAAATGACGGTCCTAGGTTCGACCCCTGGTGAAACTTCTCGTAGAGTTCTTCGTTGAGTTTTTGAAATCACTTCGGCTGTACTTGTGAGAAATGATGGATCTGATGGAAAGATAAAATATGAGCCGTGCTCAACCTTTACCTGCGTATGAATTCAGCAGTGGAATTTGAGACGTGAACAGACAAAGGAGGGTGTATCTCACCGTTTCCAACACTTACGATGACACATCGCAGCTCAGAGTGATACTTTGTTGAACTGAGGAAATGAAACACAATTAAACCAAATAATCACCCTTTAGAGAACACTTCAGCTTCCCTTCATCAAATTAAACAACTGTTTGGTTGTACTTGAACTCTTGTTCTATGTTCGATACTCTGTCCACTGTTTCATGTGCAGAGGACAAAAGTACTGACTTGGAAAGTGCTTGGACGATGAAGCAGATGGGTTGGCTCTCTCCATCTTCGCTCTGAGACGGCGTCCAGCTCAGGGTAAACTGACCTGGTCCTGAGCTGGTCTGGTTCACGTTGTGCGGCCCGCTGAACAGCAGCTCAGAGACCCTTTAACAAGCGGCAGAAGAAAATTATCTTAACGTTTTACATTTTCAAAGCCACTGTGTTACAGAGGTTCCCGTCTCAGTGACATCTTAAACTGAAATTGGCCGTTAGCTAAGCCTCAGATAAATCTTAATCAGAGACTCAATTTCTTTCTTTTATTTTTTCGAGCAGACATTTAGTCTTCTAACAATTTAGTAAATACATGGATCTATTCACATTTTTATCTGAGTTTTATTAGACTGTAAATAAATATGGAAATCCCGTCTCCACTTCCAGAACATCCTGGAAATGAATGCTGCCATCTTGTGCCGATGTCGTAATTTGGAACCAGTGTCTGTATAGTAGCAACTGGGGGGTGGAGCAGTGTTACTGAGGTCCTGTCACATGTGTTACGAGTCAGTCTCAGCTGTCAATCATGACGTCTCAGCCTGTTTTTACATCATCAAATAACTAATTAAAATCAAACTGATCAGAAACATGAACTAATGACTTAAACGACCGTAATTTAACAGAAGGTTCTGTCCCAATGTCTAACGCGGATTTAGATTTTCCTTTTTACTCACGTGGAGAAAGTTGCAGCTGCTTTAATGCTGATGTCAAGGGTCTGATTGACGGGGGTGTGAAGTCGAGCTCTGTTGGCCGGTGTTGGAGGCAGGAACGCTGGCAAATACAGTCCCTCTGTGCAGGATGGCACCGCCGGATCCACTGGAGCGACACAAGACAATCAGCTGAGTAAGAAGCTAATTATGCACAAAAAAACGATGTCCTCTGCTCACCAAAGATCAGTGAAACTCAAAGAGATGCAAATCACCCTGTAAAACATTAGATTTTACCTTTCAAGACAAACTGGACGGGTATCGCACTGACAGGGAAGCTGCTAGGTAACGTCTGAGTCCCGCTGACACTAATCAGGTTGATAGTCTGCCTCGCAAAGTCCTCCATCACCAGCTGGACTGCGTACAGACCTTCATTGCTGCTGCTGGTGGAGCTGAATGTCAGATCACAAGACTGCAAAAGGACGTTGATTAGCTCCAGACAACCCGTCGTGTTGTCATCACCCTTATTCCAGAAATCATGGCAAACACTTGGTTACTCACGGGTGAGAGGTCGAGACCAGACGGCGGCGTGCAGGGGCTACACTCGAACAGTTCTGCGTTTCCATATCTACATTTGACCTCGTCTCCATCAGAGTCAAACGCCAACAGGTTGATTTGTCTCTGACAGTTTGAAGGAACTCTGGGAGAGAGAGAGAGCCAAACCAACATTTTAGCATCTGTTTCGTGATCTCTGGATAATGTGTAAGTTGACATGGAGACACGTTAGCTAAAACTCTTGACTATGCAACACTGCCTGTCACGACTAAACAAAGCATCGCTGTATAACCTTGCAAATTAATTCACCCTTGCATCTTAGAGCAGGAGCAAAGACTATATCACCTAAACCCTGAGGGGAGGTGTTTGGCATTGAGCGTTTTGGGATCCGCAGGTGACAGGGACAGGTTAGTCGTCCTACCTCAGTGCCGGCAGGATGGTGGTTCGGGGTGATCTGTTGACGTGGCCCGTGTCTGATCGGTTCCTCAGCTCAACCAGAGCTTTAGCTCTCACAAACACGATGCCATTCACAATGTTGTTTGTCCACATAGCACGGCTCAACCTGCGGTGGACATTTGACAGGGAAGTCGGTCACTACTGTGCTACATAAAGTTCTCATGCTTTGTGCAACTGTGACATTTGTGGAGGTACATTTTCTGTTGTTTTGGACACAGTGGAGGAGCTTTAAAGGAGACATTATGCTCATATTCAGGTTGATTGTTTTAATTTGTGTTATTACTTGACATATATGTGAGTATTTCTGTCTGAAACACTTGGTTTTAGCTCCTGTCTCTGAAAAAGACATCAAATGTCTCCTTTAACTTGATTCATTAAGAATCAAGCTCCGCCCCTCGCCTGACTGTTCCCCACATGTTCCTGTTGCTGTGAACGAGTCGGACCAGAACAATCTCCTGCTTCTTCACATGAGAAACACAAACTCCAGAAAATTTCCAGACACTATTTTCTAGACATTTTCCTGAGTTCACTTCCACACCTAGGTAGAGTCTCAGTTTAACCTAACATGTCTTTGGACTGTCGGAGGAAGCTGGAGTTTCCACATGGGCCGCTGCCTTTAAACGAATGTTATTACGATTTAAACTTTCCACTTTTTATCCACAAGTCCACAATGAACCTTAAAACAAACATGAGGTTTGATATCATATCATTTTTTCAGGATATCATGCGCTCACCCAAGTTGGAACTCGTCGCTTGGAGCCTGGAAGGTCATGATTCCCTCTGTCTGACACCACTCTCCACTGCTCTCGCTGTCGACCCTGTTCAACACAACAGAACTGGTCCCACACCTCCCACTGAGGCATTGCCATGTGGTCGTTTGATTGCACAAGTGAAAGTTCAGCTTATAGCGGATGACCACCTGCAATATTACAGAGATAAAATGACAACAGGGTGAACAGAAGGCAGCTGCTCGGGAGGCAAACAGCACTGATTGAGTGTGAGAGTCAGATCTGTGGTTTCTGTGTATTTAAAAGCTAAATATGATGGTTTTGAAAGATTATATTCATACGTACTGTGACATCTCCGTTGTTGCTTGTCTTTGGGTCATAGGTCATCACTGTCCCAAAGAAACCAGTGGCCTGGCAGCTGCAGACGAACAACAGCAACAGAAAGAGCGACATGTTCTCTCCACACAATGTCGGTAAATGAACGCAGACCCTAACAGACACACACAGAGACACACACCCGTCCTCTCTCTGTCTGACTGACTGGTTACCTCACAGGAGAATTTTTTTTTTTTTTGTAAACAGACCAGGAACCGACCTGGTATGAGGAAATATTTCCTGTCATGCTTCTCAGAGACCATGCTCAACCGGTAGTTCAAGTTGTTCATACCCCCCCCCCCCCACCCACCCCCAAGACCCAACAGTTCAGGAAATAGTTTCATAAAGTGTCATTTACAAAGTGTCTGTGGGGTCGTAAAAGGACAAAAAGTCTAATAACTCAAGATTTTTAGGCCTTTAAAAGTCGAAATTCATTCAAATGTTGTCGAGGACTTCAATATGTTAACGTTTATCTACATTCTGGTGGCTGACTGCAGTATGGGTTATAAACCTTGCCTCTTCCATGTTAGCAGGTGGCACATAGACCAAGTCAAATAATATTTTGGGATTTTTCTTGTGTTCGCTTTTGATTTTGATTTTGATTTCTTTTTTAAATAGGCTGACACTTCATGATTGACAGCTGAGACTGAGTTTTGATTGGTCACGTGGGTGGATTTGTGGGACGTCGATATCACAGCGGCACCATTCTCTGGAATATTTTGGCTTTACACACAGTGAGAGGAAAGAAAGAAAGTAACAGACAGCTCTGGAGACATTACTTTAAAAGGCAACACCTGCCGACCCCTGTTTATTAAAAAAGTCCAAACTTGTCAACAACACAATCACCTGCTGTAATGACCAATAACTCACTGACACCAAAATGTGAAGGACTGGACCAGAGACAGGTCAAGCAACAGACTTATAGAAATATGACGGATAGTCTAAATCATTACTTTGTTACAAACAAGAGTGATGATCGTAAAAGTTTAAACACTGTAAAGAAATTTGAATATTTACAGTTCAATCAATGTCCACTAGGGCAATCCCATTTGTTAAAGAAGATCAGGAGACGACATTAAAAGTCCAAGAGCAGCTACTAAATGGACCTTGATGAAAACAAAGCCCAGTTTCCCCAGTTCCCCCAGTTCAACCTTTAAATCAAAATGAAAATTTCTCAGATTTCGTGCACGAGTGGATAAGTGACCACACTGAAGCAGCAGGGGTCACCAGTGGCTGTAATTTCCAGTTACACCTTCCCCAGTAAAGTCAGATTGGCGCTGGGTGGCAATCCGAAAGTCACCAGTTTGTTTTTAATCTGGAGGAGAAAACAGAGCGATGCTGAGATATGATCATATTTGTCTTAGATGTGATGGTATGTGTGTCAGGACATTAGTTTGAGTAGAGTAACTGAGGACTTGTACTTTCTAAATTAAGTTCTGCTCTTAATATGCAGTGCATGCTTGACACAAATTAAATATCTGCTCTTCAGCTTCTGTGTGGAAACAGGATCAGGAAGAAAATAAAAAAAATAAAAACTGGAACAGTGACATATTTGAAGTGCCTGTGTGAAATCTGATGCTCTGACAGGATGTGTGGTTTCGATAGGAAGACACCGACCTGCTGTACGACCGTACTCCTGATGTATTCCTCAGTCAGAGCCACCACAGAGGAAATCCTCGCCGTCAAGCGAATGACAACTAGAAAGACAGTGAATCAACAGGTCAGGCCAGAACCAAAAAAACATATTTAGGAATAGGAGTGGAGCAAGAAGTTCTTTCACACAATAGCAGCAGTACTGAGTTCAATGTTTGTATCGGTGCCAAGACTGGGCCAACGTTTCCATTCTCACACACTGTTTACAGGTCGACCAGTTTCTTTAATCACACAAGTCGAACATTTCTCCACACAAAACTCAAACAGTGACACTTTTTGTAGATAAAACGCAGATAGCGGATACATTTCTTCAATCTGTTCCGCCTCTGTTACTCACTGTTCACAATCAACGCCCAGAAGCAGAGAAACAGGAATTGAATTTAAGGAGACTATTGGGCCTTGCCAGATGTATGTGCTCTACTGAGTCACATTCAAGTTTTACATTTTGTGGGTCAGAAAAACAATGGACACTACCAGAAACTTAAATAAGGTCATCATTTATTTGTTGATAATACCTGTGTGATTACTCTCACACGAAAAGTAGCCGATAGCGAGCTGTACTTGAGTAAATTATTTTCAAGCCCTGACAATGTGAGAGTTGTAGTGGTTGATATCGTTAGAGGTGTAGTGATAGAGTGAATGGTGGTCGTACTTTGTCCCTCTGTTGGTTCAGCTGTTGGTGATGGATCTGATGGAAAGATAAAATATGAGCCGTGCTCAACCTTTACCTGCGTATGAATTCAGCAGTGGAATTTGAGACGTGAACAGACAAAGGAGGGTGTATCTCACCGTTTCCAACAGTTACGATGACACATCGCAGCTCAGAGTGATACTTTGCTGATGTTGAACTGAGGAAATGAATCAAACACCATTAAACCAAATAATCACCCTTTAGAGAACACTTCAGCTTCCCTTCATCAAATTAAACAACTGTTTGGTTGTACTTGAACTCTTGTTCTATGTCCGATACTCTGTCCACTGTTTCATGTGCAGAGGACAAAAGTACTGACTTGGAAAGTGCTTGGACGATGAAGCAGATGGGTTGGTTCTCTCCAGCTTCGCTCTGAGACGGCGTCCAGCTCAGGGTAAACTGACCTGGTCCTGAGCTGGCCTGGTTCACGTTGTGCGGCCCGCTGAACAGCAGCTCAAAGACCCTTTAACAAGCGGCAGAAGAAAATGATCTTGGAGTTAACGCTTTACATTTTCAAAGCCACTGTGTTACAGAGGTTCCCGTCTCAGTGACATCTTAAACCGAAATTGGCCGTTAGCTAAGCCTCAGATAAATCTTAATCAGACACTCAATTTCTTAAGACATTTACAACTACGACTTTTTTAGTTTTGACAATGTCCCACCTGCAAACATGGAGGAGGCAGGGTTTATGACCTGTACTTCAGCCAGCCACCAGGGGCGATCAAGATGCTAAAGCTTTTACTTTTGGGAGCTGTCGCATCCTCCATCTTTATTTACATTGGGTTTAAATTAGATTTTAGCTAAAATTACATACCCAAAAAGTTATATTATTATATATTCATGACCTTTCACTGTTTGACATTTTTTTAAAGGCTTTTTAAAACTTTTCAAGACCTGCAGACACCCTGGTTAGCATTTCTGGCTAACTAGCTCGCTACCTGCTGTTGTCACCTCCTCCATGAGGCTCAAGATCCCCGCTCAAGTCAAACAAAGTCACTCCACTGGCTCTAAACCAGAGTTTCTGGACATGAGGTTCAATCGCAGAAGGTTCTGTCCAAATGTCTAACGCGGATTTAGATTTTCCTTTTACTCACGTGGAGAAAGTTGCAGCTGCTTTAATGTTGATGTCAAGGGTCTGATTGACGGGGGTGTAAAGTCGAGCTCTGTTGGCCGGTGTTGGAGGCAGGAACATGGGCAAATACAGTCCCTCTGTGCAGGATGGCACCGCAGGATCCACTGGAGCGACACACAAAAGGATGCTTTAAAATTGCCATAGCTTAGTAACTTCAGTAGGACTAAACAAATGATAGAAATAGAGAAAGAAACCCAAATCTTTGCTGAGCCCATGGCATTTGTTGCACTTCTACATATGAAAAGTGCCAAAAATATCTGCGTAGAGAATTTAAAACATTCTAGTCCTGTGACAAAACCCCCAGCCATCGCTGCGCCGCCAAGACAAGTTCATAAAACTCCCTCTGACCACCGCTACTTCTTTGGGGCAGACTGTTCGCTGAAGTCAAAGCTACAAAACAGGCCGGGACAGCTAGTTAGCATGCTAGCTTCAGTAAAAACCAAACATGTGATAGACATAAAAGCCAAACAAGAGATAACATTGGTGTTGTTGGTGGTGTTAGCGGTAATGCTAGCTATGTAGCAGGGTCTACAGACACATTGGCAGTTGTGGGAAGATACACCTGAGGTTGACGGGAGAAGTAGTGTTGATAGTTCTGTTGATATTTTGCCGTATACCAAACAAATTGGAAAAAACACCAGATGATGGTGCTATAGCCGATGTGAATGTTCCTTATAAGTTTCAAGGCATCCTTGCAATAGTTGTTGAGACATTTTAAGCTAAACCGTTAATGTGAAGCTCACAAGTCATTAGGGTTCATCCTCTGGATCATGGTTATCGTGGATCCAGTGGTTGTCAACATATTTCAAAGTGGTTGCCAACGTTGCAAGAAATTTCTTTCTAACTTCAGGCTGTCAAATCAAGACATCTTACCCTGTAGAACAAATTGGACAGGTATTTTGCTCATAGCGTTGTTTGTAGTTATTGTCGTCTGCACCCCGTTGCTTTGATTCAGGGAGATCGTCTGTCTGGGAAAGTCCTCCATCACCAGCTGGACTGCGTACGGACCTTCATTACTGCGGAGGGTGGCGTTGAATGACAGAGTACACGACTGCAAAAGGATTATGTACAAATTGTAACGAGGTCACCAGTCTCTGTTATCTGCCCAGTTTATAAGATATAAAAGAGAGTCACTGTTGGAGACTCACCGGTGAGAGGCTGAGGACAGACGCTGGCGTGCAGGTGCTACACTCTGACAGCGATGTGTTTCCATATCTGCATCGAACCTCGTCTCCGTCAGGGTCAAACGCCAACAGGTTGAAATCTCTCTGACAGTTTGAAGGAACTCTGGGAGAGAGACATACACCACTTTACACCTGCATTAAAATGTGTGTTGTTTCCAGATTATATCTAGAAATGATTATGATCTGACTGAATGGTATTAATGTGTCTGGAACAACCACAGAGATCTGATCACTGTCCAGCTAACGTCACATCCTCACATCACATCCTCAGGTGATGAAAAAACAACAATTCTTAGTTTGAGTAATCATGAATATTGTATTTCTAAAAAATGTGACCGGTGTAAATCAATTTAAATCAATAACCATCAAGAAATCACAAGCCGTGAGGAGGTTACCTCACAACTGGCAGGACGGTGGTCTGAGGTGACGCGTTGGCCCTGCTGGTGTCGGAACGGTTCCTCAGATCGACCAGCGTCACGGCTCTCCATACTCCGATGCCATTTCTGTTACTTCTCCAGGCATTACCGTCCAACCTTCAGTGGGAGTTGAGTTTACGTCAGTTTCCAATGCACAGACCCTGAGTGTACCTCGTTTGTGCAAATACCAAAGCCCCAGCATGAAGAGTATTAAAGGGGACATAGCATGCCCATTTTACCACAAGTTGATATGGTTCCTTGGGGTCTTAATGAAATGTCTGTAACATACTTTGGTCAAAATACCACAAGGATATATAAAACAGCACCCTTTTTACCCTGTATAAAACAGCCCTCCACAGAGTGACCTGTTTTGAGTGCCTGTTCCTTTAAATGCTAATGAGCCAGCTCCCCCCTCCCCCCTCTCCCCTCATGATTTTAAACGATATAAATTACATATTTTATATGATATAAATTATCAAATATGCATCCCATACTTTGTATTCCCCTTGTTGTCCTGGAGTTTTAATTTTCCCAATCACATAATTAAATGTCCCCCTCTGCCCATCCACTACAAGCACACAAGCAGACAGACAGAGAGAGAAAGAGAGGTGGGGGGGGGGGGGGGCTATGAAGACCATCATTTACCCCCGAACCCCGACATTCAACGGGTACAACAACAAGCGGAGAAAGCAGAATCGCGGGCTGACCTTATATATACAGTCTATGGGGCTGACCAGCGGAGAGATGCTCGTCCCGTGTGAACAGCCAGGCGGCTGCGTGCTGGAGAACGGCGCTGCGCTGCCTCGCAGCGGCGCTTCCGCGTCCGGTGTACCCCGGCGTAACTACTGTACCCCGGCGTAACTACTGTAACCCGGCGTAACTACTGTAACCCGGCGTACAGTAGAGCTGAACACTGCGGAAGTCTTCCACACAGCTGGCAGTGTGCAAGACCGCTGCGAGGCAGTGCAGCGCCGTTCTCAAGCACGCAGCCGCCTGGCTGTTCACACGGGACGAGCATCTCTCCGCTGGTCAGCCCCATAGACTGTATATATAAGGTCAGCCCGCGATTCTGCTTTCTCCGCTTGTTGTTGTACCCGTTGAATGTCGGGGTTCGGGGGTTACAGTAGTGCTGAACACTGCGGAAGTCTTCCACACTGCCGGCTGTGTGGCGCTGACACAAATTCCAGCTCACGCACGGGAGAGCGAGCGGTCGCTCCCGAGCAGCTGCTGCAGCCTCCCGGTCCCAACGATCCAGACAAATGCCACATGTGAGTGAATCGCGGGCTGACCAGCGGAGAAATGCTCGTCCCGTGTGAACAGCCAGGCGGCTGCGCGCTTGGGAACGGCGCTGCGCTGCCTCCGGTGTAAACCCGGAAGTAACGAGTGTGGGGGGACGGGGGGTGGGCGGGCCGAGACCATGTAGGGAGACTTCCAGTTCCTTGTTACGACACAATACCCAGGAAGCGCAATCGAGTCGCTCAAGCATGACGTTTCTGACTTAGAGGAACTATAACAAAACGCGCGAGTGTTTTTTCCCCAGAGTTTTTGGGTTGGTAGACATGCCAGATACCCACATTAACCTGTAGAAGCAATAACAAAGTGGAATTTGCATGCTATGTCCCCTTTAACTAATCAATGGTTTGCTGGAAGATCATGTTTTTGGTTAGAGGTCATTAGTTGTCATGATTGTGTTACGGTTATAGAACGATCGTATTTAAGATTAACAGAATCAACGAATCACGAAATAAACTCTCCTGTGTTGAAGTCCAGCGTTGTTTCTTTTGGGAGGCTAATCTCAATTTGTCAAATTTCTCCTTTATTTCTTACAGTGTCATGTTGCACTTACAGCAGCTGAAAAGGACCGCTGTCGGGAACCTGCCGAGTCATGACTCCCTCATCCTGGAACCAGTCTCTGCTGCTCTCCTGGTACACTCTGTTCAGCGTCAAAGAACTCTGAGTCCCACAGCTCCCGCTGATGCAATTCCACGTGTCACTGCCTCGAATGTAGAAGTTCAGCTTATAGCGAAGGACGACCTGTAACGTTACAGCAAAGACCATCGTGATTCTACTAAGACGTGATCTACCTGGATGACAGTCAAACGTCTAATTTCAAAAGATGAATCTATTATTTGAAAGAGACACCTTACGTACCGTGACCGATCCATCTGGGCTGCGGTCTTTTGGGTGGAAGGTCATGACCGTTCCACCAAAATGAGATGTCTGGGAGCTGCCCAGCAGCAGCAGCAGCAGCAGCAGCAGAGACAGCGACATGGTGCAAGTGTTAGTCGCTCTGCCCAAACACAGTGTTTAAATAACAACCCTGTGGATTACTTAATGCCAAATCCAACAAGCTAAGCAGGAAATGTTCTGGAATGAGGAAACGTCCTTGTGTTGCTCTTAAAAGATCATGAGCAGAATGTGGTGAATATTTTAACCGATAAACAGTAATAAATGTAATCAAGGAAAATCCAGTTTCAGCAACATGTCGACTGTGAGGTCTCACAAATCTGGAAGGATGTTATCGAAATGATGACTTTGTTTATGTATGTTTTTACTTCTTTACTGTTTATACTCCTCACCCTGGTAAAGCAGAAGTACGACACTGTTGTTATAACTTTGTGTAAGTGAATGAGGAGGCGGAGCTGAGGTTAAACTAATGATGTTTTAATAAAACAAACATTTAGCATCTATAACCTGGGGTTCTGTAACTGTCACGTACAACTAAGAGGAAAATTCAGTAAAATGTGCAGCATGTAGAGTCGTTGGATTTACTTATTTAAACCCAGAACCTGGCCCATGTCTTCAGCAACAAGGAAATGTTATTATGTAACAATAATAATTCCTTGTTGCATAATTAAAAAAAAACATGTCATCAGCAGGTGAGCTCCATCAGGCCATCCTCCAATCACCTGCCTGAAACACAGACACAGGAAAACACAGGGCAAGGGAAGAGGCACCACCCCCAGGCAGGGAGGGAGAACTACACATACACCCAATATGACCCAGAGTCATAAGGGTATAAGAAAGAACCACATGGACCTCTGACCTGTTCTGTGGGTCACTGGTTAT
Source organism: Hippoglossus hippoglossus (assembly GCF_009819705.1). Lineage (NCBI taxonomy): Eukaryota > Metazoa > Chordata > Actinopteri > Pleuronectiformes > Pleuronectidae > Hippoglossus > Hippoglossus hippoglossus. Next base: position 13,707,213 of record NC_047168.1, read on the forward strand.
TTCCTTAAAATTTCTTTTTCTTTTTCTCTAAATATTAGGACTTTTTTCTCATTAAATTTGAACTTTATTCTCATATTATCATTTTATTTCTTATTTAATTAAAACTTTCCCCCCATGATTTTGTGATTTTTTTCTCTTATTGAAATAAAAGTTTATCTCATAATATAATTTTTTGGGTCATTAATTAAAGATTTATTCTCATAATATTATGTTTTTTCTCATTAAACACACAGATGTAATGTTTGAATGTTTCGATTTAAGGTTTGAGTAAAGAGAGAGTGAGTAGAAAGGACGGAAGGGGGCTGTGAAGTGTCCTAATCGTGTTTCCTTGACGGTAGAGGAGCTGAAACTTCCGGTGAAGGAAGCACTGTGTGAGAAGTAGGACGCGGCCCGGGCTGTCATTGGACCCGCCCACCCTCGCCGAGCTGTGTGATTGGAGGAGCGCGCTGTCTGTCAGGGCCCGGTCATGTGACTGGTTGTTTGCTTCACTTCCTGTTTCGCTGTGTCGGTCTCAGACTTTCGGATTGTCTCCGTGTCCCCGGCTCCTCGGCGGCTCCTCCGACTATCTGCAGCGGGCTCTCTGAGCTTCCTCCGCCGCCGGAGACACTCTTCCTGCGGGGCCGCGACGGGGCCGAGCTCCGGGGCCAGCGATGGCGGACGGGGAACGGTCGCCGCTCCTGTCCGAGCAGCACGACGGGACCAACGGCTTCTCTCCCGGGGGCAGCGCGCACGGACATCCGGCTAAACCTCAGAGTGCGTCCGCCGCTTTCACACATTTACACCAAACGACCGCGACGGACGTGTTAAATCCGACGTTTAGCTTTAAATTCAAAGTGTCAACTCTCAAACACACGTTAGCTCCCGCTGCTAAGCTAGCGAGCTAGCGGTTTGGCTAACGTCAGCTGAAGCTAAAAACACGAAGAGCAGAGGTTTAACCTTCGAAGAATTCGCTTTATATACATTTAATTATATTTTAACAAAGTTGGTTAAGAGTATTAAGAGAGTGACACGATGCAGGGACAATAAAATCACACAAATACGCCACGTAAAGTGAAGAAAGACAGATTAATGGGTCTGATATCGGCTGTTTGGGGCGTTTAAAAGTAGGAAATGAAAGTTGTTCATGTAGTTTGACTGATCTAGGCTGACACTTCATGATTGACAGCTGAGACTGAGTTTTGATTGGTCACGTGGGTGGATTTGTGGGACGTCGATATCACAGCGGCACCATTCTCTGGAATATTTTGTCTTTACACACAGTGAGAGGAAAGAAAGAAAGTAACAGACAGCTCTGGAGACATTACTTTAAAAGGCAACACCTGCCGACCCCTGTTTATTAAAAAACTAAAAAGTCCAAACTTGTCAACACCACAATCACCTGCTGTAATGACCAATAACTCACTGACACCAAAATGTGAAGGACTGGACCAGAGACAGGTCAAGCAACAGACTTATAGAAATATGACGGATAGTCTAAATCATTACTTTGTTACAAACAAGAGTGATGATCGTAAAAGTTTAAAGACTGTAAAGAAATTTGAATATTTACAGTTCAATCAATGTCCACTAGGGCAATCCCATTTGTTAAAGAAGATCAGGAGACGACATTAAAAGTCCAAGAGCAGCTACTAAATGGACCTTGATGAAAACAAAGCCCAGTTTCCCCAGTATCCCCAGTTCAACCTTTAAATCAAAATTAAGATTTCTCAGATTTCGTGCACGAGTGGATATGTGACCACACTGAAGCAGCAGGGATCACCAGTGGCTGTAATTTCCAGTTACACCTTACCCAGTAACGTCAGATTGGCGCTGGATGGCAATCCGTAAATCACCAGTTTGTTTTTAATCTGGAGGAGAAAACAGAGCGATGCTGAGATATGATCATATTTGTCTTAGATGTGATGGTATGTGTGTCAGGACATTAACTTGAGTAGAGTAACTTGAGGACTTGTACTTTCTAAATTAAGTTCTGCTCTTAATATACAGTGCATGCTTGAGACAAATTAAATATCTGCTCTTCAGCTTCTGTGTGGAAACAGGATCAGGAAGAAAATTAAAAAAAACAGACATATTTGAAGTGCCTGTGTGAAATCTGATGCTCTGACAGGATGTGTGGTTTCGATAGGAAGACACCGACCTGCTGTACGACCGTACTCCTGATGTATTCCTCAGTCAGAGCCACCACAGAGGAAATCCTTGCCGTCAAGCGAATAACAACTAGAAAGACAGTGAATCAACAGGTCAGACCAGAACCGCTTGTTTGTTCTCATGCTACACTCATGCTACACTACACAACATGAATCACGTATTAATTAAATTAATGACACAGTCCAAACGTCAAATTAAAAAAACTAATTATAGAAGCCACATCTTTTGTCCAGGGCCCGGCCAACCTGATTGTTTACTGAAAGTAGGAATAGGAGTGGAGCAAGAAGTTCTTTCACACAATAGCAGCAGTACTGAGTTCAATGTTTGTATCGGTGCCAAGACTGGGCCAACGTTTCCATTCTCACACACCGGTTACAGGTCGACCAGTTTCTTTAATCACACAAGTCGAACATTTCTCCACACAAAACTCAAACAGTGACAGTTTTTGTAGATAAAACGCAGATAGCGGATACATTTCTTCAATCTGTTCCGCCTCTGTTACTCACTGTTCACAATCAACGCCCAGAAGCAGAGAAACAGGAATTGAATTTAAGGAGACTATTGGGCCTTGCCAGATGTATGTGCTCTACTGAGTCACATTCAAGTTTTACATTTTGTGGGTCAGAAAAACAATGGACACTACCAGAAACTTAAATAAGGTCATCATTTATTTGTTGATAATACCTGTGTGATTACTCTCACACGAAAAGTAGCCGATAGCGAGCTGTACTTGAGTAAATTATTTTCAAGCCCTGACAATGTGAGAGTTGTAGTGGTTGATATAGTTAGAGGTGTAGTGATAGAGTGAATGGTGGTCGTACTTTGTCCCTCTGTTGGTTCAGCTGTTGGTGATGGATCTGATGGAAAGATAAAATATGAGCCGTGCTCAACCTTTACCTGCGTATGAATTCAGCAGTGGAATTTGAGACGTGAACAGACAAAGGAGGGTGTATCTCACCGTTTCCAACAGTTACGATGACACATCGCAGCTCAGAGTGATACTTTGTTGAACTGAGGAAATGAATCAAACACCATTAAACCAAATAATCACCCTTTAGAGAACACTTCAGCTTCCCTTCATCAAATTAAACAACTGTTTGGTTGTACTTGAACTCTTGTTCTATGTTCGATACTCTGTCCACTGTTTCATGTGCAGAGGACAAAAGTACTGACTTGGAAAGTGCTTGGACGATGAAGCAGATGGGTTGGCTCTCTCCAGCTTCGCTCTGAGACGGCGTCCAGCTCAGGGTAAACTGACCTGGTCCTGAGCTGGTCTGGTTCACGTTGTGCGGCCCGCTGAACAGCAGCTCAAAGACCCTTTAACAAGCGGCAGAAGAAAATGATCTTGGAGTTAACGCTTTACATTTTCAAAGCCACTGTGTTACAGAGGTTCCCGTCTCAGTGACATCTTAAACCGAAATTGGCCGTTAGCTAAGCCTCAGATAAATCTTAATCAGAGACTCAATTTCTTCAGACATTTACAACTACGACTTTTTAGTTTTGTCAATGTCCCACCTGCAAACATGGAGGAGGCAGGGTTTATGACCTGTACTTCAGCCAGCCACCAGGGGCGATCAAGATGCTAAAGCTTTTACTTTTGGGAGCTGTCGCATCCTCCATCTTTATTTACATTGGGTTTAAATTCGATTTTAGCTCAAATTACATACCCAAAAAGTTATATTATTATATATTCATGACCTTTCACTGTTTGACATTTTTTTAAGGCTTTTTAAAACTTTTCAAGACCTGCAGACACCCTGGTTAGCATTTCTGGCTAACTAGCTCGCTACCTGCTGTTGTCACCTCCTCCATGAGGCTCAAGATCCCCGCTCAAGTCAAACAAAGTCACTCCACTGGCTCTAAACCAGAGTTTCTGGACATGAGGTTCAATCGCAGAAGGTTCTGTCCAAATGTCTAACGCGGATTTAGATTTTCCTTTTACTCACGTGGAGAAAGTTGCAGCTGCTTTAATGTTGATGTCAAGGGTCTGATTGACGGGGGTGTAAAGTCGAGCTCTGTTGGCCGGTGTTGGAGGCAGGAACATGGGCAAATACAGTCCCTCTGTGCAGGATGGCACCGCAGGATCCACTGGAGCGACACACAAAAGGATGCTTTAAAATTGCCATAGCTTAGTAACTATAACAGTAGGACTAAACAATGGATCCAGTGGTTGTCAACATATTTCAAAGTGGTTGCCAATGTTGCAAGAAATTTATTTCTAACTTCAGGCTGTCAAATCAAGACATCTTACCCTGTAGAACAAATTGGACAGGTATTTTGCTCATAGCGTTGTTTGTAGTTATTGTCGTCTGCACCCCGTTGCTTTGATTCAGGGAGATCGTCTGTCTGGGAAAGTCCTCCATCACCAGCTGGACTGTGTACGGACCTACATTACTGCTGTTGGTGGCGTTGAATGACAGAGTACACGACTGCAAAAGGATTATGTACAAATTGTAACGAGGTCACCAGTCTCTGTTATCTGCCCAGTTTATAAGATATAAAAGAGAGTCACTGTTGGAGACTCACCGGTGAGAGGCTGAGGACAGACGCTGGCGTGCAGGGGTTACACTCGAACAGCGATCTGTTTCCATATCTGCATCGAACCTCGTCTCCGTCAGGGTCAAACGCCAACAGGTTGAAATCTCTCTGACAGTTTGAAGGAACTCTGGGAGAGAGACATACACCACTTTACACCTGCATTAAAATGTGTGTTGTCTCCAGATTATATCTAGAAATGATTATGATCTGACTGAATGGTATTAATGTGTCTGGAACAACCACAGAGATCTGATCGCTGTCCAGCTAACGTCACATCCTCACATCACATCCTCAGGTGATGAAAAAACAACAATTCTTAGTTTGAGTAATCATGCCCTATTGAAATCGTAATCATGAATATTGTATTTCAAAAAAATGTGACCGGTGTAAATCAATTTAAATCAATAACCATCAAGAAATCACAAGCCGTGAGGAGGTTACCTCACAATTGGCAGGACAGTGGTCTGAGGTGACGCGTTGGCCCTGCTGGTGTCGGAACGGTTCCTCAGATCGACCAGCGTCACGGCTCTCCAGATCTCTCCGGCCAACCTTCAGTGGGAGTTGAGTGTAGGTCAGTTTCCAATGCACAGACCCTGAGTGTACCTCGTTTGTGCCAATACCAAAGCCCCAGCATGAAGAGTATTAACTAATCAATGGATTGCCGGAAGATCATGTTTTTGGTTAGAGGTCATTAGTTGTCATGATTGTGTTACGGTTATAGAACGATCGTAGTTAAGATTAACAGAATCAACAAATCACGAAATAAACTCTCCTGTGTTGAAGTCCAGCGTTGTTTCTTTTGGGAGGCTCATCTCAATTTTGTCAAATTTCTCCTTTATTTCTTACAGTGTCATGTTGCACTTACAGCAGCTGAAAAGGACCGCTGTCGGGAACCTGCCGAGTCATGACTCCCTCACCCTGGACCCAGTCTCTGCTGCTCTCCTGGTACACTCTGTTCAGCGTCAAAGAACTCTGAGTCCCACAGTTCCCGCTGAAGCAAGACCACGTGTCGCTGCCTCGAAAGTAGAAGTTCAGCTTATAGCGAAGGACGACCTGTAACGTTACAGCAAAGACCAGATCGTGATTCTACTAAGACGTGATCTACCTGGATAACAGGATAATCATCACATGGGCCAAAGTTCCATACAGAGACAACAAGAACCAAAGTGATTTAATTTTTTCCCTTTATTGTTCAGTATTGCACAATATGTTTGATTATTCGTATTCATATAAATACTCACTTATACTTATGCACAATAGGCGTCTGACTCAACCTGCCCAATTTCCTTGTATTTTAATTTGTAGAATCCACTTTGTTGCATTGTTCTTCGGAGCTATAACGTTTTAAAATACAGCATTGAACGCATTTTCTAGCCTTTTGAAAATAATGATCCCACTTTTTAAGTTCTGCGGTTTTTCCTTTAGCCCCACTTTACTGCATTTGTTACAGAAATCTAATTTCAAAAGATGAATCTATTATTTGAAAGAGACACCTTACGTACCGTGACATTTCCATCTGGGCTGCGGTCTTTTGGGTAGAAGGTCATGACCATTCCACTAACAGGAAATCTCTGGGAGCTGCCCACCAGCAGCAGCAGCAGCAGCAGCAGAGACAGCGACATGGTGCAAGTGTTAGTCGCTCTGCCCAAACACAGTGTTTAAATAACAACCCTGTGGATTACTTGATGCCAAATCCAACAAGCAAAGCAGGACATGTTCTGGAATGAGGAAACGTCCTTGTGTTGCTATTAAAAGATCATGATCACAATAGACAAATGGTCAAGTGTGGTGAATATTTTAACCGATAAACAGGTGGTAAAAGACGATCTGTCTTGTATTGCTCTTTCAAAGTAGAAGTACGACACTGTTGTTATAACTTTGTGTAAGTGAAAGAGGAGGCGGAGCTGAGGTTAAACTAATGATGTTTTAATAAAACAAACATTTAGCATCTATAACCTGGGGTTCTGTAACTGTCACGTATAACTAAGAGGAAAATTCAGTAAAATGTGCAGCATGTAGAGTCGTTGGATTTACTTATTTAAACCCAGAACCTGGCCCATGTCTTCAGCAACAAGGACATGTTATTATGTAACAATAATAATTCCTTGTTGCATAATTAAAAAAAAACATGTCATCAGCAGGTGAGCTCCATCAGGCCATCCTCCAATCACCTGCCTGAAACACAGACACAGGAAAACACATGGCAAGGGAAGAGGCACCACCCCCAGGCAGGGAGGGAGAACTACACATACACCCAATATGACCCAGAGTCATAAGGGTATAAGAAAGAACCACATGGACCTCTGACCTGTTCTGTGGGTCACTGGTTATTTCCTTAAAATTTCTTTTTCTTTTTCTCTAAATATTAGGACTTTTTTCTCATTAAATTTGAACTTTATTCTCATATTATCATTTTATTTCTTATTTAATTAAAACTTTCCCCCCATGATTTTGTGATTTTTTTCTCTTATTGAAATAAAAGTTTATCTCATAATATAATTTTTTGGGTCATTAATTAAAGATTTATTCTCATAATATTATGTTTTTTCTCATTAAACACACAGATGTAATGTTTGAATGTTTCGATTTAAGGTTTGAGTAAAGAGAGAGTGAGTAGAAAGGACGGAAGGGGGCTGTGAAGTGTCCTAATCGTGTTTCCTTGACGGTAGAGGAGCTGAAACTTCCGGTGAAGGAAGCACTGTGTGAGAAGTAGGACGCGGCCCGGGCTGTCATTGGACCCGCCCACCCTCGCCGAGCTGTGTGATTGGAGGAGCGCGCTGTCTGTCAGGGCCCGGTCATGTGACTGGTTGTTTGCTTCACTTCCTGTTTCGCTGTGTCGGTCTCAGACTTTCGGATTGTCTCCGTGTCCCCGGCTCCTCGGCGGCTCCTCCGACTATCTGCAGCGGGCTCTCTGAGCTTCCTCCGCCGCCGGAGACACTCTTCCTGCGGGGCCGCGACGGGGCCGAGCTCCGGGGCCAGCGATGGCGGACGGGGAACGGTCGCCGCTCCTGTCCGAGCAGCACGACGGGACCAACGGCTTCTCTCCCGGGGGCAGCGCGCACGGACATCCGGCTAAACCTCAGAGTGCGTCCGCCGCTTTCACACATTTACACCAAACGACCGCGACGGACGTGTTAAATCCGACGTTTAGCTTTAAATTCAAAGTGTCAACTCTCAAACACACGTTAGCTCCCGCTGCTAAGCTAGCGAGCTAGCGGTTTGGCTAACGTCAGCTGAAGCTAAAAACACGAAGAGCAGAGGTTTAACCTTCGAAGAATTCGCTTTATATACATTTAATTATATTTTAACAAAGTTGGTTAAGAGTATTAAGAGAGTGACACGATGCAGGGACAATAAAATCACACAAATACGCCACGTAAAGTGAAGAAAGACAGATTAATGGGTCTGATATCGGCTGTTTGGGGCGTTTAAAAGTAGGAAATGAAAGTTGTTCATGTAGTTTGACTGATCTAGGCTGACACTTCATGATTGACAGCTGAGACTGAGTTTTGATTGGTCACGTGGGTGGATTTGTGGGACGTCGATATCACAGCGGCACCATTCTCTGGAATATTTTGTCTTTACACACAGTGAGAGGAAAGAAAGAAAGTAACAGACAGCTCTGGAGACATTACTTTAAAAGGCAACACCTGCCGACCCCTGTTTATTAAAAAACTAAAAAGTCCAAACTTGTCAACACCACAATCACCTGCTGTAATGACCAATAACTCACTGACACCAAAATGTGAAGGACTGGACCAGAGACAGGTCAAGCAACAGACTTATAGAAATATGACGGATAGTCTAAATCATTACTTTGTTACAAACAAGAGTGATGATCGTAAAAGTTTAAAGACTGTAAAGAAATTTGAATATTTACAGTTCAATCAATGTCCACTAGGGCAATCCCATTTGTTAAAGAAGATCAGGAGACATCATTAAAAGTCCAAGAGCAGCTACTAAATGGACCTTGATGAAAACAAAGCCCAGTTTCCCCAGTATCCCCAGTTCAACCTTTAAATCAAAATTAAGATTTCTCAGATTTCGTGCACGAGTGGATATGTGACCACACTGAAGCAGCAGGGGTCACCAGTGGCTGTAATTTCCAGTTACACCTTACCCAGTAACGTCAGATTGGCGCTGGGTGGCAATCCGTAAATCACCAGTTTGTTTTTAATCTGGAGGAGAAAACAGAGCGATGCTGACATATGATCATATTTGTCTTAGATGTGATGGTATGTGTGTCAGGACATTAGTTTGAGTAGAGTAACTTGAGGACTTGTACTTTCTAAATTAAGTTCTGCTCTTAATATACAGTGCATGCTTGACACAAATTAAATATCTGCTCTTCAGCTTCTGTGTGGAAACAGGATCAGGAAGAAAATAAAAAAAAAACACTGACATATTTGAAGTGCCTGTGTGAAATCTGATGCTCTGACAGGATGTGTGGTTTCGATAGGAAGACACCGACCTGCTGTACGACCGTACTCCTGATGTATTCCTCAGTCAGAGCCACCACAGAGGAAATCCTCGCCGTCAAGCGAATAACAACTAGAAAGACAGTGAATCAACAGGTCAGGCCAGAACCGCTTGTTTGTTCTCATGCTACAACACAACATGAATCACGTATTAATTAAATTAATGACACAGTCCAAACGTCAAATTAAAAAAAACTAATTATAGAAGCCACATCTTTTGTCTAGGGCCCGGCCAACCTGATTGTTTCCTGAAAGTAGGAATAGGAGTGGAGCAAGAAGTTCTTTCACACAATAGCAGCAGTACTGAGTTCGATGTTTGTATCGGTGCCAAGACTGGGCCAACGTTTCCATTCTCACACACTGTTTACAGGTCGACCAGTTTCTTTAATCACACAAGTCGAACATTTCTCCACACAAAACTCAAACAGTGACACTTTTTGTAGATAAAACGCAGATAGCGGATACATTTCTTCAATCTGTTCCGCCTCTGTTACTCACTGTTCACAATCAACGCCTAGAAACAGGAATTGAATTTAAGGAGACTATTGGGCCTTGCCAGATGTATGTGCTCTACTGAGTCACATTCAAGTTTTACATTTTGTGGGTCAGAAAAACAATGGACACTACCAGAAACTTAAATAAGGTCACAATTTATTTGTTGATAATACCTGTGTGATTACTCTCACACGAAAAGTAGCCGATAGCGAGCTGTACTTGAGTAAATTATTTTCAAGCCCTGACAATGTGAGAGTTGTAGTGGTTGATATCGTTAGAGGTGTAGTGATAGAGTGAATGGTGGTCGTACTTTGTCCCTCTGTTGGTTCAGCTGTTGGTGATGGATCTGATGGAAAGATAAAATATGAGCCATGCTCAACCTTTACCTGCGTATGAATTCAGCAGTGGAATTTGAGACGTGAACAGACAAAGGAGGGTGTATCTCACCGTTTCCAACACTTACGATGACACATCGCAGCTCAGAGTGATACTTTGGTGATGTTGAACTGAGGAAATGAATCAAACACCATTAAACCAAATAATCACCCTTTAGAGAACACTTCAGCTTCCCTTCATCAAATTAAACAACTGTTTGGTTGTACCTGAACTCATGTTCTTTGTGCGATGGGCTGCCCACTGTTTCACGTGCAGAGGACAAAAGTACTGACTTGGAAAGTGCTTGGACGATGAAGCAGATGGGTTGGCTCTCTCCAGCTTCGCTCTGAGACGGCGTCCAGCTCAGGGTAAACTGACCTGGTCCTGAGCTGGTCTGGTTCACGTTGTGCGGCCCGCTGAACAGCAGCTCAGAGACCCTTTAACAAGCGGCAGAAGAAAATGATCTTGGAGTTAACGCTTTACATTTTCAAAGCCACTGTGTTACAGAGGTTCCCGTCTCAGTGACATCTTAAACCGAAATTGGCCGTTAGCTAAGCCTCAGATAAATCTTAATCAGAGACTCAATTTCTTCAGACATTTACAACTACGACTTTTTAGTTTTGTCAATGTCCCACCTGCAAACATGGAGGAGGCAGGGTTTATGACCTGTACTTCAGCCAGCCACCAGGGGCGATCAAGATGCTAAAGCTTTTACTTTTGGGAGCTGTCGCATCCTCCATCTTTATTTACATTGGGTTTAAATTAGATTTTAGCTAAAATTACAAACCCCAAAAGTTATATTATTATATATTCATGACCTTTCACTCTTTGACATTTTTTTAAAGGCTTTTTAAAACTTTTCAAGACCTGCAGACACCCTGGTTAGCATTTCTGGCTAACTAGCTCGCTACCTGCTGTTGTCACCTCCTCCATGAGGCTCAAGATCCCCGCTCAAGTCAAACAAAGTCTGGACATGAGGTTCAATCGCAGAAGGTTCTGTCCAAATATCTAAAGCGGATTTAGATTTTCCTTTTACTCACGTGGAGAAAGTTGCAGCTGCTTTAATGTTGATGTCAAGGGTCTGATTGACGGGGGTGTAAAGTCGAGCTCTGTTGGCCGGTGTTGGAGGCAGGAACATGGGCAAATACAGTCCCTCTGTGCAGGATGGCACCGCCGGATCCACTGGAGCGACACACAAAAGGATGCTTTAAAATTGCCATAGCTTAGTAACTATAACAGTAGGACTAAACAATGGATCCAGTGGTTGTCAACATATTTCAAAGTGGTTGCCAACGTTGCAAGAAATTTCTTTCTAACTTCAGGCTGTCAAATCAAGACATCTTACCCTGTAGAACAAATTGGACAGGTATTTTGCTCATAGCGTTGTTTGTAGTTATTGTCGCCTGCACCCCGTTGCTTTGATTCAGGGAGATCGTCTGTCTGGGAAAGTCCTCCATCACCAGCTGGACTGCGTACGGACCTTCATTACTGCGGAGGGTGGCGTTGAATGACAGAGTACACGACTGCAAAAGGATTATGTACAAATTGTAATGAGGTCACCAGTCTCTGTTATCTGCCCAGTTTATAAGATATAAAAGAGAGTCACTGTTGGAGACTCACCGGTGAGAGGCTGAGGACAGACGCTGGCGTGCAGGGTCTACACTCTGACAGCGATGTGTTTCCATATCTGCATCGAACCTCGTCTCCGTCAGGGTCAAACGCCAACAGGTTGAAATCTCTCTGACAGTTTGAAGGAACTCTGGGAGAGAGACATACACCACTTTACACCTGCATTAAAATGTGTGTTGTCTCCAGATTATATCTAGAAATGATTATGATCTGACTGAATGGTATTAATGTGTCTGGAACAACCACAGAGATCTGATCACTGTCCAGCTAACGTCACATCCTCACATCACATCCTCAGGTGATGAAAAAACAACAATTCTTAGTTTGAGTAATCATGAATATTCTATTTCTAAAAAAATGTGACCGGTGTAAATCAATTTAGATAAAAAACCATCAAGAAATCACAAGCCGTGAGGAGGTTACCTCACAACTGGCAGGACGGTGGTCTGAGGTGACGCGTTGGCCCTGCTGGTGTCGGAACGGTTCCTCAGATCGACCAGCGCCACGGCTCTCCATACTGCGATGCCATTTCTGTTTCTTATCCAGTTACCACCGTCCAACCTTCAGTGGGAGTTGAGTTTAAGTCAGTTTCCAATGCACAGACCCTGAGTGTACCTCGTTTGTGCAAATACCAAAGCCCCAGCATGAAGAGTATTAACTAATCAATGGTTTGCCAGAAGATCATGTTTTTGGTTAGTCATTATTTCAGGTTAGAGGTCATTAGTTGTCATGATTGTGTTACGGTTATAGAACGATCGTATTTAAGATTAACAGAATCAACGAATCACGAAATAAACTCTCCTGTGTTGAAGTCCAGCGTTGTTTCTTTTGGGAGGCTCATCTCAATTTTGTCAAATTTCTCCTTTATTTCTTACAGTGTCATGTTGCACTTACAGCAGCTGAAAAGGACCGCTGTCGGGAACCTGCCGAGTCATGACTCCCTCACCCTGGAACCAGTCTCTGCTGCTCTCATAGGACACTATTCTCAGCGTCAAAGAACTCTGAGTCCCACAGTTCCCGCTGAAGCAAGACCACTTTCCACTGCCTCGAAAGTAGAAGTTCAGCTTATAGCGAAGGACGACCTGTAACGTTACAGCAAAGACCATCGTGATTCTACTAAGACGTGATCTACCTGGATAACAGGATAATCATCACATGGGCCAAAGTTCCATACAGAGACAACAAGAACCAAAGTGATTTAATTTTTTCCCTTTATTGTTCAGTATTGCACAATATGTTTGATTATTTGTATTCATATAAATACTCACTTATACTTATGCACAATAGGCGTCTGACTCAACCTGCCCAATTTCCTTGTATTTTAATTTGTAGAATCCACTTTGTTGCATTGTTCTTCGGAGCTATAACGTTTTAAAATACAGCATTGAACGCATTTTCTAGCCTTTTGAAAATAATGATCCCACTTTTTAAGTTCTGCGGTTTTTCCTTTAGCCCCACTTTACTGCATTTGTTACAGAAATCTAATTTCAAAAGATGAATCTATTATTTGAAAGAGACACCTTACGTACCGTGACATTTCCATCTGGGCTGCGGTCTTTTGGGTAGAAGGTCATGACCGTGCCACTAAAAGGAGATGTCTGGGAGCTGCCCACCAGCAGCAGCAGCAGCAGCAGAGACAGCGACATGGTGCAAGTGTTAGTCGCTCTGCCCAAACACAGTGTTTAAATACCAACCCTGTGGATTACTTACTGCCAAATCCAACAAGCAAAGCAGGACATGTTCTGGAATGAGGAAACGTCCTTGTGTTGCTATTAAAAGATCATGATCACAATAGACAAATGGTCAAGTGTGGTGAATATTTTAACCGATAAACAGGTGGTAAAAGACGATCTGTCTTGTATTGCTCTTTCAAAGTAGAAGTACGACACTGTTGTTATAACTTTGTGTAAGTGAAAGAGGAGGCGGAGCTGAGGTTAAACTAATGATGTTTTAATAAAACAAACATTTAGCATCTATAACCTGGGATTCTGTAACTGTCACGTACAACTAAGGAAAATTCAGTAAAATGTGCAGCATGTAGAGTCGTTGGATTTACTTATTTAAACCCAGAACCTGGCCCATGTCTTCAGCAACAAGGACATGTTATTATGTAACAAAAATAATTGCTTGTTGCATAATTAAAAAAAAACATGTCATCAGCAGGTGAGCTCCATCAGGCCATCCTCCAATCACCTGCCTGAAACACAGACACAGGAAAACACAGGGCAAGGGAAGAGGCACCACCCCCAGGCAGGGAGGGAGAACTACACATACACCCAATATGACCCAGAGTCATAAGGGTATAAGAAAGAACCACATGGACCTCTGACCTGTTCTGTGGGTCACTGGTTATTTCCTTAAAATTTCTTTTTCTTTTTCTCTAAATATTAGGACTTTTTTCTCATTAAATTTGAACTTTATTCTCATATTATCATTTTATTTCTTATTTAATTAAAACTTTCCCCCCATGATTTTGTGATTTTTTTCTCTTATTGAAATAAAAGTTTATCTCATAATATAATTTTTTGGGTCATTAATTAAAGATTTATTCTCATAATATTATGTTTTTTTCATTAAACACACAGATGTAATGTTTGAATGTTTCGATTTAAGGTTTGAGTAAAGAGAGAGTGAGTAGAAAGGACGGAAGGGGGCTGTGAAGTGTCCTAATCGTGTTTCCTTGACGGTAGAGGAGCTGAAACTTCCGGTGAAGGAAGCACTGTGTGAGAAGTAGGACACGGCCCGGGCTGTCACTGGACCCGCCCACCCTCGCCGAGCTGTGTGATTGGAGGAGCGCGCTGTCTGTCAGGGCCCGGTCATGTGACTGGTTGTTTGCTTCACTTCCTGTTTCGCTGTGTCGGTCTCAGACTTTCGGATTGTCTCCGTGTCCCCGGCTCCTCGGCGGCTCCTCCGACAATCTGCATCGGGCTCTCTGAGCTTCCTCCGCCGCCGGAGACACTCTTCCTGCGGGGCCGCGACGGGGCCGAGCTCCGGGGCCAGCGATGGCGGACGGGGAACGGTCGCCGCTCCTGTCCGAGCAGCACGACGGGACCAACGGCTTCTCTCCCGGGGGCAGCGCGCACGGACATCCGGCTAAACCTCAGAGTGCGTCCGCCGCTTTCACACATTTACACCAAACGACCGCGACGGACGTGTTAAATCCGACATTTAGCTTTAAATTCAAAGTGTCAACTCTCAAACACACGTTAGCTCCCGCTGCTAAGCTAGCGAGCTAGCGGTTTGGCTAACGTCAGCTGAAGCTAAAAACACGAAGAGCAGAGGTTTAACCTTCGAAGAATTCGCTTTATAGACATTTAATTATATTTTAACAAAGTTGGTTAAGAGTATTAAGAGAGTGACACGATGCAGGGACAATAAAATCACACAAACACGCCACGTAAAGTGAAGAAAGACGGATTAATGGGTCTGATATCGGCTGTTTGGGGCGTTTAAAAGTAGGAAATGAAAGTTGTTCATGTAGTTTGACTGATCTGTGGTTTGTTTGGTTGGTGCTTTACATTGTGCATCATCACAATATGTAATTTAAAACCTGATCCGGACTTTTATTTGTGTGAATTCAAGAGCTGCAGTGAAAAATCCATCAGAAACAAATTGATCTGCAGCTTTTTCCATGATCATCGTGTCTGACATGACTAAGATGTATTTGTCTTATTTGGTATTGATTTAGAATCACAATTTACTTTTTGAACAGGTAGGTTTTTATAATTATTTGATTTGGTATTTTGGTGCAAAACAATGAACATGATAAACTGAACGATTGGAATTAATTAAAAATTAACATTCACAACAAAAACCACGCATGAAACTTTGTATTAAAGTCACATTAATAAAACAAGACGGATAAGAAAACCTGAAATAAGTAAATGCAGTTTAATACTCAGCGTCTCTCGTGTCCCGTGTCACTCTGGATAACGTTTGGCTTTTGGGTGTGTCGCTCCCTTATAGTGTCCTGATGTATTTACAGATTATTAATTTTGTTTCCTCGGTTCCCTGAGAGATAAGCAAACATGCTGCAGATAACGCGGCCACCGCAGAGAGAGGTCGGTTCCTTTTTGTTTTTAAGACGAAGACGTCTAGTTTCAATCACTGAGTCACTTCTGTCTTTCGAGGCGTGTGATTAGTTGATTAAAAACCCGTTAACAAAGCGTAACCGTGGTGATGATGTGAGCTTACACTCCTTTTGATGGAGCTTGTTATCAAACCTTAATACCTGGTTTGGTGCCGGACGCCAGGTTTCACCATAGGACAACACACGTGATGATGGTGGAGGTGGTTTTCTGTCAGTGTTAAACACACAGACTCTAAAGAAAGATGGACGACGGGTCTCCACTTCCTCCCATTTTACAGAAATGAAGCTAAAATGCTGCAGAATTCTGCCATTTAGCCTTTTTCGTCTGCAGCCTTTAAATGTAAACATCCTTATCGTCATAAACTGAACATCAGTGGTTATCTTTTCTTCGTATGTTCTTTCCTGCGCCACAATCGACACACGTTTTAAACTTTCAGTAGCTGAGCTGTTTCTGTCCTCCTCTCCAGGTTTGGTGCCGTTCCCCAGCTTGGTGGCTCCCGGGGACCCTCCACCTCCCTACTCGCCTCAGGGCAGCCCGGACAGCAGCAGCGCTCCGGTCATCGGCTGCCGCGTCTGTCAGAGCGCCATATCAGTGGAGGGCAAGACGCACCAGCACGTGGTGAAGTGCAGCATCTGCAACGAGGCGACGGTGAGACCCTTTGTCCGTGTTTGTTTCCCTCTCGCAACTTTCTGAGGTTTTATCCACTTGATCAAACATTTTCCCCCTGTGAACAAAAACTTCACAACTTGAAGGTTTCCTCTTTAAGGAAACTTTGTCTTTGTGTTACCTTGAACAAGTTGTGATCTTTTTTTGTTGTGTTCTGTTTCTTTGTCGACGATGGAAGCACCTTGTTGCTGCAGCAATAAACGTTATTGTTGGTCTAAAAACCCTCTGAACGCTGTAATTTTGCCTTTTTATATTCTGATTCCTGTTTTCTCTCTTGCTTTAAAATCATGGTTATGATTAATATAGTTGACATTTGCTGCAGAACTTTCTGTTTAAAACATTTTTGGCTCTAGAATATTTAAAACACCACGAAGAAAAGCGATGAGTCGGCCTTCTAGGAAACACAGATCTGAAAGCCTCGAGATCGACTGCGCCCAGCAACCATAAAAACATCAGGCTGTTGTTGTCAGTGTCGTGTTTCACATCCAGACTTCCTCTCAGGAAATCTGTCCGTCTGAGTTTCTGCTGATGAGACCAAAGCCGAGCCACTGAGAAACATTTAGGAAGCAAAGAACGAGGAAACTCTGGACACTGAGTCGTTTCTTTCTTTCCTTATCTCTCGGGTCAATAGCCGATAAAGAACGCCCCCGTCGGGAAGAAGTACGTCCGCTGTCCATGCAACTGTCTTCTGATCTGCAAAGTCACGTCGCAGAGGATCGCCTGTCCGAGGCCGTACTGGTGAGACAGAGACACAGCGACGGATTCGTTTTCACTCGTCTCAGCTGACGTATTCGGCGTCGACATTCAAGCGCAGATCTCAGTTCTTTAAAAACTCTGCACTCTCCGATTGTTTCTTCTGCCAGTAAACGCATCATCAACCTGGGACCAGTTCACATCGGGAGCGACAGTCCTGAACCGCAGCAACAACCCGTCGGCATCAGGGTCATCTGCGGACACTGCTCCAATACATTCCTGGTAGGACACGCATGCACAGACACACACACACACACACACACACACACTCACACACTCTCTCTCTCTCTCTCTCTCTCTCTCTCTCTCTCTCTCTCTCTCTCTCTCTCTCTCTCTCTCTCTCAGTGGACGGAGTTTTCTGACCGGACCTTGGCCCGATGTCCACACTGCAGAAAAGTGTAAGTGTCTCAGCTCGTCTCTGCGTCTCCGTCGCGCCATTTTCACTATTAATTATGTTTCCTGGTTTTGATTTCCAGCTCTTCTATTGGCCGGCGGTACCCCAGGAGGAGGAGCCTGCTCTGTTTCCTGCTGTTCATCATCCTCGCCGTCGCCACTGCAGGACTCCTGGTGTGTAACTGTGTGTGTGTGTGTGTGTGTGTGAAGATATCTTAGGTAACATCCACGCTAACGTTTTAAAACTCATCACTGTTGCTACGGTTACGCAGAGCGGAGCTTTCCAGTGCACTGAGCGGTCATGTGACATGTGTTTTCAGATGTGTTAGTGTGGACGGAGATTATTACTGATACGGAGCTAAAACACTTGTCTGGAAGAAGATAGTTTTGGTTTCAAAGTTTGAAATGTTTCACACAAAATAACGTGTGTGTGTGTGTGTGTGTGTGTGTGTGTGTGTGTGTGTGTGTGTGTGTGTGTGTGTGTGTGTGTGTGTGTGTGTGTGTGTGTGTGTGTGTGTGTGTGTGTGTGTGTGTGTGTGTGTGTGTGTGTGTGTTCAGTTCGGTACGTGGGGGCCTGCACAGCACTCTAAAGGGATCTACGTGTCGTGGGTGCTGCTGATCCTGCTCGCTCTCTTCACCATGGTGAGAACCATCTACTGGAGGTGTCTGAAAATCAGCGATCCAATTTCCAACATTGCGTAGAGGGAGAGGAGAGGAAGGAAGGTGAGGAGAGAAGGAGCCGAGAAGGAAAGCAGTAGGTGGTGTAGTTTAAACCGAGACGCAGAAGCCAGAGTTGACTGCAAAAACGATGAATCATGGACGGGTCGGGTCGGAGGAACGATTTACATTTTCCAAATGGTTCACATTCATGCCAAATTAAATTTGAGCTGCTAATTTGTCAAAAAACACGATCACTAGTTTGACACTGCGACTTCCATTGAACTCCAGAAAGTGCGTTTCTGCAGACGAGTGGGAAAAGAAAACGAGGGTCACTGGAGGGGAGAGAAAAACATATTTAACTAATCTTTTTTGACCCTGTAGTTTTCTTCATTGTTGGACTAACATGTTGTTTCAAAGCCTGATGCTGCTACGTTGTTTTATTTCAAGCTGTTATTGTCTCACTAACATAAAGGTACATTCTGTTCTCTCCGTGCCCGAGAATCATCAAGATGATTATGT
This sequence comes from Hippoglossus hippoglossus, assembly GCF_009819705.1. Taxonomy (NCBI): domain Eukaryota; kingdom Metazoa; phylum Chordata; class Actinopteri; order Pleuronectiformes; family Pleuronectidae; genus Hippoglossus; species Hippoglossus hippoglossus. Next base: position 13,725,958 of record NC_047168.1, read on the forward strand.
CTTTAGACTGAACGTCTGTTCCGTGTAACTCTGGTGAGTGGGTTCCATCTCCTGTGAGAAGAACTGACTGAGAGTCACAGCTTCAACTGTCACAATCAGCCCCAGTTGAAGAGTGAAGCTGAACTGAGATCAGTTAAAAACACTCTGAAGTTATTAAAAGTACAGTCCAGGAAACACTTTTGGAGTTTCAGCGGTAAACGCTTTTTATTTTTGAGAAATACAGAAAAAAACGACACATTGATTTAAGTAAACCGACAAATACTCGATTACTTTCAGGTGTCGTGGATTAAAGTTTCTGAGGATTAAAACTCTTCAGTGTTTGAAGTTTGTCTGAGATCAGCTGACATTACATTTAACACGGGAGAAGAAATAACTTGGCAGCAGTTAATCACCTTCTTATCACTCTGTGAACTCACCAACCACCAAGTAATCAAAGATCTCAGTGACCACACGAAGTCAAAGTGCACAGATCGTTCAGAATACAGAGTGTGTGAAGTGTTTGCTTTTGTTTTGGGGCATTTTTCATTAAAAGGTATATTTCAAATGAATTGACTAACAAATTGTGTGAAAGAAAAACACTATAAAAGGCTTCAAGCGAAAATCCGGCTGATTGATGTTGGTAAAACGTAACAAACATTCATACATGTATAATATGTTCATGTATAATTTATATAAATATGTACATAATGAGGGAAAGTCAGTGAAACTTGAATTGAGGCATTAACTGAGAAAAACGACATCACCTCGTCTTTCTTTGCGTGTGCATCTCACAGGGATTCAGGGGAATTTAGATTTAATTTTATGTTTTCTTTCATCTTCATTTGTTTATGCTAAATGATACATAAGACGAAATGATACAGTTAGAATTAATTATTGTGGCCAAAAGAATTCATGATAACAATATTGTAGCAACATCTATAAAAAGTTTTAATAATGATTATAATGATACTTTCAGTCAATTTCATCTCGAACATTTTTAAGTGTGTTTTATTTTTTCATAGATTGACCAATTTTCCCAATAATAACAATAATAAATTATTATTTTTCATTTAAAATAACCACCTGCATACAGTGCTCAACACAGATGTGTAATATCAACACTATATCAACACATTATTTTTATTATTAAGTGGACATCACATCAGTTAACTTTCTAAATAAAACACAGAAGTGCAGTTTTTTCCCGTTTGATTCCGACATGAATTTTCACACGAGGAACAAATTATTTATTTTTCATCTTTTTAATTCTGTCGTGTGTCGTCTGAAGGAGTGAAACTGAATTCATGACAATAGTAAAAACCTGTTTGTGTTAAAGTGTAAATATGAATCAGCGGGATGTTGATTATTTTGGGACTGTACAGAATTATGAGAGCTCCCCTTGTGGCCGATCTATGTAAGTACCCACTGACTGTGAAACCTGTTGCACTTGTACTCGTGTACTATTACTGTATGTTCCCGTCAATCCGGTGGATGGGTTTTTTTTGTTTTTTTTCAATATTGTGGAACAAATTAATACTTTTAACAACGTCTTCTGACTCAATGTGTCTTTTTTTTACAATAATTAATTATACATATGACACTTTACTTTACTAAACACATGTTTTACATCAGAAAATATGGATAAATGGGTATATAAATAAATGTTATTACATTGCCCTGTTTGGCCTGTAACAGCCTGAATTGACCACAAGTTGATCATGTAAATAATAATTTCAGATGCAGGTTAAAACATTAAAGTAAAGCAAAGGACAATTATAGATGATACTGTATATTCAACAAATGAGAATCTGTTCAATCAGTTTGGATTTTTTTGATCTTTACTCAGTATTTGCTGCAATTTAAAGCTTGAAAATTCTTAAATTGAACTTTTCATATTTATAATGCGACATTAGCCCCTTTACACCACAAGAGGGCGGCAGTCAGTCAGGACCAGCACCCAATGTGCTTCTTTGGATTCTGGATGAGACCATGATCTGGTTTTCTGAGCCAGTTATAGTCTGATGTTGCTGCTTCATTTAACTTCAAACTGAACCAAACACAAAAAAGCTTCTGACTTTGGGAAAGTTGGACAAACAAACTACTGAATCTCTGAACTTCAATATACTCGTTTGTTTTTACTGTTTCTTCAGTAAAGTCATCGTAGAAACTGGAAACGTTGAGTTTCACATGAAGTAAACAGTCGGACCTGGGAGCCTCTGTGATCTGAGCCCGAACCAATCAATGCTATCAGATCATCCAGACCACAGATTGTAAAACAAAACAATAACAACGTAGAAAACATGATGGAAATCTGACATGTTTAATTAATGTAATAATTCAGATTCAGATTTGTTTTTATCTGCAGCTAATTTCAGTCTCTTCAGTGAAGCAGAAACAGTTTGACAACATTTCAGCACAAAATGAAAATGCAGATGAAAACCGGAGGATAGAATCCCGCCTTTAGTCGTCTCTCTCTCTCTCTCTCTCTCTCTCTCTCTCTCTCTCTCTCTCTCTCACTTGCTTCTCTCCCCCCCCTCCCTCTCCAGCTGCTGCCTCAGAGGGGCGGCTGTGGAGCGATGCAGCGTTCCTCCCGATTTGCCTTCCAGTCCCTCGTGGCTCAAATCCCGCTGACCCACTAATGGCTTAAGCCTTCAGAAATCCGACCTGCTCCAGTCTGGGCACACCTGGGTTCTGGAACGCCTGAAACTCCGGAATAGGAGAATAAAGTAGGACTTTACGTTTTGGGCAGATGGGAAGAGGTACTGACTTGGTTTTGTGTTTTTATTTTTAACTTTTAGAATTAGAATTGGCTGGAAATGATCTATCGTACGAACCTTCTGAAACTGGATCGGTCGCCTCAACTGTCAACTGAAGATTTTCCAACTGGGAAATTCTATTCTTCTGGATTCACTCTTGGATTTAAAGAAAATGATGCATCGTTCTTTGTTGGCATGGAAATGATTCTGGGAAAGCAACAAGAGAAAACTCCTCTTTAGCCTCACGCCAAATATTGGGATTTATCTTTAGATTTGGAAGTGTACACGCTTCCAGAACAATCAGAAGTAGATGTGTGTGTGTGTGTGTGTGTGATTGAGGACATTTAGAAAGTGTTCACTGTTTATATGTGTGGTTGTGTTGTTTGGCCATGCTGGAGGAAAAGAAGGCCCGACAACAAAGATCGACGGACACAGGTCACCCGAACGTGTCAAAGACCAACGACAGAACCCGAGACATGGCTGCGGGTCAAACCACCAACAACATCCCAAACAACAGCAGCAGCATCTACGCTGCACGACGGTGAGGACAAAAATGTCTTGTTTTTCTGTGTGCAAGAGAGAAATAAACCTAAACAACACATGAAACTCACTGTGTAGCGGGAGCTGTACGAAGATTTTATATAACTGAGTTCATCACCAAAGTAAATAACTCACCAGTTGTCGAGGAAATGCCCCAAAAATGATTAAATAAATAAAACTTAAAATTTAAATCGGAACCTGAGGGGGGCAGGACAAAAATGCCACAAAAATTAAACTGAGCATCGTCAACAAAACATTAAAGTCGACTATTTAGTCTCAAAGTGTATTAACTTCATGTAACAGCAGAACAATGTCCTTGTTTTCTAAGATGTGTTTATCGTACAGCACTAACAGACACAAGCTAATGAAAGAATTACATCTAAACGTGTAAAATGCTCTTAATGCCGTCTTCTATCCACAGTGACTCCCAAGCGACGACGACCACGTGTGCATGTGGAGCAATTAGCAAGTGTGAAACGGTCGTGTGGTATTAACGCTGGCTAGCCCCCGCTGACCCTTCGGCTAAAACAAGGAGACGACTGTGTGTGAGAGCGTTGTGCAAACGTGGGCGTCTCGTCTGTCCAAGTCCGTGGCTTTAAAAGACTTCTTCAGCTTCGCATGTCGTACATAACATGCACGCACAAAGAGCCACCACACGCGTGTTGGTCCATGTTGGCAGTGTCTGTATCTGATGGGAACACGTCTCTTACATTTAAATGAGTGTGACACCAGAACAAATACTTTGTTTACATGTATGTGATCAAAGCTATAGAAAGTACAGAGACGTAACCAAAGCAGCGAGATGGATTTAAACGTTTGAACCTTTCAGTGGTTGGATCTGAGTCGTCCTGTTTTTCACCTTCAGCTTCAATTTCTGTTTTGTTTACCTGGTTTTGTCTCAGGTCACCATTTTCCTTCCCAGAGAGATAAATCCATCCATCTGTCCATCAATTCATTCATTCATCCATTTAATCATCCATTCATTTATTTAACCATCTATTCATTCATCCATTTTTATTCATTTATTAAGTTCATTTAACCCAATGTCAATATGTTTTCTATTAATCTGTTCTCCACAGGGGGGCAGCACGTCCTTAAAAATTACAGAGTTTTCAAAAAGACCTTAAAATGTCTTAAAATGTCTTAAATTACAATTTTCAAATTAAAGGCCGTAGGTCTTTAAATTTGTCAAATACAACTTTTACAAATAAAAGGCCTTAAAAAGTTGTAACATTTACTTTTACAAGAGAGAAAGTCTGGAATCGTGACGGAACAGAAGCAATAATTAAAATTGAAAAAAAAGTGAAACAGCTGAGACGCTGGTTGAGGTGTTTATCAATGTGTGTGTTTTGTGTGTCTGTCATCTCGTGCCTCCTTTGTGGTTCTTGACTGTGTGCGTGCGTGCTTGTGTGTGTATAAAAAGTACATTTGATTTACCTCCATGTCCTACTTGTCTGTATTTTAAGAGAGACATTGACACGAGAGGAATATCTGCATAAACTGTGTGTGTCATCTGATGTTCACAGTATCACAGTTTATATGAAGGCTGATCTACAACAACACACACACACGCACACACACACACACCACTCACACACACACTTGTGGCCAAACACCTCGTAAATGTTTGAGAGGGTTGTAGTTTTTTGGAATGCGATAAAAGTGCAGCTGCTGCTATCGTGTGTTTTACATCATTTGACTCGTCTACTTAGATTTTTGTTTGTTTGGTCCATGTCCCATCTGCTAACATGGAGGAGGCGGGGTTTATGACCTGCACTGCAGCCAAGATGATTTGGCTTCACTTTTGGGAGCAGTCATGTCGTCCATCTTTATTTACAGGAGGTTAATGAGAGAATAGTAACGGTGCTCTCCTCTTTTAGATTCCTCCTCTCCTCAGTGCAGACTCGTCGACTTGTAGCCTCCACGTTTCAGAGGAGTCACTTTGTGTTTGACTCCATTAGTTCATCCACTTGTAAAAAATAAAAAAAAAAGATCTGGGTCGAGCCTCAGGATCACGTTGTTAGCGGTGATAAGAAAAGACGGGACGTCGCAGCCCAACAACCCCTGACTGAGGGAACACAGAGGCAGCGAGAAAAATGGTTTCCTCTCATCTCTGTGTTTCTTTCTTCGACAGTTTATTCTGTGCGTATATTTTCAGTCTCTTAAAATAGCTCGCGTCTTGAGGCTCGCTCATCGATCACCTGACACCGCGGCTCGTACAGGATGACACATTCCTCGATGGTGATGAAAACTCTGCTCAGAGGCCGAACCCGACAGACACACATATTCACGCCGTGCGACACGATGCTGTGTCACTATCGTTTTCTGCTGCACAGAAAGGTCAGGGAGAAACTATTTCTTTAGATTTCACAGCCTCAATTCTGCCACTTGTGGGTTTTACGAGCACGTATCGAGTATTGATTTGATTGATTGAGAGACCCCTAGTGGCGGACGTTACGTATTGCACATTTAAAGGGAACACCCCAGCCATCATCGACCTTAAAGGCTTCACTTTTCTGGACTTCTGGAAACGAATACTCAGACGTCCACCTTCTCTTCCTCGTTGGTTCTTATTGGTCGTTGGTTACATAGTGTTGCTTTAAATTTAACTTGAACTTTATAAATCAAATGTTCAATATTTATCACCAACACATACTGCAGAGGAACATACATAAACTATAAATACTGACTCTAAATTACATCTCAGTCCAAGGACTCTTAAAGTATCACACCCCCAAAACAAGAACGTGCACGTATAGTTACACAGTTTCTATTATTACATTTACTATTTCAGCTTGAGTTTATCTCCACCAATGAACATTTTTATTAAAGAACAGGAATGTTCACTAGATGAGGAATAAAAAAGCTAATTTCCAACTTTTATTCATCTTGATAATTTGAGAAAAATCTTTTGTAAAACCAAATGTTTTATTTATATCCTCCTCCATCAAACGATCAGAAATACCAGATTTATGACTGACATGTGTAGCAGCAGCAGGTTGTTGCTGGCGTTGGTTACCGTGCCGCCTCAGCGTGAAAATGAAACCATCTGTTGCCGAGGACACAGGGACCCCCCCGGGGGCTGCTGAGGTAACCACGCGCCCACGTCACGTGACCTGGGAACTGTCAGTCATCACAGGCCGGGAGGGCGTGTTGGCTGAGGGCAGCCAAAATGTATATTTAAATATAATTATACACACAATAATTCTGTGTTACCTAATTTGGTAACACACGATTAAATTAAGTCTATTCCAATCATAGTAAACAAATTAAAAAGCCTTAAAGTTTCTTAAATTGTCTTGAATTTTGTGGATCGGTCTGAATGATTTGAGGTTCGTCACCGTCGAGATTTATTAGATTTATTGTTTTGCCAAGTAGAGGAAATCGGAGCTTTGTTTTTTCTGGAAAAGATCCTCGTGTTGAAGATTGATACTAATTTGAGATTTCACGTTGCTCTTCAGACTTGGCCGCGGCCGTCCTGCGTCCTCTCTGATCCGGGGGTCGGGTTCCCTCCATCCAGAGTTGATGAGATCGTTAGAGAAAATGCGACGATGCTGTTCGGGGCACTAATGAGTTAGTCAGAGTGCGTGTGTATTAAAGTAGAAGTTTGTCAAAGGTGTTTTCTGTCATTTCAGGTCGTTCTTATCACAAACTCACTGTCTGACCCACTTTTAATGGTTCTGTTTGAGGGTTAAGACCTGTTTTTAGGGTTAGCATTAGCTTTAGGGGTAAGTATTTAGTTGGGATGGTTAAGGTTGGGGTAAGGGGCTCGGGAATGCATTACGCCACTGAGAGTCCTCACTAAGATAGAAGCACAAACACGTGTTTGTGAGGTAACCACCACCAGAGCTCTGTGAGGGGAGCGATGACAGCTGGAAATAAAACTGAAGGTCCTTTGGCTCAACGTGCCCATCCACACACACACACACTCACACACACACACACACACACACACGCACACACACACACACACCTGCCAGTCAGCTGTGGTGTTGTGGTCAGGTGTTAAGCCCTGAGCTTCGGGGGAGGGGATAACAGGGGATATATTAGTAATTTGCTGCTCGGCTCCTCGGAGACAGATGAAAAAAATTCATCGACATCTTGATAAACTGTTGATTCAGTGGTTTGTAAAGTCAATACCTGAGTATTATCAGAGGCTTACAGCTCCGAGCACTGTGTGCATGTGGTTGACTGTAATTGGTCGTTGGCTCCTCAGCACTTAGCAACAAGGCGAACTTAGCAACTTTCACATGCTAGCGGATCCTAAGCTCAACAAAGCCCTCGCTGATTCATGTCTTTATTTTCAGGAGGAAGGTTTATCACCTTCTTTTTAGACCTTAACTAAATCTGATCTGATCTTAATTCAGGTGTAAATCAGATTGAAAGTGATGACCAGAGGAAGTTGATGCTTCGTTTAAAAATAGCAAACATATTATTTTATACATTCGTGGTCCTGAGTTGTTTGGTAAATCTTATTTATAAACTCATCACATGACAATAAACTTTATTTCTTTACAGTCTTGCAAACTGCTTTACAGAGACAATGAAAGTAAAAGGGTAACGGAGCAGGGAAAAAAGATAAAAGCTCTCACAAAAATAAAAGTGTAAGAAGAAAGTTTATCATTACTATTATTGTTGTTAATATTGTTAATACCATTATGAGTCATATTATTATACTTTTATTATTATTATTATCGCCTCCTCTACCAACAGGTAGGTGTGTTATGTCATGTAGGAGAAACAACAAAACAATTTTTAACTTTCATCTCAAATTTTGACTTTTTCACTTCTCAGCTCGTCTTTAAACGTTAACGCTTTTACTCTGAAGCCTCGTGCTTTTACTCCGAAGGAAGCCGGATCACCCATCCCGGAAGTGTTTACTGGTTTCCGGCTGTCCATTTCCTTGTTGTCATCGACTTGAGGAAGAGTTTAAACGCAGTGAAACTGAGAAACTCGACGCAAACCACGGAAGGTATGACGCTGAAAAACATCGTGAAAGCGGGTTAACGGTAAATCGCTGCGCTCCAGGGTTCTGGTCCCCTTTTTTAAAAACTGCGTTAGCCGCTGTTAGCATCAGCAGCTACTTTAGCTCGTTCAGCGACATGAGTCACGGTTGAGCTGCAGCTCGTGACGAGTAAACACGTTTCTCTCCAAGCGGGTAAACATCGTAGTGACCCCCCCCCTGTCGCGTTATGTCACAATAAACGAGTGTGTTTATGAAAGTGTGCGGATTAACACGTAGCATCACCAGGCACCGATGTTTCCACTCTAACAACATGTGTCCGGTGTCTATAAGCTCTGTATTTATGTTATTAATATCACATCAACACTGATTTGTTATGTAAATGTGGGTTCGCTGAAAGGATTTGGAACAAACACGCTACTGGTTTTTGTAACTGAATAAATTCCCACATGTTGGGACTCAAACCATTTTTTTTATCATATTTACCATTAGCTGATACTTTCATTTAAATGTATAAGCATTGGATGTTTTTGTCTCTTTTTTAAAAACTGTCACTCAAGTGCAATGAACACTCGGGAAAAGGAAGAGCTGAGAAGGATCCACCTTCCGGGGCCTGCGGTGCTCGGACCTCAGATGTGTCCTCCAGAGGACTTGTCCCCTGAATCGACAGCTACAGGCTGAATGTGACTTGAATCCACTCGAGGCTGCTTTGGTTATTTTTAGTTAGAGTTAAACAATCAGCACAAGGACAGAGTGAAACATGGTCCTCTCCAGTGTGGGTTGACAGGTTCTGATGTGCCTCTTTGTTATCCAGACTCGGACCATGGACTGGATTTGTCCTCAATGACAGAGCACATCTCAGTTCTGTATCTCTACTTCAGAACGATAATACTCAAAAGGGTTTCTCTGTGTAACTGGGTGTTTGTGGAAAGGGCTGAATGTTCCCTCGACAACAAGCTGTGACCTTGTTGTCTTTATCTGTGCTTTGCTGTTATTGCTTTGCTCCCCTGAGTGTTTGTTCAACAGGAAGCACCAGAGTGAACAAGACAAGACCGCCCCCAGACTGGACTTTACCCAAACAAGGAGCTGAAGTCCAGTCCAATTCAATAACCCCTTTCTTTGTTTGAACTTTTCAGCTTTGCGTTGCTATTGGAGCATGGTGCCATATCTCCTGCTCCAGTGCCCCTAACGAGCCCCCTACTTGGAGGGTTCGCAGGGAGCTCGATCCTGATTGGACAGCAAGCTGCAACCTTGCAGCTAGCTCACCTGAAAGCCCAGCTTGCACTGACGCAGATAAACAATGCTCTCACAATTGGCAGTCAAGCTGCAAATTTGACAGCCAGCCCCAACGTCCCTACACCCTACATACCCCCAACACCTCCCTCCCCAACTGCTGCAGCCATCAGTCTCCTCAACCTTCTTAAGATTGCAAACACCATGTCTCATCCCTTTTATAACCCCTATGTCCCTGGCAACCAAAGTTCCACCCAGGGGTCATATGGACTCCCCAGTATGCAGGCAGAGAGGAACCCTGGGACAGGATCTCCTCATTTTGGACCTGGGTCCAGCTCTTCTGCAGCTTCTTCTGTTCCTCCTGGTGGAATGATCCCATCACTGCTGACTCAGTCAGTGAACTACAGGCCTGAACAGAGTCGGGCCAAAATCGACAAGGACATAGAAAGGTCTGTGGACCTGCATATCAGCAGAGCCAGAGAGGAGGTGACGTTTGTTGGTAAACCGGATCATCGGCCCATGAGCCAGAGCACTCGCTTTACCAACACTCAGGAGATTCTGTCCTCGGGCACAGGGACAACCTCCTATCTGATGTCCACAACATCTGCATCTGCCGGACGCAGACACTCTGACGTTGAAAGTGGCAGTGGCTCCTCGGACTGGTTGCCGTGCTACAAAAGATCAACTGCAGATGATTCTTCAAAATTTTATTCACCACCAGCTTCAACTAACTATACAAGCAGCGAGAGAGAGCGTGATGTACCGGCCACTCCAGGATTAGGTGATTTTGACTATCGTGTGTCGGACAAACCTGGGGCTCCCACCGAGACAAGTCGCCCCAAGTACAATTCTGAAGCTGCTACTGACATCCTTTTGCAATTTGGACTTGAAAAAAAGGATTTAGACTATCTCATCGCGTACCCTGAAGACCAGATGACCCCTGACAACCTTCCCTTCATCTTGCGCCAAATCCGCACTCAGAAGACTGAGAGAGCTGAGAGAACTGAGAGAACTGTAATTCCACCAAAACCCTATCCTCAACCTCAACCCATCAGAGGTGTGAGTGGAATGGAGGGTTTTCGTGGTTCTGGAGGGTCGTCAGCTGTTCTCCAGCCCACTAAAGTGATTGACTATGGACATACTGGCAATTATGCTGGAGGCGCTTTGGATGAGATTGGAAGGACCAGTGGTGGGAGTGGCAACATGTTGTTGGTGAACACTAACAATATTAGCAGCCACACTCCAGAACCACCGCAAAAAGATACAGCAGAGGTGAAAAGCAGTGCCCTTGGTTCTTCATTTGGCCAAGGTGGCGCTGTTTCCAACTCTTCATACAATTCAATACTGAGATCAGCAGTTACCCAATGCATTGATCCAGCACAGCGATTGAAGACCCAACCAAACCAGACTTATCAATCAATCCATAGCTCTTCTTCTCTGTCAAGAAAAGACAAAGACGGAGGCTTCAGACATGAGGAATCCTCCAAGGCCCGTCCTTTGAAAAAAACACACGCAGATCACAAGTCTGCAGCAAAAACCCAACCATCTTCCAGTCTGTTCCGGAGTGTGCATCCTAACCGACCTGGTCTTGTGGTCATTGGTACCAGTGAGGCCACTGGCACCAAGAATCAGAGCGCAACTCAAGGAAAAGGTTCAACGGTTGCGAAGCAGATGGAAAAACAGCAGACACAGCAGCAACCTATGCAGATGCCAAAGAAGCAGGTGCCGAAACAGCCGGTAACGCAAATGGGGAAAGCGTTGTGGCCTCCAGTTGTTTCTGCTACGCAACCTTCTTCTCTCCTCTCCATCCCCACATATCCTTCTCGAACTGTGCAACCTTCGGGGTTCAGCCCTCACTCCACCAGTACTCCTTCCGCTTCACTTCAACCAGCCAGAAGTCTAAAGAACTTCCTTCAGTCGCCCACACAGCATCCAGCAAAGTTGCCAGACACCAAGACTCTGCCTACACCAGCCATGATGCATGACTATGCAGCAGCCACACCGGGGGTCTTTCCACATACCTGTTCTCTGTGTTTCAAAGAATTCACTAATATGAAGGTGAGTGGAAGACTCGACTCTGATTTCTCTCCCTCTCGGAAATTATGGGTCATTTATTTCACTGTCTAATCTGTCAAATGTTCTTTTGTTCTTTTAGAATGTATCACACCAATTAAAAAGAGCCCAAGGATTGAATTATGTGAAATATATTTTTAATCCGTGTGGAGCTGTAATTACACAGAAATAAGGCAACGAAAACCCGTCCACTTATAAACTGTGCAAACTATTGTTCTCTGTATGATTGATTTACATTATTTTATCCACGTAAAACAACTCGAACATCAGTGTCTAGTTTAATCAGATGAAAGTCATTTAATCAATCAACGTAATGGCCATTGCCAAGTAGAGACTGTTGCGTAATTTAATATAGATGAATGAGAACTGGTCGTCTTCTCATATGATACCAAGATGGGACTCAGGACTTGGAAGACACGCTGATGTCAATGGAAAACCACTGTTTCTCATTTCTCTTTGTTTTGTTACTCCTGTTTCAAAGTTTGTATTTGAACACTGTGTTAGTGAAGTTACTCTCTGCACCTTCAAGCTGTTTTCAGACACACTCCGTCTATAGCTCCTCTTTTCCGTCCTCCGTCTCACACGGGCTCACTTGGACTTTTTTTGGGGACATTTTACTGGGCGGCTGAAATGAAACATCCAAAAAATGTCCAGAGCAACTGACAGAGACATTTTTGCTCATGTAGACCTTCTCCGGAGCATTTTGGTAAAATGTGCGCGCTTCAGGTCATGTCTGAAAGCAGCTTTAGAGAAATCTGTATTTGTAATTTGTCACATTCGTTTGTGTAATATCCAACAGTATAAATCACTGTTCTTCTACTACGGGCCATTGTTTGGCCAAGCTTAAATATTTGGTTTATTTTTCACCATTTTCGTTGTTGTTGGTCAATGTCGGACCTAATTTGGTAAAAAGCTGCTGTTGGATCGGGACGGAAAGAAACCAGATAAAAATGTTTTGCATTTTTGGACTAGCCCCCTCTCGCCTGACTTTCTATGGACATGGATCTACAAAAGTTGTCTCTTTGGGATATAAACAGGAACTGAAATAGAAGTGGACACTTTAGAGAGGGGACAGGCTCTCTGAAGATCTATGGAACGTCTTTTAAATCTGCTGTAATGATGAATCCTCAGAATTGTGTGTCATGACAGTTGAGTTATTGAAGCTGATATATATTTCTCGTGAGTTCTGTTTAATTGTTGTGGTTTTTGTTCTGATTGCCAGGATTGGATCTCCCACCAGAACACCAGCCTTCACCTCGAGAGCTGCAGAGTCCTCCGGACAAAGTCAGTCTTGAGTTTTCTTTAGATTTTATAACTTTAAAGATGCTTTTTATGAATATCGAAGGTTCACCATGGATGCACCAATGTACTGTAGGGCTGTGACTTTTCCCGAAAAATTATGCTTAATAACTATCGACCTTAGCACTGAAACATTTGGCTTTTATTGTCAAAATGTGATCTCTTTAAGTTAATGGTTGCGTTTTGAATTGTTTCACTCCTCCAGATACCCACAGTGGAATGGAGAAATTGTACTCGAGCCCAGGTAACGTTCTTCAGACAAGTAGTAATCAAACCAGTTAGGAACTAGTAACCTGCAGATTTGTGGAGATATTCTTTCCCTCTCATTAACCTCATGTTTAACTCGTTCCCCGCTCTTTTCAGTGCTGCAAGGAAAGATGCCAAACCCTCCTCCTCGGCTTCTGCGCAGACTTCCCAACAGCGTCATAAGAAAACCAGTCACGGAGGCCGCTCCCGTTCGCACTCGGAGGGAAGAAGAGAGAAACGCAGCCGATCACTATCATCACACAGCTCCAGATACACTCGGTCTGTGAGACACAAATTCTGAATCTCTCGAAATGTCAGATTGCAAGTGTTTAATTTATTGTTAGTTTAATTAACCGTTGACCATTCCCCCCCCCCCCGTATTTCAGTTCCCGGACTCGTTCTCGCTCTCCACGTTACGACCATGATTGGTCACATTCAAGGAGCCACGAGAGACAGAGGAGAAGAGACGACAGATGGTCATCTCCAACAAGAAGCCTCGAAAGACGATCATCGCTGCCGAGGAGGAGTGAAGAGAGATGGTCATCTCCAAGAAGAAGCCGCGAAAGACTCCCATCCCCAAGGAGGAGAGACGAGAGATGGTCCTCGCCAGGGTGGAGTGAAGAGAGATGGTCATCGCCAAGAAGAAGCCCTGAAAGACTCTCATCCCCGAGGCGAGACGATGAGAGATGGTTGTCTCCAAAGAGAAGAGACGACTTATGGTACTCGAGAAGACCATCGTCGTCAGAGAGTTCCCCTCAACGGCGGCTGAGCAGTGCCAGCAGACTGTCGAAGAAACAATTTGGCAAATCAGGTTTGAGAACCCAGCTCTTTCCACATTAAAAACTTTGTACAATTTTCCTTTATTGCCACTTATAAGAACAATGGATCACTGAGAATGTTAGAACACAAAGATGCACCCAAAATTCACTCATCTTTAAAGAAGTACTTCAGTATTAATAGTATTTTAATGTCTGACACTGTTTGTCGCCTTTGTCCCTCCTAGATGTCCAGTCTCTGTCCACACTGGTGAAAACTCTAACTCCTGCCTTGCTCAACGAGCTAGCCAAGAAGACCAAAGGAGGGAAACGCCTGAACCTTTATCCCTCTGCTGTGAGAAAGAGCCCGTGCTCTGCTGCCCCCCCGTCAGTGAAGAAGAAGACGATGGTGATGACATCGACCAAGGCACTCCCACCGCTGCCGAAGAGCGATGTGAGCGCTTCCCCAAAGACTAAGGTTGGTGGGTTTTGTTTGTATTAGTTTATCAGGGACTTTTGCCAACTAACTGTTTTTATACAGACATGAAAATCAGTTTGGAAACTGACACACAGTCTGTATTTGGTTGTCTCCCTTTACTCAGTTGTTCAAACCTTCACCTCCAACCATGGTGAGGTTAGAGGGCGTAGTTAACAGCCTCTCTCACGGTGACGTGGTCGCTGCCATGGAGCAGTTCGGAAAAACCAAATCAGTCGTGTTGTTTCGGAAGAAACTGGAGGTATGTATCAAAACTATTCACTGTATACACTGACGTATGTTCAGGTGTTCATGTTTCTGATTGGCATGAGGTGGTGACCTGTTATTGGGAGAATCTGGTGAGTCCTGATGGTCGTGTTGATCCAAAGTCTTGTGTGTTTGTGTCACGTAGGCACTGGTGTGTTTCGAGAAAGAAGAGGATGCCAAGAAACTGAAGAGCTTAAAGAGCATCGACTTGAAAGGAATCGTAGTCTATGTTGTCACACAGAAGGTACGACTCTGGATCTGTCTTTCGCTTCCTGTTATTCAGAAATAAACCTTCCAGACTAGAAGTATTGGGACAGTTGCATATTTCCGGGTCTTCAGGCTCTGTGCGCTTCTTTAAATTTGGAAAAAAACGGAAACGTCCCCACATTGTCCTGTTGTTGTGAACGAGTCTGAGCCGAACGATCTCCGGCTGCTTCCTCTGATGGGAAACACAAACTTCATGTCTGAAAACAGCTCAACGTTGAAGCACCGACTGAAAACCAAGAATCTAAAATAACAAATGTGATTTGGTTTGTTTGCAGAATCTTCAGCTAAAGAAGGCTCCTCTGAAGTAAGATGCTTCACTCACACACTTAAACACTGGTTTTATCTTGTATTAATCAGTATATTACTTTATTCAGGGACTAGTATCTCTTTTGTCTAGACAGTAAAAATATTGTATATATATTTGTCATTCGTCCACTTGTTTTCAAACAGTGTTTAGGTTTTAGGATTGTTTTTAGAGGTAGGTCTGAGGTTAATTACACTTCTTACATTGTAGAAAAATATAATGTTCAATGCCATTTATGTTTTAATTTAATTATGATTCTAGTGTTTAAATAACATTAGTACTGGAAGTCAATCTTTGAAGGACGTAAGATTAACATTCAAACCACAATCTGGATTTTACATTTCTCTGTTCTTCTCCTGCTTCACAACCATGTTCTTCTCTTTTGTTCACAGGAAACCTGTTTTGTCCGGTGTCTCCACATCTCAAACCGCTAAAACCACAAAAACCACCACTTCCTCCAGAACGGTTTTGCTCCCGACGCCTTGCAAAGTGTCACAGAATTCCTCTGGAGCCAAAACAAAACAAATACAACAAGGTAAATGTTCATAGTTGGTCCCCCAGTGTTATCACACTGATGTTTGGGCTCACGTAAGTTTGGTTATTTGATGATATAATTCTTCAATCTCCTCTTTGAAGCTCCTGCGTCTGCCTCTATAGCTGTCAGCAATGATTTCGCCGTGAGCCAGGAGCTGCTGACCATTGGGGACATGATCATCAAGCACCTGAATCAGAACAAAATCAGTAAGAAATCCAAGAGAGAGTCTGTTTGTATTCCTGATTCTTCTTTTTTGTGTGTCTTTGACGTTTACTTTTTGCTTTTCTACAGAGTGCATCAGGAAGAAAACCTGCCAATTGACGCAGGTAGGATTTTTCAAATCACTTCGACTTCACTGTTTCAACATCTGGTTTCTTTTTGTCTGGTTATGAGCCAGACCGATATGATATTCAGGAGTTTCTGACTGGATATATCAACTGATGTTAAGAAGATGTTATCAAACCCTTATAATAAAGAAATGTAAATTTTACAGCATCAATTTACACTAAACACGTCACTGTTGTTGTTTGTCAAACTTGATGTGAAGTGATCTTGTTTTATTCTTAACTTATGAACTTAAACATTTTTTTTTTCTTAAATTTCCCCAGTTTTTGGACTGTGGCAAAAAGCATATGGTGATATCCCACCTGCCGAAGTACGAAGATGGCTGCTACACCGAGGAAGACATCGCCAACGTCTTAATTCCATACGGATTCATCTATAAACACGAAAACATCTTTGTTTTTCCTGAGGCCTGCATGGTAGAGACCGATTTATCACTTTGGTTTATTTATCCCATGTTTTGTTGTCTTTCAGGATTCATCAGAAGTTGTCATGTCGTGTGTTTAGCTTCCTTAACTATGTTTGTTACATCAAGAATTGGGAATTTCATTACAACCGGCACAAACGTAGACTCATTGATGACCTGATGAGAATTTGTCCATCATTGGCCATAACTGCGACTTCAATTTCCGAGTAATTCTAGTATAACTCCTAATGTCGTATATTTTAACACTGTTTATACATATTGTATTGAATACTTTGTCTCTGGTTCCCCTCTCAGGCCTTTGTTGTGATGCCGACAGTGCAGGAGGCGCACGAAATAATGAAACTCACTGTGAGTGACAGCATCATGTTCAAAGGGTCTCGTCTGCTGCCGCACGTGATCCACGACAACGTGTTGAAGTCGCCGGTAAGCGTGCACAAACCACACTGCTCCTTTTTCTCCACAGGTTTTTATTCATGTCCAGTGTATTAAATCTGATGTTCTTGTTTCAGCTGATGTTTTATCGATACCTGATGAGCCTGTTCCTGATGCGGTCAAATGAGGATCGGGGAGAGAGAATAATCTACATCAAGAACATTTCACCGAGCGAAGCCAGAGACCTCAGGGAGACGTTGAGAACAATCGATTCAGTCATAAACTACCTGCCTCTGCTCAACAAGGTATAAACACACACACACACACACACACACACACACACACACACACACACACACACACACACACACACACACACACGTGTTTAAGTGACTTAAATAAAGACTTCCTGTTCATCTAATCTTTCGTGTGTGTGTGTGTTTCAGGTTTATGTTGAATTTGACTCCAGTCGTGATGCTGATCGAATCGGAGTTTGGCACAGCCTCCTGAAACATGCCCCTGGCTACAAAGTTTACAGACTGAAAACAACAGACGGCCTTTCTACAGCTCTGTGTACGTTTTTGTGTTAAGAAGTTAAAAGGGTTTGGGCTCAGTCTTGGAGACAAGAAGCGATTTCGGAGTAGAACCGTTTCTCCTCTCATCTCTTTGGCGCAGGAAGTTACTGAGCATTCTCTTTCGCTGCTTTTTGTCTTTGCAGCACCAAAGCTTGCTGCGAACGCTCTGCCGGACGGCAAGGATGTTGTTCCCGGAGCAACTATCCCGTCAGTAAAATTTGGCGTTCCACAGGGCAGCATTGCACCGTTTTGGGTCACAATGGCTACTGGTCCCTTCGTGTTCCCCACCGTGTCTCCTTGGTTCATCATCCCAGGTAAGAGAAACAGCCGGAAACAAATATTTAGCTGCTGAATTTAACAGGTTTTTGTTCGGTTAAGTGATTCTGCTCTTCTTTGCCTCCAAGAACATCTGACCGTCAAAGGAGATGTCGACATCGAGGTAACCACATTCTCTCTATAACTACAACCAATTTCCTTTCGTGTAGTTTACAGTTTAAAACTAGCAGTAGAGCCTTCACCTCCATCAAGGCCCAACCATCCTATTAAATGAATCGAAGCTGCTCACACTCACAGATATCAGTCCCCTAAATATCCCAGTTTTTCTTTGTGTGTCCTGCAGAAGGCCAACAGTCGAAGTACCATGTTCCCCACACTCATGTTGACCGGTTTACCAGAAGGAGGCTACAGGCAGGAGGACGTCGCCAGGCTGGTCTGGCCTTATTTCCCCAAACAAACTCTCCACTCCCTGTACTACAACGTGATCGTGCTGACACTGCAGAGGAGGGTGAGGACAAAAGGCTGCAGACGGACAATTGTTCCAGTTGAACTATGTTATAACATCTTTTCTTTCTTCTCCCCTCCAGGCCTTCGTGCATTTCAGCGATTGGAAGTCGTGCTGTGATTTTGTCCGAGATCACATCAGGAAGCCGGTTTCTGTCCGAGGCTGCGTTCTCAAGATCCACTTTGTCCTGGAGTACATGTATCCTGAGTCAAAAGAGGTGTGGACACTGAGGAGAGAGTTAAACAGCACAACATGAATTTGATCGTCTCTCCTGACTCAACCTGGGAACCGTTTCTCAATGAACATTCAAACAGTCTGAACCATTTTGAGAAAAGATGTTGGTCGACTGTGAAACGTGTTTTAACAACATCTCTGATCATCTGTGTCTTTTTGCAGGAGCTCATGTACAAATCCTTGATGAAATGGAGCAACTCTGTAAGTTCCTAATCATTTATTTCAATCTGAAATTATTAAATTCCTTGACTCCTTGGTCCTTAACACCAGTCGTTTGTGGTCTTTCAGCGTGTTCCAGATCCCCAGTCTCTGGAGGAGCGGCTGCTCTGTGTGGAGATCTCTGAGACCAGAGTCGAACTCGTCAAGACGGTCATGAAAATGGTGGCGTCCATTGCTAAATTTGTCAGCTTCCTGCCGCTCGCCAACAGGGTACGACAACGACAACACAACACACAGCTTCAGTTTTCACATTGAAGTGTGGAGAGAAGAGCGACTGAATGAAAGCATACAATTATTTTTCAGTGTCGTGGCCTAAAACTGTCAGAACAAATTGGTCCTAAACTGCTTGTTTTAAGACATTTACTATATATTCACTCATTCATATCAGAATAACAAATTTACAAACATGATCACATTACATTAATAAATCCTGTTTTTTTCGGTAAGTTTCCGCTGTAACATCTTAAACTGATGCTTTAATAGACTCAAGTATTTGTTGCTGATCTCTTTTGTCTCACCTCAGATCTGTGTGGAGATGGCTGACTCCAGTGGTGTAACTAAGGTGGTGGAGAAGTACAACTCTTACTTACTGACGTCAATTTCTGCATCGCAGGGCCAAAACAGGTATGTGTCCTTAACTCAGGAATGAGAAATATATAATTTAACTTCCAAACCTGACAAACTCCCTCTTCTTCTTCTTCTTCTTCTTCTTCACAGGTGTCGAGTTCAAGGTGTTGAATCGTGAGTGTTTTGCTTTTCAATCGATTCTCGTCAGGTCAAGAATCAAATCCTGTTCCCAAAACGTTGACAATAATCTGTGTGATATTCTTCTCTGTGACATTTAGCACTTAGCATTTAAAGTGTCCAAGATGAACATTGATATTTCAGGATTAAAACACCTTTTCCTGTAACAGAAACAGTAATGTTAGCTCTTTATTGTATGGTGGCTAACATTAGCTGTTTTCTAATTGTAACTAAAGAGCGATCCGCTATGTTGTTTAACTTTGAAACGTGGTGTGATGTCGCTCCAAAGCTTGTCTGGTCAGATACTGATGAATGTTTTTAATTTTAGTGTGAAGAGCCTAAAGCAGCGTCTTGAAGACTGCACTGAGATCATTTTGAACCTTGGTCTGGACGCCATCAGTGCTGAAGCTCCGCCCGCGACACAGCCTCCTCCTCCTAAACCTTCCGATAACGGGCAACAACCTGTTGTGCAAACCAGTGTCCGTGCTTCTGCTAAACCAGCAGCATGTGATGAATCCATCACTTGTGAACACGGTGAGAAACTGGGAACTGAGATCGCCCTGGACTCCACCGCATGTCCTCAGTCAAATGAAGAACAACTCGTTAAGATGGTGGAGGACGGCTCACCAACAACTACAGATGACGCTGCTTCCGGCGCCACACACACACATCTGGTCACCTCTGAAGAACCCACCACAGAACTTCTTCAGATTGACCAGGAACCTTTTGGGGCCAAAGAGGTGATGATTTTATTTATGCTCTTTGTTAATTATCTGTATTTATGGAGAAATTGGGAGCATTTAGATCATAAGGTCACAATCATGAGTAGACGTGATCTATTTAACTAATAATGCAGTTATCATTATCTCCTTGTCCGTATTGAATACATACGTTATATATTCGCAGTGTAGCTTGGAAAAAGCATCAATTATATTTGATTGAGATTTAATTGCTTCAAAGATTGATTCCTTCTTTGTTTATGATCCAGGGTCAAGAAGATTTTTCAGATGATGTACTTGCTTCAGACGCCTACATTTTTGATGAGCCAGATTTTGACATGAGTGACTTTGTCACTGTTGATGAAATTTCTGATGATGTGGAAGAAACGAGCCCTGACCTCCATAGCTCCTCGTCTTCCAAGCAGTCCTCCACAGGGAAAAAGGTAAAACAAAGCTCAGGTACTTCATATGCTCCGAAACAGACCTCAAACAGATCCTCAACAAGATCCTCGACAAGATTCTTGAAAGACTCTAAGAGCTCAGCTTCTTTTTCATCCAAGTCAACCAAAGACTACGTAAGGAGAAGCTCGTCTTCTATCTCGACCTCTGTGTCCCCAAAAACAACTAAGGACTCATCTAAGTCGATCAAATCCCCAGCCTCATCCTATGCCTCTTCGTCTTTTCTGTCTCTTGAAACCTCTCCCTCCTCTTGTCACAAAGCACAGAGGAGCAAGACAAAATCTCCACTCAAAGGCTCTCATGCTTCATCCTCAAGTTGTGGAATCCGATTGTCCTCAACTGCACGTGAAAGGGTAAAGATGCTATCAGCAGCAGTGTCTGTGGAGCGTCTCCCTGTGTCACAGAGACAAGCAGCTAAAGAGAGTGTAGTGGCAAAGTCTGACCACAAAGTGTCAGCAGAGGGCATTGCTGCAAAAACTGTTGAGTCAGAGACCAAAATAGAAAAATCCTCGGAGATGCATCCACCTGCACAGGGACAGAGATTTGGGTTGAGCCAAGACCAGAATGTGGAGACTGGTTTAAAGGACACCGCACTCAAAGACCCGGAGAAAGGCAAAGAGAAAAAGGAAGAAGAAGAAGAGGAGGAGGATGATGATGATGGTGGTGAAAAGTACCAAAGGCTCGATTCATTTGATGGCCGAACTGATAAACAGCAGGATGAAGGGAATCAAGCAGGCAGCTCTGACACCAAGTCACCTGAACCTGAGAAATGCTTGGTCTTGGACAGTGTCAACGATGATGGCAAAGATGACACTGAAGAGGAGAAGGTGTCGGAGATGGTCGATTCCATTGAAGAAGAACTGGTTCAAGAAGCGGCCGCCACAGAAAGGACTGATAGAAGAAGGAGTGGAAGAGGAAAGAAAGAGGACAAAATGACTCTGAATCTCACTGAAGCATCTGAAAAAGCAGATGAAGATGAGGAGGCTTCGTATGAAATCTTAGACTCTGTGGAGGACGAGACTGCGACTGAGGAACCGGCCGTTATGACAAGATCCACCAGAGGAAGAAGGGGAAGGACGACTAAGAAAGACCAAACAAAAAAAGAGGACACACCGACGAGAAGGAGGCGCACTCCTGCCAGAGAATCACAGGAAAAAACTCCAAAAGGGAACTCACCAACAAGGAAGAGCGACATCACTGTAAGAGAGGAAATAGATGAGGATGCGACCTATGAAATATTAGACTCTGTGGAGGACGAGGTTCTTAAGGATGACCGGCCCCCTACAGGAGGAAAAAGGAAGCGGGGAAGACAAAAGAAAGCCGTTAAATCAACTAGAAAAGACACTGTAACACTGAAGGGCGACAAAGAGGCTGATGATGAAGAAAAGGTGTCGTATCAGATTCTGGATTCTGTGGAGGATGAGATGGTTGAAGATCACCCTCCCACAGAAGAGTCGCACAAAAACGAGGAAGAGGAGCCTTTGTACCAGATTGTAGATTCTGTGGAAGATGATCAAGTTCAGGAAGAGTTGACCACTGAAGTGTCCGAGAGAGGGACGAAGAAAACAAGTAAGACAAAAGATGAAACTTGTCCAAAAGAGGAGGAAGCAGCTGTTAAAGAAGATACACCAACGTGTAGCACCATTGTGGAAGCATCCGAAAAAGTGGTTACCAAGGATTTAGATCATGAAGGTACATCAACAACAAAGGTCAAAGATCCCACAACACCAGAAGTGGAGAAGAACCAAGTGAGGAGTGCTCTGGTGAACCTGGATGAGGTCAGTGATGAGGAGGAAGATTACCCTGACGACATAGCGGAGGAGGAAGAACTGAGGGAGAGGAAAGCTGCTGCTAAGAAGGAGCAAGTAAGGGAACAAGAGGAGGAAGTAGAGGTCGACACCAAGGAACAGGTGACTCTGGACGAGGTGGAAGCAGACAAGGCTGGAGAGGGAAAGGCGCAGATGCGTCCGGAGTCGAATGGTGAGATTCCAGCCGGAGAACTTCAGGGGCTCGTCACTCTGGATCAAATTGTAGAAGAAGTGGAGGAAAAATTTGAGGCCCGCCCACCCATCAAAGACGGCCAATCAGTGGACTCAGCCCCCCAGGTAAAATACCGATTCGGAATCAGAGTTAGAAACATCGAAGTTTGATGTTTCTGCCGTGAGGAAACTATTTTAAATGCATCGCAAAACACAAATTTGTCAACATACATGCTGCGCGCACATCTACATACCATAAACTGTATATATAAAGATTAACGACATGATAGCTTCCCCGAAAGTGAAGCCAAATCATCTTGATTGCCCCCTGGTGGCTGGCTACAGTATAGGTCATTAACTTTACCTTTTGTATGGTATTTGTTTGTACAACGGGGGTCAGGCGAAGATGGGTTCACAGTCTATGCTTCACAAACACACTCTAACCATGTGTTGCTCCTCTTCGTAGACGTCGGAGACTTTAGATGAAGCGAGTGATGACAAGAAAGAGAAGCTGGACCAAGTCGAGCCGACATCCAGACCTGCCGAAGGTTTGTGTTGAAATGAAAGGATTTACGATGGCTACCTGCTGATGTCATTTCAAACCAAAAGTTATTTATAATACACTGATTGACTTAACCCCCCCAAAAATGACAGAAGCTTTTCTTAGGCCTGATCAATTTATCAGTTCTTCCTCTTCTTCAGCTGTGAGTAAGAGGAAGAAGGAGATTGTCGGACCCGAGGCAAAGAGATCTCGTTCTAAGTCTCCCTCTGTTCCTGCCGACTTCAAGCTGCCGCCATTCAGAGCCAACCACCCCCTCGGTGAGAAACGCACTCGCCGACACAGTTTTATTTAATATTAATTTCACCAGATTGAAAATAGTTTGATATGTTTTTTTACGTTTGTGTTTGTGTGTCCCTCCAGGTCAGGAGTTCGTGGTCCCTAAATCCGGATACTTCTGTAACATCTGCCGTGTTTTCTACCTGAGCGAGAGCAGCGCCAAGGACGTTCACTGCAGCAGCCAGGCGCACTACAACAACCTGCAGGTACACACACGCACAAAATGTAACCCAGAGACACACCGGTTCATCCACTTCATAGTACACAAACATTCCTAATAGAGCATAATGCTGATTCAGGCTATTTTTAACTGAACTCACTGAGCATTGTAATGGAAAATTCCACTGATCAATGTCTTACTACTGTTTTGACTGTTTTCTGTGCACTTAGCTGATACAACATCGATGTCTTCCACCTCCTGTTGACCTTTATTTGTGCAACTGTGTGCTGGGTTTGATTCCTCTTTCTGTAACAGTGATGACAGACAGCAGACGGTCCTGTCTGCTTTCTGTTCTGTTCCCATTTCATCACATTGTATAAAAAAACCTCCTTTTGAACTTTCTTGCTGTTGCACTCTGAGCCATGTTGCTGGCTGTGTAACCCCCTGCAGAGCTAATAATTCAAACTCTAAGGCAACTCCGGTCTGAGAAACTCATTATTTCAAATCTCGTGATAAATTTCCACGACAGCATATTCAGGTCAAACAGATCTAAGAATGTCCATTTTACACCTGACACTGTTTGTGTTCTTCTTCTCAGAAACACTACCGCAAGCTTCAACAGAAACTATCAAGAAGTTCAACGCCAAATTCTCAAGACTACGTTTCTGATTGATCCAGACTTCAGCTTCTTTCTGGTCCTTTATTTTGATTGTGCCTTTAAAATCTGGACGAGTGGAAACGTCTGGAGCCACTGTGGGAGGGTTTGGTCGAGTTGTGTTTTCACCCTGATGGTCACAGGGAAGGTTTTAGTGTGGATGGTCTCGTTGGGATTAAAACTCTGTCTTTAAATGTTTGTCCCATTATTTTAATTAAAAATCTTTAATTTTCAATTAAAAATGTTGGTCTTGTTGCAGTTAGTTGTGAAATAAAAGCTGACAGTCATCTTTACGTCTCAAATACATACAGTTGTAGTTATTTTGATATTCCTCGTGCAATGTGAAGCACATTTTGAGGGATATAATGCTAAGTTTGTAGAAATAAAGTGTAGATTTTAAAAGATAAGCGTTTGAGTTTCTTCATATGCTGGTGGACATTTTTACACTAACTTGTATGTGCACTGTTTTTTTTTGTACATATCAAATTATTATCTCACACATGTAATTAAGGTTACATTGGTTTGTTTGTTGTTTTTTTAGTTTTTGCCTTTCACTGCTGCTACTTTACATTTATCAGTCAGTGCTATTTCTTTTCAGTGTTAAATTCCAGTTTGTAAAAGAAATGTATGGTGGAATAAATATTTTAAATAACATTTTACAAACAGTATTTTATGTAAATATAAATAAAAGGAGTTCTGATCAACACGTTCTTGTGAAGCAGTTTGTTTGTCGTGAGTTAGATGTGAAAGTCCGTGAGAGTAGACACTACGACGTACTGCTCGTTTATCTATAACCTGACCTTGGTGTGTCTGTGGAACGAGGCCCCACCCTCACAAACATGATGAGGATGGGCAAATATTCCTCAACTGAAATATTGCACATGACTTTGACTTATTACACGATATTGAATATTGCTTAAGATCTTGAAATAGTATGATTTAAAAACATCACACATATTGCGGGTGAAACAAACAGAATAAAATTGCTCTTCCAATGTAAAGTTGTTGTTTCTCACATAAGGAAGATTCGCCAAAACGTGACCTTTATGGATCAGAATCGAACCGTCAGCGTTGTCTTTCAGTGACCGCGCTTTTACTCTGAAGGGTGCGTGCTTTTACCCTGAAGGCCGGTCACCCGCGCCGGAAGTCGTGACGGCCGGTTTCCTGGGACGTACTGACGCGAGAGAGAGTTTGGTGCCGTTTGGACGCGTCTCAAGGTACGTGACGAAAAACAAACAATTTAAAAACACGCAGCGATGTTTGTCAAACATTTTCTGCGTCTAATTCTACTCCAGCTCTCGCGCTAGCTCCGGTTAGCAGCGGCTAGCTTCGCGGTGCTCGGGCTCTGCGCAGATCGAGACCTGATCATCACACCGCCAAACCTGATTCAACGCGTTTGGGTCATCGGAACAAACGTAGACCTGCGTCATATTTCACGAATGTCACGCAGACTCTGCGTCTGCTTTGCGCGCAGGTTGTGTGTCAGATGCACGACCCACACAATGATGACAACAGCAAACTTTATTTACACTTCTAAACACACACAGTCACAAACTGCTTTACAAGTTCAGAATGAACAATTGAAGGCAAAACAACAATACACAATTTTGAATGATTAATCTTCACGTTAAAGAGTAGAAAACAAGTTCAAATTAAACATAACAAAACGTGTATTATAGATGTTAGGATCAAATGTGTTTGTGGAGTTTAACAGACGAAGGAAGCCCCGACGGAAAGGTCCCCATCACCGGAATGGACGAGACAGCAGCAAGTTCTTGACAGTTTCACGGGGGACGTCATCAGAAGCTGTGGGACCAGGTCCAGAATGACCCACATCTGTGTGAGGACCTAACGCCTCGAAGATGGACTCTCTTCTTCCATGTTAAAGCCAAGAGCTGTTTGATGACGTTGACCCTTTACTGTCCTCAATCGGGGAGAGGGATGCCTCTTTCGTTCCCACTCCGTGACTTTACAAGTACCCTTCAACGTCTTTTGTAAGATCTACCTTGAGAAATGCGTAATTAAAGCTGTGTCTCCACTGCACGGACATTCCCCAGGATCTAGGAACCTATGATGAAACGCTGGCGGTGTTCCAAGCTGCGTCCTTCACGGGCTGCGTTGACCTGCGAAGGCCAAACCGAATGTTATGCCAAATCCTGCCTGCCTGTAGAGGATAGTCATAACATCAAGGATATTTTAAAAGAGATAATGGAATTGTAGTTGCAGGATGTTACATTTTGCCACATTCTTCGTCTATTGGCTCTAATGTTTCAACTGTTTCCATCAGAGTTGAGTTGTTTGTTTGTTTCAGTTTTTCCGATGTTTACCCTGAGCAGCAGTGACATTGTTTTCTCTCTCTATCTGTGCTGTGTTTCTTTTGCCCCCTTTTTTCTGTCTCTCTAGTGAAGCCCAAGACGTGTGAGGGAGGGAACTAAACAACCGGAGGCACCAGAATGGACCAGACCAGACTCTCCAGATGATGCATGTGACTGAGCCGAGGAGCCGAATCCATTCAATGAACCCTTTGTTCCCGTTTTTTTTTTTACTTTTTACTTTTTGGTTTCTATCTGAGCATTTAGCTCCTTCTCCTGCTGCAGGCCCCTTATCGAGACCCCTGGAGGTCTTGTAGGGAGCCGGTGCCTGATCGAACAGCAGGCTGCATCCTTGCAACTGAAATCCCAGCTGACGCGGAGAAGACATTCTCTTGGTTGACAGTTGAGTTGTGAATTTTGCTCCATCGGACAGGCTCCCCACTCACGCTCAACACCCTCATCCTCAACTGTTGTGGTCATCAATCTCCTGGATCTCTTGAAGGCTGAAAACACCATGTCTCATCCCCATTATAACCCCTATGCCTCTGGTAATCAGAGTTCCAACCAGGGGCAATATGAAGTCTCCAGTATGCAACCGGAGAGAGACCTCCGAAGGGACATTCCTGGTTTTGGACCAGGGTCCAGTTTCAATCCTCCTCCAGCTTCTTCTCCAACTCCTGCCAACCATGGGGGAAATATCCCATCACTGCTGAATCCGCCAGTGAACTACAGGCCTGAACAGAGTCGGGCCAGAGTAAACGTGGGGGACATGGAGAGGTCTGTGGACTCGCATATTAGCAGAGCCAGAGAGGAGGTGAGGTGTCTTGACCGACCTGCCCAGCCCATAGGCCAGAGCACTCGCTTCACCCACACTCAGAGTGATGAGATTCTCTCTTCAGGCACAGGGACGACTTCCTATCCGATGTCCTCAACCTTTGCCTCTGTTGGACGCAGACATGCTGAAGTTGAAAGTAGCAGTAGCTCCTTGGACTGGTTGCCAAAATACAAAAGGCCAACTGCTGATGATTCCACTAAATCGTATTCATTACCTGCTTCATCTAGCTATACAAGCAGTGGTGACGTTGGTCGGTTTAAAACTTCCAGTGACAGAGAACGTGATGGACAGTCCATTCCAGGATTAGGTGATTATGACTATCCTGAACCGGACAAACCAGCAGCTCCTACTGAGACAAGTCACCACAAGTACACCTCTGAATCTGCGGCAAACATTCTTTTGAATTTTGGTCTTGAAAAGGAGGATTTGGAATTTCTCATCTCTTATCCTGAGGAGCAGATCACCCCTGAAAACCTACCATTCCTTTTGCGTCAAATCCGCACTCAGAAGATCAATAGAGCTATGACTGCAGTTGAGTCAAAACCCTATCCTCAACCTCAACCCATCAGAGTTGTGAGTGAAAGGGACAGTTTGACTAGTTCTGGAGGGTCGTCAGCTGTTCTCCAGCCCAACAAAGTGATTGACTATGGACATACTAGCAAATATGTTGGAGGGGTTGGGGATGAGATTGGAAGGACCAGTGGCAGAAGTGCAAACAGTGATGTGAGTGGCATTGGTTTGTTTTTGGACGAGCAACGCAGCAGCAGCAGCGACAGTCCAGAACAATTGAAAACAGATACAGAGATAAGAAGCATTCCTGTGTTTTTTTCACGTGACCAGAGTAGCTCTGTTACCAGTGACCGCTCTTCGTACACTTCAATACTGAGGCCTGTAGCTCCTGCAAGTAGTGTTCCAATGCAACAGTTTCAGACCCAACCAGACCAGACTTCTAAACCAATCTTCAACTCTTTCTCACTTCCAAAGAAAGACGAAGACAGAAAAGTCCTCACCTCTGAAGCCTTGAAACCCTCTCCTTTGAAAGAACCAGAGACAAAACGCCAGTTAACGTTGAAAAGCCAACAATCCTCGAAGGTGTTGGACAATGTGTATCCAGGCCGACGTGGTCTTGTGGTCATTGACAAGATTTATACCAGTGCTGCTAAAGATGAGAGTGAAACCCGAGGACAAGATTCAGGGTTTTGTGAGCAGATGATAAAGCTGCTGGAGGAGACACAGCAAAAGCAGAAGGCACCAAAACAGCATGTGCAGAAGCAGCCGGCGCAGGAGCAGCTGGCTCAAATGCAGCCAACAAAGAAGCAGCTGGCTCAAATCCAGCAAAAGGAGAAGCAGCTGGCTCAGTTGCAGCAAACGCTGAAACAGCTGTCTGAGATGCAGCCGGCGCAAATGCAGCCAACGCATGAGCAGCGGGCAAAGAAGCAGCCAGCACAAACACAGCCGGCGCAAATGCAGCCCGCGCAGACAGAGAAGGCACAAACACAGCAGCTGCAGAAACAGCCAGTGTCGCAACTTGGGAAGGTGTTGTGGCCGACAGTTTACCCCACTGTGAATCCTTCTTATTGCCGACCCATTGTTAATCCTCCAGCTTCACTTCAGCCAAGCCCCAACACATGGAACAGCGTTGATTCAATTTTAAAGCATTTAGTTAAGGTACCAGGCATTCAGAACCAGCCAACGCCGGCCATGATGTATGACTATGCTGCGGCCACACCAACAGTCTTCCCACATACCTGTTCTCTCTGTTACAAAGAATGCTTTACTATGAAGGTGAGTGTGACAGCTAACTACTTTTCTCTTTAAATCTAAGTCACAATGTCAGATTAACATCATTTGACTCAATTGAATCAATAATTAGAACATCCGTGTGAGGAGGAACTATGAAAAGATTTCATAGTCTACATCGCAATGTATTTAATGGCCTCACAGAACACTGCTGCTTGTGCCTCTTTCTTAAGAGGTACATTATCATACCCTCGACCACCATCACCATGTTTGTCATCTTGCTTAATAAGCATCGCAAAATAGAGGACAGATGTAAGTACGTTGGCAATGTCGGTTACCTCATTTGAAATGTACATATCTCCTTAAGATCTGAGCCTCTTGTAAGACATTCGTTTCTTCAAATTCTTTCATCTCCAACAGTGGGTAGTTCTTGTTTAAGGCCATTATTTCGTGAACCCTCATCATCCATTTTTGTAAAGCATTAAAGTGTTATTGTTTCCCAAAAAGAGTTCCAATAATTTGTACCACTACTGTCAACTTGAGACGTTGACATTGAGAAAGACACACTGGCTTCTTCGCATCTCCCCGCCTTTGCTCCTGTACTCTGTGGTTTGCTCCTGATCTATAACTGACAGCAACCTCTGCCGAGAAGATGTTGTCATCACAGATTCCGGAGCTCAAGAAGAGAACCTATGTACTTTTGGTGTTACTGGTACTGTGGCTCCTGTATTTGTCGGTTTACATGATGAAGACTTGTTGCCCTTGAAGTTAACATGAGTAAAGTAATTATAAAGGTTCTAAAGGAATTCATTTCCTTAATTTGTCCACATCCAGATTTATTATTCGTTTACATGCTCATTTCTAATAGGCCGTTATTTACACACAGCTTTTTATTTACTCTCCAGGCTGTTGGCTCACGTCACAGCTCTTCACATGAACTCAAGGTTGTTCCCATCTTTTGTAAAATTGATGCAAATAAACCTGATAAAAAATATTTTTGGACTTCCCAACTTCTTTGACTTATAGAGACGTATCAAGAAAAATTGCACAAGAAGCAGGAATGGTTTGAAGAGCCAAGAAACGTATTTACGACTGTTGAAATGTTGCATTACTGAGAAAACGGACAATAGTTGTGATGACGTCTAAATGTTGTGTGTCCTGTTCTGATTACTAGGATTGGATCTCCCACCAGAACAGCATCCTTCACCTCAACAGCTGCAAATACGTCCGGACACTGTCAGTCTTTTTTTGGTTTTCTGTAAAATTCTGTTACTTTTAAGGGATTGATCATTAACGATTATTTGAAAATTGTAGCTCCTTTTGTTTGGGAATATGTTTCGGTGAAGGTCGACCGGGAATGTCCCAATGTACTGAGAGGACATACTGGACAGAAAGGGAAAGAACGGTCTCAGGATTGTTTGCCTCTGCAGTATGTTGGTGCATAGTTAATTGCAATAGTTGCCCCTGTGTCTCGGAGATTGTTTCTTGAACCCACATTGCTGGGAAGCTCTTCTGAACTTCTGTTAGGACTCATGAATTAACAATGGCATCAATTGGTAATTTTGTAGTCACAGTTTGCAGAAGCCTCAACAGAGAAATGCTGTTTTGTCAAAACAACATCTCTTTTGCTTTAATGGTTGCATTTGAATGGTTTTATTCCAGATATCCGCAGTGGAGTGGTGAGATCGTACTCGAGCCCAGGTCCATTTCTTTCTTTATCAAATCATTTGCGAAATAGTACCTACTCCTTTTTTTTCTTCTTTGCTTGTCACCAACCTATGCTTATGTCGTTCTGTTCTTTTCAGTGATGCGGGGAAAGATGCCACGCCCTCGACTTCGGCTTCTGCGCAGACTTCCCAAAAGCGTGAGGAGAAAACCAGTGTAGGAAGCCGCTCCCGCTCGCCCAGCCCCCGTAGGCGCCACAGCCCAGATAGTAGCAGAGAGAAACGCAGCCTATCACGATCATCACGTGGCTCCAGTTATGGCCGGTCTGTGAAGCATTCATTCTTAAATTCTTAATAATTTACTGTGAACATAAGCATTACTGTCACTTGAGAAATATTTCAAAATATCTTGATTAGAAAAAAAATTTAAGATTCATCATTAATTTGATCAACTGTTGAAATCATTTTTTCCCCTTGCCTCAGTTCTCGTTCTCCATCTCATGATCGGTCACGATCAAGGAGCTATGAGAGATCAAGGAAAAGAGAGAGACGATCATCATCAAGGAGGAGAGGTGATCGACGATCTACACCAAGGAGGAGAGGCGACAAACGGTCTTCACCAAGAAGAAGTCGCGAAAGATGGTCATCTCCAAGAAGAACCCGCGAAAGACTCTCATCACCAAGGAGGAGAGACGACAGGTGGTCCTCGTCAAGGAGGAGAGGAGAGAGATGGTCCTTGTCAAGGAGGAGAGAAGAGAGACGGTCCTTGTCAAGGAGGAGAGACGAGAGACGGTCCTTGTCAAGGAGGAGAGACGAGAGACGGTCCTGTCTGAGAAGGAGCCGTGAAAGTAGATCGTCATCAGAGAGTTCCCCTGAACGGAGGTCGAGCAGCGCAGACAGACTGGTGAAGAAAGTACTGGAAAAATCCGGTGAGTGAAATTTCAAATCTTTTATTTTGTCAGCCCCTCTTTAATGCCCTAGGGGCCTTGGACCTGTTTACAAAGTTACCTTAGACCATGGTCATTGTATTGAACATCTCGCTGGCACATTGAAACTTTTCTCTGACACTCTCTTTCATCTGTCTCTGTAGATGTCAAGTCTCTGTCCAAACCTTCTGACGTGGAGGCTGTGGTTAAAACTTTATTCGCTGAGATAGCCAAGATGAAGTCCTTGTCATCCTCCTCGTCAACCAAAGGAGGAAAACCCTCAAAGTCTACTCCCTCTGCTGGGAAAAAGAGCTCAACCTCCGCTGCCTCTTTATCATCGTCCGCCTCAAAAGCAAAGAAGACGACAGCGATGACAGCATCCGCCAGAGCCAGCCTGCAGGCGAGCAGGGCTAGTGCTTCCACAAAGACGAGGGTTGGGGTGTGTGTTTTGTGTATTATTTTATATTTATATTTCTCTTATGATGGTGTCATTAAGCTGATTAACCCTAAATAATACATTTTATTTTGGTTTGTTTGCAGGATACTAAGCAGATCTCTAAAAAGCCAAGATCCGAACCACCTAATGTCTCAGAAGGAGATTCGACAAAAGTAAAAGTTGAAGAAAAAGCCAAGACTTCAGACGTAGAAACAAAAGGACGTGATACAAAGGTTGCAAAATCTAAACTGAAGCCCAAAGCAAAATGTGTCAATGCTGAGGCAAAACAAGCTAAAGGCGCTGAACCGATGGAGCTTGGGGAAGCAGGAGTTGACGTGGCAGAGCCCATGGAAGTAGAAAGTTGTGCTGAGGGCAAAGAGACAAATGTGGAAGCTGTTTCCGACAAACCCAGTGAGAGTCAACCACCAACCAGGAAAGATGAGACCGGGCCTCCTACTGTTCAAACAGCTGACGAAGCGTCATCACAGGTCCCAGAACCAGAGTCCACAGCCCCGGAGTCCACAGAACTGTCTGCAGCTTCGGGTCTGGGCACCAAGATGGAGGCTTCACGAGCTCCAAGCTCAACTGAAGAGGGGGAGAAAAAAAATACAAAAGGTATGTTGAAGACAATTTGATGAAAGGAGGTTGGTTTTAAAGATAAATATTCTGCAACAAAGCCTCATGTCTTTGTTCCATTGTTTACATCTGATCGCACCTCACAGATTTATGGTCGCCCCCTAGTGTTCACGTTGCTCTGGACCAGGGTCCGAGGAACCTTTCACACACGTCTAAAAAATAACCAAACCTGCAATATGCCCCTTCTTCTGTGTGTCATTGCCTCCTGACTTCCTTATTTGTTTTTGGTCTCTACAAAACTCCACAGAAGGGTTTTAGCTCAGTGTTGAGGATCTTTTCAAAAGCTTTCAAAGTAAAACTGCTAATCTTGGTTACATTTCTGATTTGAAGATCCTGCATCTGCGGAGAAGAACCAAAGGGATCCAACATCAGCCTCCGTTTCAACTGAGCCAGCAGCTGGAACAGTGAGCGAAGAGCAAGCGGCAACCGCCACGTCGTCTCCAGCTGCAGTCCCCTCTCTGACCATCGGGGAGATGGTAGAAAAGCATTTTCGTCCGGATAAGATCAGTAAGAAATCCAAGAAAGAGACACAGTTGTCTTCCTGTTATCATAATTCATATTTTCGTCAATTTTAGTTTTTGGTTAAAAATCTTCTTCTTTTTCACAGAGTGCCTGTCTAAAAAGTTTGTCATGTCACGGGAAGTAAGTTCTTGAGTAATCTCTTAAAATGGGGTTTATTCAGTTACCTCAGTGAACATTTCCTCTCCTGTATTTATCTTTCATGATTATGGAAGTAAATAATTTCTCTCCATTGTTTCCAGTGCTCTAGGAGGCTGCTGATGATCTCCAACCTGCCAAAGTTTCACGAGGGCTGCTACACAGAGGACGACATCGTCGATGTGCTCATTCCTTTTGGATTGAAATACTGGGGCAAAAAAATAATCTATGTTATTCCTCAGGCGCGCGTTGTAAGCACAGTTTTATATCTGCATCGTTGTGGTTTATTAATCCCATATTCATCAGTTTCTTCATGTGATATTTTTTTGGGGGGGGGGATTTATTGAAGTTCTGTTACAGTTTAACATAATTTATCGTAATATCTCTGAAAACATTGTAATAAATACACAATTAGTATTGTACTGATTTGGATTCTACAGTAATATAACTACTGCCGTTCAAATTTGTACCGTATGTTTCAGTATGATTGATTTGTTTCTGCTTCCCCCCCCCAGGCCTTTGTCTTGATGCCGTCAGGGCCTTGTGTACGCAGAGCCCTGTCTGCCAGACAGGATGTCATTGCTATCAAAAAGAATAGACTGTCTTTGCATGTCTTGGAAGATTGCATACTCATGGATCCGGTAATTACCATCACTGCTTGTTTCTATGCCTCTGTGCCGGCGACAGCCAACGGACGGCGGCATTATGATTTCAATACAAACATTCAGCTGGAAATACAGATGAACTGATTAGAATTTGGTGGTCGAAATGTCATCTTATCTCACAGACCCCCTTTTGTACGTCACAAAGGATTTATCTGAGAAACGCTTAGAGGGAATCATTTCAAATTTGGCACAAATGTTCATTTTGACACCTGGATTAACTGGGACCTCATGGGAGTCTGAAACTGTACTGGGTGGAGGGGGCACACAATCAGAGGGCAGGGATTCTAGTTAACGATACATGTCCAGTATATTAATTCCTGCCTAATCTGACATTTCTTCCAGATTGGGTTTTATGCAGCCCTGATGAGGTGGATGGATACTGTAAGTAACACACACACGCACACACACACACTTAATGCACCTTGAGTTATTGAAAATAATAATGAACCTCTTGTTTTTGATGCAGCGGATGGATTATGAGGGATACCGAACGGTCTACATCAGGAACATTTCACAGAGCGAAGCCAGAGACCTCAGAGAAGCTTTGAGAAAAATCGATTCAGTCGCAAACTACCTGCCTCTGCTCAACAAGGTACACAAACCCACAGACACACAAAGCACTTGTGACTTAACAGGACTTCCAGCTCATTAAATCCATCTGTACACGTTTCAGGTGTTTATTGAATTTGAATCTGGCCGTGATGCTGATCGTCTTGGAGTTTGGTGCAGCCTCCTGAAACAGGCCCCGAGTTACATCGTGTTCCGGCTCAAAGCACTGAACAGCACCTTTAAAGCACTGAGTAAGTCTTTGTTGTAGGAAGTACATTGCAGAAAAGTGGTAAATGGTAAATGGTCTGTATTCATGTCAGGCTTTTATAGTCTTGATGACCACCACCCATTCACACATGAACAATTATCTATCTCTATCATACATCACTCACACACAGCTACAGCTGTCAGGGGCAAACTCGGGATCATCATCCTGGTTTTTGTTCTTGCAGCACCAAAACTTCCTGAGAAGGCTATACCGGACAGCAAGGATGCTGTTGCTTGGGCAACTACCCCGTCACAAAACTTTGGCGTTCCACAAGGCAGCACTTCACCTTTTTGGATCACAATGTCCACCATTCCCTTTGTGTTCCCTACCATATCTCCTTGGTTCACGATTCCAGAATATCTGACCGTCAAAGGAGATGACGACATCAAGGTAACCACATTTTCTCCATAAGTACAACCGATACTGTTGATTTTTCATTTTCATTTTTAAGTAATTATCCAAAAACCTTTTTTTGCCTGTGCAGCAGGATTTACAAACGTATCCGTTCTAGCAGCTTTAAAACTCCAGGGTTGGTGCATTTTCTAACAAAAACGTAGTAGTATGGATGTAGCCTTACTGTTCCACCGACAACAAATCTGCAGGGTCAGCTTTTCATTAAGTGAAGCAGACGAGGAGGTTTTACAGACGAGCAGAGCAACTAGAATACATACAAATCAGCATCAACAAATAAAAGCAATTGTAATTCACAGTAGAAGAACAATGTTCAGCGCTTTCTGTTCTTCTTTTCTCTGTGATTGAACTCTTCTCTCTGAACACTGTGTCCTGCAGAAGGCCAACAGTCGAGGTTCCATGTTCCCCACACTCATGTTTACCGGTTTACCAGAAGGAGGCTACAGGCAGGACGACGTCGCCAAGCTGGTCTGGCCTTATTTCCCCAAACAAACTCTCCACTCCCTGTACTACAACGTGCTCGTGCTGACACTGCAGAGGAGGGTGAGGACAAAAGGCTGCAGACGGACAATTGTTCCAGTTGAACTATGTTATAACATCTTTTCTTTCTTCTCCCCTCCAGGCCTTCGTGCATTTCAGCGATTGGACATCGTGCTGTGATTTTGTCCGAGATCACACCAGGAAGCCGGTTTCTGTCCGAGGCTGCGTTCTCAAGATCCACTTTGTCCTGGAGAACATGTATCCTGAGTCAGAAGAGGTGTGGACACTGAGGAGAGAGTTAAACAGCACAACATGAATTTGATCGTCTCTCCTGACTCAACCTGGGAACCGTTTCTCAATGAACATTCAAACAGTATTAACCATTTTGAGAAAAGATGTTGGTCGACTGTGAAACGTGTTTTAACAACATCTCTGATCATCTGTGTCTTTTTGCAGGAGCTCATGTACAAATCCTTGATGAAATGGAGCAACTCTGTAAGTTCCTAATCATTTATTTCAATCTGAAATTATTAAATTCCTTGACTCCTTGGTCCTTAACACCAGTCGTTTGTGGATTTTCAGCGTGTTCCAGAGACTGGGGATCTGGAGGAGCGGCTGCTCTGTGTGGAGATCTCTGAGGCCAGTGTTGCTGTCGTCAAGGCGGTCATGAGAATGGTGGCGTCCATTGCTAAATTTGTCAGCTTCCTGCCGCTCGCCAACAGGGTACGACAACGACAACACACAGCTTAAGCTTTCACATTGACGTGTGGAGAGAATGGGGATTGTACTGTATGTCAGAGCATCAGAAGGTCTACATTAGTCTGCTGTTGTGTGTAACATCAATTATTTTTGAATGTGACTGTGGGCTGACAATTGCAGAAAACCCTGAAATTAACAAATTTATTAAGTTTTTATTGCTGAGTCCTCAATAATTATTTCCCCTACTACTCTGCTGAGATTCTTTGACCAGGTTTGTCGCATCACTTTCTTCATTTCTTTTCCTCTCTCTCTCTCTCTTAACTTTGTCCATGATTCAGATCTGTGTGGAGATGGCTGACTCCAGTGGTGTAGGTCAGGTTCTGGAGAAGTACAGGCTTTTTTCACCAAACCCTCGATGTGATCAAGTGGTGTTGTAAGTTTGGTTCCCTCTTTAAAATGTTTTCAATGCCCTGTTTTCACACCTAAACTGACACCTCTCTTTTCCTTCTTACAGTAGAAAAGGCATAGGCTTTCAGTCGTGAGTATATACCTTTTTTAATTTATTATTTTTCTACAATGTAACTGTAATTATGTTAATTAAATGAATAGCTGCAGCCTTGAAGGCTCCACAGGAAGAGAAAACCGAGGGATGTCTTAACTATTAAAGAAACACAATAAAACCTTAAAGCAACAGCTTGATTAAAATCTATTTCATGGTTCAGTGACTGTGAACATGGAGAATGTTTCCTCCTTCATTCCCACTCTTCCCCCTGAACGTCAGTTCTCTGTAACTCTGGTGAGTGGGTTCCATCTCCTGTGAGAAGAACTGACTGAGAGTCAGCTTCAACTGTCACAACCAGCTCCAGTTGAAGAGTGAAGCTAAACTGTGGATCAGTTAAAAAGACTCAGAAGTTATTAAAAACCAGAGTTTATCTCCAATATTCAGCAGGAAACTGTTAAAACATGAAGAATTCTAAACGGGGTTTGGTGGATTTGCTCTTCTGCTCCATGAAGCAGGGGATCATGGGTAATGTCCACCGTTTAGTTGTGTTTCGGTTCAGTAGGTGGGACAATGCAATTTGTTTCTCTATATGAAATCACTTTCTGAGCCCAACGGAATTAATCACCATGTGGCTGCAGGGGGTGCTGTTGCTCAGCATATTTCTGATGTCACTGTCTTTTAAAGTGCGATATTACGCTGTTTTGTAAGAAGTTTTTCTGTTTTTAGTCTGAATACCTTTAAGAAGCGTCTCGAAGCCTCCAGAGGGGCCTCTATAAACCTGGATTTGGGCAGCGTCAGAACTGAAGCCAAGCCTCCAAAGCAGCCTCTTCCCTCCGGCCTCTCCGATAAAGGGCAACATCCTGTTCTGCAAACCAGTATCCCAGCCTCTGCTAAACCAGCTGGTGATGTCCCGATGGAGGACGTTGAGAAACTAGGAGCAGAACTGGCCACTGATTCCACATCTGCCCCTAAGGCAAATGAAGATGTAAATGCCGCTGATGGAGACACTGTCCCAGCTGCTCCCGGTCCCACATCCTCAGCCACAAGTCTCCCCAAATCTAACGAGACCACAACAGAACATCCTCCGATTGACCCGGACACCGTCGTGGCCGTGCTGGCAGCGGTTCGCCAGCACAGACTTGCCCAAGAAAGGACACAGAGAGGGAGTCAGGATGACGTTACAGACGTCTTACTTACTACTGATGATCAACCTTTAAACCTAAGTGAGTTTGTCACTGTTGATGAAGTTGGTGATGATGTGGAAGAAACAAATCCAGCCCAAGAAGCTTCAAGGGGCCAAGGAGATGCAAAGAAGAGAAAACAAGAAGAAGAATCAGCAGAATCCTGCAAATCCCCCAAAGATATCGAAGAAGCTGATGATCAAATCCCAAAAGATGAAGACCAGCCTCTTAAAGTCTGTAGCAACAAAGACAGTGATGTTACTGAACAAGAAACCTTTGAGATATTAATAATTGACGATCAGATGAAAATGGACCATCACGGCCAAAACACTGAAGCGTTGAGTGATCAGATGTCTACAGACATTTCACATATAGAAGAAGAGGAAGATGCCTTTAAGGTAGTGGATTCTGTTAAAGATCAGCCAACAACTACAGAGTCTGAGTCTGACAACAAGAAACCTGATGCGACTTCTAGAAGAGATGATAGATCTTCAAAGAGGAGTGGCCTGAGGACCAGAGCATCCAAAAGTGAAGAGAAGGTAAAATCACCAGAGAAACAGGACAGGATGGTCAAAAGATCAGAAACATCACGAGACACCACTGCAAGACTTCCTAAAAGAGACCAAGACACTGAAGAGGAGAAGGTGTCGGAGATGGTCGATTCCACTGAAGAAGAACTGGTTCAAGAAGCGGCCGCCACAGAAAGGACTGATAGAAGAAGGAGTGGAAGAGGAAAGAAAGAGGACAAAATGACTCTGAATCTCACTGAAGCATCTGAAAAACCAGATGAAGATGAGGAGGCTTCGTATGAAATCTTAGACTCTGTGGAGGACGAGACTGCGACTGAGGAACCGGCCGTTATGACAAGATCCACCAGAGGAAGAAGGGGAAGGACAACTAAGAAAGACCAAACAAAAAAAGAGGACACACCGACGAGAAGGAGGCGCACTCCTGCCAGGGAATCACAGGAAAAAACTCCAAAGATGGAGAAGGAAGCATCTTCAAAAGGGAACTCGCCAACAAAGAAGAGCGATATCACTGTAAGAGAGGAAATAGATGAGGATGCGACCTATGAAATATTAGACTCTGTGGAGGACGAGGTTCTTAAGGATGACCGGCCCTCTACAGGAGGAAAAAGGAAGCGGGGAAGACCAAAGAAAGAGGTTAAATCAACTAGAAAAGACACTGTAACACTGAAGGGCGACAAAGAGGCTGATGATGAAGAAAAGGTGTCGTATCAGATTCTTGAGGCTGTTAAGGATGAGATGGTTGAAGATCAACCTCCCACAGAACAGTCGCCCAAAAACGAGGAGGAGGAGCCTGTGCATCAGATTGTAGATTCTGTGGAAGATGATCGAGTTCAGGAAGAGTTGATGACCACTGAGGTGTCAAAAGATGAAACTTGTCCAAAAGAGGAGGCACCAACTTGTAGTACCATTGTTTTGGAAGCATCTGAAAAAGTGGTCGCAGAGGATTTAGAAAGTGGAAATGATCCATCTGCTGCAGAAGAGTCTGGTGTGGACAAGAAGGAAAGATCCCCCAAAATCGACATCAAGAAAGAAGATACATCTACAACTAAGTCCCAAGGAGATGCCGCAACTCCAGCAGAAGAGAAGAACCAACAATCGTCCAGTAAAAGTGACACAATAGCTGTGAAGAGTGCTCTGCTGAACCTGGATGAAGTGAGGGATGAAGAGGACGATTCCCCCGAAGACACGCCCAAGGCGGAAGAATTGAGAGAGAGGCAAGCTGCTGCTGAAGAGAAGCAGCTCGCCAAGGAGCAAGAGAGGAAAACCAGGGAGAAAGATGGGAGGGAGCAAAGGAGTCGGAGTGGGAGGTGGAGGTGGAAGGCGAAGGAAAGGGGAAAGGAGCAGGAAGTCGTGGGCTCCACGGAGCTGGTGACTCTGGATGAGGTGGGAGCAGATGAGGCTAGAGAGGAAACGGTGGCGCAGTGTCGAGAGCCAGATGTTGAGATCAGGGCCAGAGAACTGCAGGGGCTCGTCACTCTGGATGAAATCGTAGACGCAGAGGAGGGAGAAGTTGAGCAAAGCACGTTGGAGCCCCGCCCACCCATCAAAGAGGACCACACAGTGGAGGTGAAGCTCAATTTAAAAATATGTTAATTAAATTTTCATATGTACTGAAATGGACAGCATAACACAAATTTGCTGACGCTAATGATCTCTTGACTCCTTTTAGACTTTGGAGGAAGCAGGTGACGATGAGGAAGGGAACCTAGACGAAGCTGAGAAAACCTCAAGACCTGTTAAACGCAGAATCAATGACGACACAGGTATGTGGAGCCTTTTATAAGCTACAGTGTATGAATTATAGTTTAGTGTTATTATCATTTTTTGTGACTTTTGTTCCTCGTCTTTTATTAGAGGAGAGTACGACGTTTGTGACGGTGGACGAGGTGGGAGAGGTTGAAGAGGAGGGGAAAAAGGAAGCTCCCAGGACAAGAGGCCGACCCAAGAAGAGAACCAGAAAGACGCCAGGTAACACAAACATCTACGTCTATCTCTGGCTTCATAATTGTACAATGACTGAAATTATTTTGCTCTTTCTGTTTCATTTGTGTTAATTTATTATCTTTTACCACAGTGAGAAAATCTACGAGAGGGAAGAAAGTGGTTGCAGAAGAACAACCGGAATCAGGCTCTGATGCTCCACCTCCCACTTCTCTCGACGCCTCGTCGTCATTGGACAAAGATCCATCAACGTTATCAAGTGACAGCCAGCAAGAGATCCAGAAGGCATTGTTAGAAGGAGCAGGCCATTCCGACATCGATGCTGCCTCTGCTGGGCAGGACCTGCAGCCTGAGGCCCCTGAGAACCAGAGGCTGGAAGGAGAGGAGGCGATAGAAGGACGGTGCAGGGCGGATGTTGAAGGTACAGAGAGACCAGCCAGCCATATGGATGTAGCTAGTTTGATCCGCTTGTGTCCGTGATCCCGTTCTTTCTGTCACTACCCAGAGCTCAAGAGCATAGGTGAGGGTCAGATCGGTGATAGACCCCCTCAGTCGAGAGCAAGACCCAGAGACTTTGTGCCGAGTACTGGACGGTCATATTAGCTTCATCACTCCCGCTGGTTAACTAATTGACTAATCGTCGCAGGTTTAGTAGGATTGTCAAGGTTTGAATGATTTATCGATTGTTCTCTCTGCCTCTTCTTCAGTTCCGAGCAAAAGGAAGAGGGAGCCTGTCGGACCTGAGGCAAAGAGATCTCGTTCCCTGTCTCCTTCTGTGTCCATCAAACTGCCACCGTTCAGTCCCAGCAACCCCCTCGGTGAGAAACACACTCGCACTCAATGTCACTTAATATCGATTACGTCAGATTTATTTTAATTTTACATTTCTGCTTCTGTTTCCCATCAGGTCCGGAGTTTCTGGTCCCCAAACTGGGTTACTTCTGTAATCTGTGCCACGTTTTCTGCCTGCACGAGAGCAGCGCCAAGGACGCGCACTGCAGCAGCCAGACACACTACGACAATCTGCAGGTACGCACCAGCAAATACACAAAATCTAACACAATAACACACATGGCCTCACACTGTTTAAGTATTTATCTGGCTTTCTTTTTTCAGAATCACTACGAGAAGCTTCAACCCGAACCATCGACGGAAAATTCTCAAGCTTCCTTTTCTGATTGATCCAGACGTCAGCTGCTGGTCTTTTTCAGTATAGTTGGTCCACACAAGACTTTTTGAGTTATAGGGAAGCTGGAACTTTCTTCAAAATCTTTCTTTTCACATTGTTTCAGATGATTGGAGGTTTCCCTGGCGCTCTTTTAATTCACATGAAGTTGTTGCACCATTTAAGGGCACCTGACAACAGAATTGGCGCCAACCAGCTGATATTCACATCTGTGATGAATGTAAATGCCTATTGATTTACATGTTACATTGATTTTCTGTTTTGGAAATGTGATTAAAGTTTGGTCCTGTTAACCTTGAATCGTTGACTGATTGAGTCGTGTGACCATCAGCTCTGGGAAATGTTGGGGACGAGGATTTCTGGGCAAAGAGATGCTTTGTCTTTTACTCTGAAAGCGTTGTTGGAATAATCAGAAAACCAAGTTATTAGCAGAAACCCAGATATAACGTCTTGGCTTGCTACACGCGTGTGCCATATTTCATTCCTCAAGGCGAAAGTAAATGAATAGAAAGACCCTCTGTGACAATTTGTAGGGGGCGCTATCGAGTCATTCTTTAGACTCAATTTCCCGATCACATTAAAATACGTACATTTGTTGAGTTTTTGAGTATGTTTATTCACCAATGGGAAATTGATTTATAAGAAGAAGACAAATAACAATCAGAGTAAACCCAATAATAAATGCAGCATTGGCGCTTTTACTCTGAAGGCTCGTCAACCAAAGCGGAAGTCTTCACGCTCTTAAACTTCCGGGATGCTGATGGCGGACCGAGGAGTGTGAACCTGAAAGTGAAAGACGACAAAAGCAAAGAAGTGACGGTAAGAAACCAAAAGAAACGACGTCGGACAACCGCGGACAGAGAAACGTGTCCGCTGCTTGTCTCACGGTCGTTTGTCTCCGGGCCTCGCTGCTGCCCTGCTAGCGTTAGCACATGCTAGCAGCGTTAGCACATGCTAGACGCGTTAGCAGGAGCTAGCAGCGTTAGCAGGTGCTAGCGTTAGCACATGCTAGCAGCGTTAGCACAAGCTATCAGCGTTAGCACATGCTAGCAGCGTTAGCACAAGCTATCAGCGTTAGCACATGCTAGCAGCGTTAGCAGGTGCTAGCAGCGTTAGCAGGAGCTAGCGCAGGTCTGTGTGGATTGGTGAACGTCTGTGGTGTCAGGCTCGTTGAAGCCAAAAGGTGTTTTCAGACATTAAAACGTGTATTTGCAAAATGTCTGAATATCTCTAAACGTGTCACTGGGACAGGTCCGCGCAGAGAGGCCTCGATACCAGGGAAAGAGGATCTGAATCCACAGATCACTGAGATACATGTGGTGCTACAATAACAAACAACTTCTACATCATTTGTTAATGTATCAGACTCCACATGGTCATTTCAGTGTAAATGTTGGTGTATGAACAACTTAATATCATATAATAGAGTGCCAGTGTCAAGAAATACCACTTTCCTCCATTTGTATTCCCCAGTGCAGTTCCTGTTGTAAACAACCTCTTCTCTTGTCCTGTGTTGAAGCTCCAGAGCCTCCTCAGAATGAGTCCTCCTCAAATCGCTGCTCAATGTCCTGTCACTTGTTATTGTTTGTGTGCAGATCTTTTTATGAAGTGCTTCTCCACAACCTTGTTGTCGAAGTCTACACGCTGCCATCACACAGCAGTTAATTGCCATGAAAAGGGAGAAGTTTAGGATAAACTCTGGCATTAAAACACGTTATTAACTGTACTTCTTTAGCTTTAAGGGTGCGTGAAGCTGGTTTGCTTCTTTGTACCAGTTAATGTGACGACGGTATCACGATTCAAATATTTGAAAATCCCTG
The DNA here is from genome assembly GCF_009819705.1 of Hippoglossus hippoglossus. NCBI lineage: Eukaryota > Metazoa > Chordata > Actinopteri > Pleuronectiformes > Pleuronectidae > Hippoglossus > Hippoglossus hippoglossus. The sequence continues at coordinate 13,769,592 of NC_047168.1, forward strand.
ATAAATCTCTTGGCCATCAAATTATAAACCATGTGAGTTCCAATGGGTCTTATCAGACGGGTCAGTGCCAGTAACTACCTGCGATTAACGAGATGTTTTGAAATGGAAACTTTGCATTTTGCGATTTGCTTTGTCCGTCGGCCTGTGCTTGTCTCGACTGTTCCCACCAGGGTTGAGCCTGCAAAGGAAATAAATGAGTGTTTCTCTTCTAGATGTCTGACTTTCCTCACCTCTTCTTGTTTCATAGTGAAGATCAGGAAATGTAATAGACAGAGTGAATGTGTATCTGACAGGAAGCGCCAGAGAGGACAAGACCTTCCACATAATGGATGTTACCCGTGGAAGCCGATGTCCACTCTCATTCAATAATTCTTTCCTTTTTGTTTTTTAAATTCAGCTTTGCATTGCTATTGGAGCGTTGTGCCCTTTATCCTGCTCCAGGGCCCTTACGAGGCCCCCCCACGCAGGGCTCACAGGGAGTCTGTTCCTGATTGAAGAGCAGGCCGTGTCCTTCAGGCTTAACTGAAAGCCCAGCTACCATTGTTGTAGAGCCATGGACCTGCTGTAAACCTGACAGCCAGCCGACTGCTCCATCCATTAAACTCCTTAACCTTCTTAAGGTTGCAAATACCATGTCTCATCCCCTTTATAACCCCTATGAATCTGGGAACCAGAGTTCCAGCCAGGGGCCATATGGACTCCCTAGTGTGCAGGCAGAGAGGCCCCCTCGGAGGGCAACCCCTGTCCTGGGACCAGGGTCCAGCTTCTCTTCTCCTGCAACTCCGGCCAACCATGGTGGAAATATCCCATCCCTGCTGACTATGCCAGTGAACTACAGGCCTGAACAGAGTCGGGCCAGAGTAAACGTGGGGGACATAGAGAGGTCTGTGGACTCGCATATTAGCAGAGCCAGAGAGGAGGTGACATCCATAGGCCAGAGCACTCGTTTCACCAACACAGGGACGACTTCCTATCCGATGTCCTCAACCTCTGCCTCTGGTGGACGCAGACAGCCTGATGTTGATAGTAGAAGTAGCTCCTTGGCCTGGTTGCCATGCTACAAAGGATCAACAGCAGCTGATTCCTCAAATTTTTTTTCGCCACCTGCTTCATGTAGCCTTACAAGCAGTGGTGGCAGTACGTTTAATGCCTCCAGTGACAGACAGCGGGATGGACAGTCCATTCCACAATTAGGTGATTATGACTATCGTGTACCAGACAAACCTGCAGCTCCTACTGACACAAGTCACCCCATGTACACTTCCGAATCTGCTTCTAGCATCCTTTTAAATTTTGGACTTGAAAGAGAGGATTTGGAATATCTAGTCCAATACCCTGAGGATCAGCTCACCCCGGCCAAGCTTCCGTTCATCTTGCGGGAAATCCGCATCCAGAAGACCAATAGAGCTATGACTGCAGCTGAGTCAAAACCCTATCCTGAACCCCAACCGTTCAGAGGTGCCACTGGCAGGGACAGTTTGACTAGTTCTGGAGGGTCATCAGCTGTTCTCCAGCCCAGCAAAGTGATTGACTATGGACATACTAGCAAATACGTTGGCGGGGTTGGGGATGAGATTGGAAGAAATAGTGGCAGAAGTGCAAACAGTGGTGGGAGTGGCAGTATGTTGTTGGCGAACACTAACAATAGCAGCCACAGTCAAGAACCACCTCAAAAGGAAGGTAGCTCTGTCGCAAAATCTTCGTACAATTCAATACAGAGCTCACTTGCTCCCCCACGCATTGATCCAGCAAAGCAGTTGAAGACCCAACCGAACCAGACACCTCAAACAATCGTTAGCTCTTCTTCTCTGCCAAGAAAAGACAGAGACAGAACAGTTTATACGCCTGAAGCCTGCAAACCACCTCCTTTGAAAGAACTAGAGACAGATCGCAAGTTAGCATCCATGACCCAACCCTCTTCCACTTTGTTTCGTGGTGTGCATCCTGACCGACCTGGTCTTGTGCTCATCGGCAACAGTGACACTAAGAATCCGAGCACAACTCAAGGTAAAGGGTCAGTTGTTGCTGAGCAGAGGCAGATGCAGCAGAGGCAGCAGAACCAGATAAAGCAGATGCAGCAGAACCAGATGCACCGGATGCCGCAGAGCCAGATGCCGCATAGCCAGATGCCGCAGAGCCAGATGCCGCAGAGCCAGATGCCGCAGAGCCAGATGCACCGGATGCCGCAGAGCCAGATGCCGCAGAGCCAGATGCCACAGAGCCAGATGCCGCAGAGCCAGATGCACCGGATGCCACAGAGCCAGATGCCGCAGAGCCAGATGCCGCAGAGCCAGATGCCACAGAGCCAGATGCACCGGATGCCACAGAGCCAGATGCCACAGAGCCAGATGCACCGGATGCCACAGATCCAGATGCCACAGAGCCAGATGCACCGGATGCCACAGATCCAGATGCCACAGAGCCAGATGCACCGGATGCCACCGAGCCAGATGCCACCGAGCCAGACGCAGCAGAGCCAGAGGCAACCACAGAAGCAGCCAGAACGATCAACGATTATCCCTCGTCCCATCAATAATCCACCGCCTCAGCCAGTCCTGAGCTCTATGAACTTTCTTCAGTCCCAGGCGCCTTCCAGCAGCCAGGGTCCAGCAAAGAAGCCAGTGTCCAAGGGTCTGCCAGCGCCGGCTATGATGTACGACTATGCAGCGGCCTCACCGAGAGCCTTTCCACATACCTGTTCTCTATGTTTCAAAGAATGCTCTCAGATGAAGGTGAGTAGAAGAATGCACTCTCCCTATAAACAATTGTGGGTTACAATTTGTTTTCTTTTAATTTACATGAGATCGTTTAAAATAGATAATTGATAATGATAAGCTGTGTTTGTAAAAGTAAGCTATAAATTGCAAACTCGTTGACCCTCACCTCAGTGATGTACTCCAAACTGTTTCAATGATGTTCACTGTCCCTTTTTTTTTTGGAGCCAAGCTTCCATTTTTGATGTATTCTTAATTATTTTTGTTTCCCAACATATTTCAGTCATTACTAAACATACTATGAACTTGAAGCCAACCAGTAAACATTGTACTTCATGAATCAAACATCAGCAGAGATACATTTTTCTTTCTCGACCATCTTTTTGATTATTTTCCTCATTTTTGGGACGCCACATTTCACATTTTGAGAACTCAATGAAGGAGCATCGGCTTCTTCCTCCCGCCAGTTTCCACATCGACCTGCCTTTACCCAGATGGAGATGTGTCTACTTTTGGTTTTGTCCTGATCCATTCCTGATAAAGACCTGTGCCGAAAAAATTTGATTTTACGCAAGACTGAAGAGCGAGACGTTGCAGAATCCAGAGCCCCAAGAAGAAGACCTTTTGTTTTGGTTGTCACTAGAACTGTGACTCCTCATTTGCCTTTGAAATCAAGCCTAATAAAAGCAGCTGTAACTAGAATGTCACTAATTGACTCGCTTACCTCCGCCAAGGCCCGACAGTCTCCTTAAATTAAAGCAAAGTGCACGAACTTACAAAAGCTCACAGATCCGTGAATTATTCTCTGGGAAATTGATGAAAATCTACAGAAAAATCAACCTGATCTCGCAATGTTTAAGAATTATTTAAAAAAACATCCCTGGATCCGCCCCCTCTGTCCGAATGCACACCATAATTTATAATCCTGCTAACAAACAAACCAACAAAGAAATGAGCAAAAACATAAGCTCCTTGGCGGAGGTAAGTATAAAGGTTCTAATATACTTAACTCGTTAAGATCAGCTGTTGCTGTAACAAACACTGATTCACCTCATGCATCATTAAAACCTATTTAAATAAACACCTATTTTTCTATCAGCTCCAGAGACTGAGAAATAAATGCATTAGTCAACGTTGACATTTCTGTTTTTCAGAAAACCTTTTAGGGTTTCAAATAATGCTTCGGTTTTAACATTTTCTCTGATGGTGGCTGGAGTCTTTATGTGTTTAATATTGAAATAATAAAACGATTGGTGAAAACCTTTCACTTGGACATTTAACAGTTCTAGTTGAGCCATTACCTGCTTCGTCGCTGATTTCCTCAGTGAAGATTCTCCTGAAGAAACCACATACCCTACCCCCCCCCCCCCCCCCCCCCCCCCCCCCCCCCCCCCCCCCCCCCCCCCCCCAACCCCCACCCCCCAACCCCCACCCCAACCACACTCATTGGAGTCGTCTCTTCCCCTCCACCGCTTGCTACCACCGTCTGTCAGCTCCAGAGAGAAATAAAGGTTTCAGTCATGTTGACAGTTCTGTGGAGTTTTTCAGCTTCGGTGTTCGGGTCTTAATGTGTTAATATTTGTGTCCACATTCAGGTGTTACATTTGTTTTCATGTTCATTTCTGTTTGTCAAATAAGGCTTGATTCATGCACAGCTTTTTATTGACTCCATGAGCCTTTTTTGACTTTAACTTTCATGACTTACTATTTTTTTACTACGAACATTTATAAAAATTGCCTTTTTTACATACGAAAACAGAAAATAGAATTGGACACTTACTAGAGGGACAAGCTCTGAAGCTCTAAGGAACTTCTGTCGTGCTGCCGTAAGGTTGAACAATCAGAGAATTTAATATTTAAACTGATGAGGTCTGATTAAATGTTGTGCTTGTTTTTTTTTTTTGTTCTGATTGCCAGGACTGGATCTCCCACCAGAACACCAGTCTTCACCTTGAGAGCTGCAGAGTCCTCCGGACAAAGTTAGTTTTTCTTTTGAAATTTGTGACAGAATTGCCGATGAACTGAGAGGAAATACTGGACAGAAAGAGAGAAGGGTCTTAGGATTGTTTGTCTCTATGTCACCAAGTAACAAGTGTTTTGTTTTTCCACAGATACCCAGAGTGGAATGGTGATATCGTACTCAAACCCAGGTACATTTCTCCAGTCTTCAGACAGGAGTAGTAGCCAATCCAGTTGTAAACTGGTGACGATTTTTTGACATTTTCTTTGCCCGTCATTAACCTCTGCTTATCTCGTTCCCTGTTCTCTTCAGGGATGCAGGGAAAGATGGCAAGCCCTCGTCCTCAGCCTCTGCGCAGACTTACCAACATCAAAAGAAGAGCAGTCATGAGAGCCCCTCCCACTCCCGCAGCCCCCGTCGCCACTTCAGCTCGGAGGGTAGAGGAGAGAAACGCAGCCGATCACGATCACCGCGCAGCTCCAGATACTCTCACAGGTTTGAAAGACACAAATTCAGATTATGAGCAATAATATTTGGAAAATGACCAAAGATTAATTTGAAGGTCATTTAACAAAACTCTCAGTGAAACTTTTTGTTGTTGTATTTACCATTTGTTCAATCAACCGTTAAAATAATTTCTCCATACTTTAGTTCCCGATCTCGTTCACGTTCTCCACGGTATGACCGTCATCGGTCGCATTCAAGTAGCCAGGAGAGACCGGGGAGAAGAGGTGAAAGGTCCCCACCGAAGAGGAGTGACATGAGAAGGTCCCCTCCCAGGAGGACTGACGAGAGAAGGTCCCCTCCAAGGAGGACTGAGGAGAGGAGGTCCCCTCCAAGGAGGACTGACGAGAGAAGGTCCCCTCCCAGGAGGACTGACGAGAGAAGGTCCCCTCCCAGGAGGACTGACGAGAGACGGTCCCCTCCGAGGAGGACTGACGAGAGACGGTCCCCTCCGAGGAGGACTAACGTGAAAAGGTCCCCGCTAAGACGGAGTGATGCGAGAAGGTCCCCACAAAAGAGGAGCCGAGAAAGACGATTGTCCTCAGAGAGGTCCCCTCCACAGAGAAAGAGCAGTACAGAGAGACTGGCACAGAAACTGCTGCAAAAAACAGGTTCGACAAGTTGCAAACATTTTTACACCACAACAGCAACACAGTGGAAACTTTCCTCTGACACTGTTTGTCCCCTTTGTCTCTCTAGATGTCCAGTCTCTGTCCAAACAGACTGACCTGGAGGCTGTGGTTAAAACTTTACTCGCTGAGATAACCAAGATGAAGTCTTCCTCCTCGTCATCCACTTCGTCGATCAAGGGAGGAAAAAACGTGAAGTCTACTCCCGCTGCTGGAAGAATGGGCTCATCCTCTGCTGCCTCTTCATCATCGTCCTCCTCAGCAGCGAAGAAGAAGAAGACGACAACATTAACCAAGGCCAGCCTGAAGAAGAGTGATGCAAGTGCTTCCACAAAGACTAAGGTTGGTGTGTATGTGTCTGTGTATTAGCATCATGGACATTTAGCAACAGTCTATTGCTGGAAATCAATTTTCCTCGTTTCCCTGGACGCTGAGACATTTTCTTACTATTTATAAAATTCAACCATTTTCAGTTTATAACATCAAAGTCTACGTATTTCTTTCTCAGTCAGGTAGACCTACATCTTCACTTCCAACCAAGGTGAGGTTAGGAGGGGTTCTTAAAAGTGTCGCTCACAGTGATATGGTTACTGCGGTGGAGCAGTTTGGAGAAATCGAATCAGCTGTAATGCATCGGCACAAACTGCAGGTGTGTATAACAAAAGAGTTCATGTTTCTGCTTGTCAGTCCAATAATCAATCGTCTCTTCATAATATGGAATATACAGTGCTGTGATTCTGGCTAAAATAATGATGACATTTGTTATATCATGTCCATAAATTGTACCATAAGTGGATAACTTCCTAATCGCAACAAGCTCATTGGGCAACACCTCCTTTTTCTGATGAAAGTCCCGATGGTCGTGGTAATCCCGGGTCATGTGTGTTTGTGTCATGTAGGCAGTGGTGACTTTTAAGAAAGAGGAAGACGCTAAGAAACTGAAGAGCTTGACGAGCATCAACATGAGAGGATTCCCCGTCACTGTCGTCAAGGATGAGGTATGACTCATACTTGGACTGTGTCAACAGCAGACATATAATTATCATATACATTGTCTTTAATCAGATGAATCTAAAATATCAAGTCTTATTTCATTTGTTTGCAGGATACTGAGCCAAAGAAGACTCCTCTGAAGTAAGATATGCTTCATTCTCACAGTTTAACATTGATAAGTAGCAGCAGGAGGCAGGACGTGAGATAAATTTAACTTTTTACACATGACAAGAATAATATAACAAAGAATGATTTTATTTTCTGTCAAATCTACAGGTATTGTTTCCACTTCCTGTATTTTATCATTCATTTGTCATTACATTTTTTTATTTAAAAATGAGCGAATGCTAAAAAGTACGATCTTGTAAAACATTCAAACTTTCATGTCTCTGTTTTCTCTTTCTTGACAACCATGTAATCGTTGTTCACAGAAAACCGGCTGTCTCCAGTGTCTCCACATCTCAAACCTCTAAATCCACAAAACCCACGACCTCCAGAAAAGTTCCCTCTACATCTGTCAAAACGTCACTTACTCGTCCAAAAAAGCCTTTAGCTTCAGCCTCTGCAGCAAAGGGAACCACAACAGGCAAATGTACCAGTCAGAAAACAGCTGTCAAAGGCTCATCCAGTGTCACTAAAGCCAAAGTCTCGGTTTCCAAACCAGGGACTGTCCCGTCCAAACCGATCGCCAAAACGGCAACATCTGAGAAGCAGAAAGGAAAGACAGTCGAGGTCAGTAAATCAAAGAGCTTGACTGTTGCTGAACCAACTAGGGTCTCAGAACTTGTCCCTGAAGTAAAGGTCGAAGTGGAAACAGCCTCAGCTTCACAGGAACCTGAAACACCAGTGGACAACTTGGCTGCAGCAGGAGATCCAACAAAAGTCAAAGTTGAAGAAAAAGCTGCAGATGTGACATCCGAATCCCCAATATCAGAAAAACGTACTCCGTTAAAGTCAAAAGAACTAGACTCAAAGGTTCAACAATCTGTCGTGGTGCTGGAAGACTCAGTCAAGGTTGTGACGGGAAGTGAGACAGTTCCTGAGCTGAAGCACGAACCGGAACCTGTCACGGTCGATGCAGTGGCTAAAGAAGCCGCCGGTGCTGAGCCGATGGAGCTTGGGGAAACGGGACTGGACGTGGCAGAGTCCATGGAAGAAGAAAGCTGTGCTGAGGCCAAAGAAGAAAAACTGACAAATGTGGAAGCTGTTTCTGACAAATCCACCGAGAGTCAACCGCCAACCAGGAAAGATGAGACCAGACCTCCTGCTGTTCCACCTCCAGACACAGAAGCAGATCCTAAACCTGCAGACACAAGTTCTCAGATGCTACAGACCACCATTAAAACAGAAACGGCTGATGAAGCGTCAGCACAGGTCCCAGAACCAGAGTCTGCAGCCCCGGAGTCTGCAGCCCCAGAGTCTGCAGCCCCGGAGTCTGCAGCCCCGGAGTCTGCAGCCCCGGAGTCTGCAGCCCCGGAGGCCGCAGCCCCGGACGCCGCAGCCCCGGACGCCGCAGCCCCGGACGCCGCAGCCCCGGAGTCCAAATCCAGTGAGAGTCAACCACCAACCATTAAAGATGAGACCGGGCCTCCTGCTGTTCCACCTCCGGACACAGAAGCAGATGTTAAACCTGCTGACACAAGTTCTCAGATGCTACAGACCACCATTAAAACAGAAACAGCTGATGAAGCGTCAGCACAGGTCCAAGGCCCGGAGTCCACAGAACTGTCTGCAGCTTCCGGTCTTGTCATCAAGATGGAGGCTTCCCAACCTCCAAGCTCAACTGAAGAGGGGGAGAAAACTACAACGGAAAAAGGTTTGTTGGAGACTAGGGGAAGGATGGTGATATTTTAAATAGAAAGACCAAAGCACACATTGTGTTAGCCCGTCAGTGTTTCCTTCACGTCTTTGTAGCTCGTTTTAATGGGAAGTGGACAGGCTCTTGTTAATGATCGCTCCTCATCATAGTTCATTTTCTTTTTAGAAGAACCTGCGTCTGCCGTGAAGAACCAAACGGATCCCAAATCAGCTGAGGAGGCCGACAAAGTTTCAACTGAGCCAACAGCTGGAGCAGTGAGCAACCTACAACCGGCAGTAACCACGTCTTCAACTGCAGATCCCCAGCCGATGATCGGGGAGATGGTTGAAAAGCACTTTAATCCAGAAACAATCTGTAAGAAATATACGCGATTTTGCTGCGTTTTGTCTCACTGGAACCGAAAATGTATTTAAATCTCAATTTCTAAATATTTTTTCCAACCTTTCCTTTGTCGTTTTCGTTCATAGCGCGGCTAAACCAGAAAACCTGCCTCTCAAAACGGGTACGTTTTCTCAAATCACCTTATGAAACTCACCGTGGCTTGAATGTCACATTGGGCGAAATAACTCATCCAGTCAAAGGTGTTTTATTAAAGATCTCGGTAAACTTACGTCGATGACTCGCTCTCATTTTGATCTCTCGCTCTTCGTCTCCACTCCAGCAGTTTGTTGACCTGGGTCGGAAGCTGCTGATGATCACCAACCTGCCGAAGTACGACGACGGCTGCTACACGGAGGAAGACGTCGCCAAACTGCTCGTTCCATTCGGATTTAAATACGAACACGACAAAATCTATGTTCTTCCTCAGATCTGCGTGGTAGGCACCGGATTTATAAATCAGTAGAATCTCCGAATCAGAATCTAAAGATCCTAAAGGTTCTGAAACATCTTCAAACTCCTGTCCGGCAGAGATTAAGAGTATCCGTGTCATACTTGTGTAAATAATACATATTTCTTTCCGTTTTCTTCCTCTTGAGGCTTTCGCGGAGATGCCGACAGTTGATACGGCGCACCACATCATCTCCGCCTGCTCACTCAAAGGCATCACTTTCAAACGGAACAAACTGGAGTTGTACGTCGTGTACACCGGCATCACAACAGAACCGGTATGTGTTTGTCCGGTGCTGCTTGTTTTTGTTCAGAGGTTTTTTTATAGATGTCCACAAAATGAAATCCTGCCTATTTTCATGTGTTTTTGTGCAGATGGGGTTTTATAAATCGGTGATGAAGGTGATGAACTCTGTAAGTGACACACACACTTATTTCCTCTTTACTTATTGAATGGAATGAACTGATTCAGATTCGTGGCAAATTGCAATTCAAATGTGGTCTTTTATTGTATTTTGTTCAGTTAGATGAGACTTTAATTTGACTTTGTCGGATTAATCGTTCGCCCCTTGTTCTCGATGCAGTCGGTGGATGACGAGGGAGAGAGAATAATCTACATCAATAACATTTCTCCGAGCGAAGCCAGAGACCTCAGGGAGGCTTTGAGAAAAATCGATTCAGTCACAAACTACCTGCCTCTGCTCAACAAGGTATAAACACACACACACACAGACGTTTCAGTGACTTTAATAAAGACTTCCTGTTCTTATAATCTGTCCTGTATATCCGTGTTTCAGGTTTTTATTGAATTTGAGTCCAGTATTCATGCCGATCGGCTCGGAGTGTGGTACAGCCTCCTGAAGCAGGCCGCTGGTCACACAGTGTGCAGGCTGAAGACACCACATTCAAAGGCTTCAGCTCCATGTGAGTCTTTGGGAGGGAAATAAACAACATCTTTATATTCTTTTTATTTGAAAAATTCAATGGGTTTTGATATATTACTACAGCACCGGAGCTTGCTGCGAACGCTCTGCCGGACGGCAAGGATGTTGCCCCCGGAGCGACGATCCCGTCAGTAGAATTTGACGTTCCACCGCGCAGCTTTGGACCGTTTTGGGTCACTATGGCTACTGGTCCCTTCGTGTTCCCCACCGTGTCTCCTTGGTTCATCATCCCAGGTAAGAGAAACAGCTGGAAACAAATATTTAGCTGCTGAATTTAACAGGTTTTTGTTCGGTTGAGTGACTCTGCTCTTTTTTTGCCTCCAAGAATATGTGACTGTCAGAAGAGATATGGATATCAAGGTAACCAATTTCCTTTTGTGTAGTTTACAGTTTAAAACTAGCAGTAGAGCCTTCACCTCCATCAAGGCCCAACCGTCCTATTAAATGAATCGAAGCTGCTCACACTCAGGGATATTGAGGGGACTGATATCTGTGTTTTTTTGTGTGACCTGCAGAAGGTCAACAGTCGAAGTACCATGTTCCCCACACTCATGTTGACCGGTTTACCAGAAGGAGGCTACAGGCAGGAGGACGTCGCCAGGCTGGTCTGGCCTTATTTCCCCAAACAAACTCTCCACTCCCTGTACTACAACGTGATCGTGCTGACACTGCAGAGGAGGGTGAGGACAAAAGGCTGCAGACGAACAATTGTTCCAGTTGAACTATGTTATAACATCTTTTCTTTCTTCTCCCCTCCAGGCCTTCGTGCATTTCAGCAATTGGAGGTCGTGCTATGATTTTATCCAAGATCACATCTTGAGGCAGATTTCTTTCAAACGCTGCGTTCTCAAGTCCCACTTTGTCCTGGAGTACATGTATCCTGAGTCAAAAGAGGTGTGGACACTGAGGAGAGAGTTAAACAGCACAACATGAATTTGATCGTCTCTCCTGACTCAACCTGGGAACCGTTTCTCAATGAACATTCAAATAGTCTGAACCATTTTGAGAAAAGATGTTGGTCGACTGTGAAACGTGTTTTAACAACATCTCTGATCATCTGTGTCTTTTTGCAGGAGCTCATGTACAAATCCTTGATGAAATGGAGCAACTCTGTAAGTTCCTAATCATTTATTTGAATCTGAAATTATATATTCCTTGACTCCTTGGTCCTTAACACCAGTCGTTTGTGGTTTTTCAGCGTGTTCCAGATCCCCAGTCTCTGGAGGAGCGGCTGCTCTGTGTGGAGATCTCTGAGACCAGAGTCGAACTCGTCAAGGCGGTCATGAAAATTGTGGCGTCCATTGCTAAATTTGTCAGCTTCCTGCCGCTCGCCAACAGGGTACGACAACGACAACACAACACACAGCTTCAGACTTCACATTAAACTTTGGTTGTGGGCTGAGGAGAATATATATGTGAAGTAAAAGTGTGTTTTGATTGTTACTTCTCTCCTCAATCCCAAACCACTTGTATTGATTCAGCTAAAGATTTAAAACCCAAAGAAATAATTTCTAATAATAATAATAATCAGTGACCTACTTCTACTAACCAACCCACTTACCTACCTGCCTACCTACCGACCTTACAACCAACTAGTTTAACCATTCTATTTACCTTGGTAAAACCCTTTACCTTTCATAAATGGAGTGATCATTTAAAAGCTTTATTTTGTCTTAATCTTCATTGTCTTTATCTTATATTAAAGTAAATTGTTGATCTTAATTAACGTGACAAATAAGGAAAAAACAGAATGAAGCAGGAATGTAGGAGCAGAATAACATTTTGTCTTAACAATCTCTAACTTTACATACAACTTATTACTGGTCTCTTTCGTTATGTCACTTTCTTAATTCCTTCCCTCTCTCTCTCTCTTTTCACTCTGTCCATCACTGTCTCTCCACCTCAGATCTGTGTGGAGATGGTTGACTCCAGTGGTGTAGCTCAGGTGGTGGAGAAGTACAGATCTTCCTCAGTGCAGTGCACATTCAGGTTTGTTTGTCCTTAACTTAGAGATAAGAAATGTGAATAAATGTTTAGATAATTACCAACATCAGTGTTTCTCAACAGCCTTTATGAAAGTCTCGTTTTTTTGAATCCCTTGTCCTCGCACCTAAACTGACAAACGTTTTTTTTTTCCTCTTTCTTCACAGCAATAAAGTTCAACGTGTTGAATCGTGAGTAAATCGCTTTACGATCGATTCTCATCAAGTGAATTATAAATAAAAACGTTGACAATATTCTGTGTGATAACTGCTACGAACCACAAGGTCACATGCAGGTTTACACTGAGGCCACAGATCATGTAGAGATTATTCATATCATTTTATAATAGACTTTTCTGTTTTCTTATTTAGTTTGAAGAGCCGAAAGCAGCGTCTTGAAAACTCCAGTGAGATCTTCACAAACCTTGAACTCAGTGCTGAAGTTCAGCCTCCAACACAGTCTCCTCCTCCTGAACGTTCAGATAATGATCCACAACTTGTTCTGCAAACCAGTGACTCTGTGTCTGCAAAACCAGCAGCACCGAGTGAACCCATCACTGGCGAAGATGTCGCTGCAGAACCAAGTTCCACTGCTGCAGGTGACGTAGCGATGGAGGAGGACACGGAGGAAGTGGGACCTGAGATCATCCTGGACTCCGGTGTTGGGCCTCAGGCAAATGAAGATGTAGAGAAAGTCGCAGAGACGGAGGAGGTGTCAACAACAACAACTGTAGATGCTCCTGCTGATGGAACCAGTGTCCCAGCTGATTCCACCACCGGTGTGGTCGCCTCTGAAGGAACCAGCACAGATCTTCCTCGGATTAACCAGGACGTGTTCAGGGCCATCAAAGCAGCGGTTCGCCGGCACAGACTGACCCAAGAGATGAAGACGCAGAGTGAAGAGAACGAGGTGACGCCTGGCTTCAAATCTCAGGATAGAACATAACAATGTTCCCCAATCTCGTATCTTTACTGTGGATAGAATCGATTTTTGAACCATGCATGACATCATTTCTATCTTCTTCATGACTTCACTGATCATATTACATCCTAGATCATATCCTTGACTTGCATTATACAATTGTACATTTCTGGAGATCATGGTGTCTTTATGTTTCTTTTCTACTGTCACTAATCCAGAGAAGCTGACCCTCTTCTTTTTAATGATTCTTTTGTAGAGCTCCAGCAACATTAGTGTCAAGGATGAAGTCACACATCAAGAAAAGGTAAATGTCCATTTTTTTATTCCGTGAAACGTCCTGTAACTTATCCGTCGTCCTTTTCCCTTATCTTTGTAAAACTGATGGTTGTATCTATTTCATAGTTTGAGATTTTCTTTGTTCTTGATCCAGGGTCAGGATGATTTACACACTTCAGACGCCTTCGCTGTTAATGAGCCAAATTTCAACATCAGGGACTTTGTCACTGTTGATGAAGTTGCTGAAGATGTGGAAGGAATGAGCCCTGACCCCCATAGCTCCTCGTCCTCCTCAGGGACAAAAGAAACACAAAGCTCAGACGCTTCATCTGCTCCAAAACAAACCTCAACTAGATCCTTGAAAGACTCTAAGAGCTCCGCTTCTTCCTCATCCAAGTCAACCAAAGACCACGTGAAGAGAAGCTCGTCTTCTATCTCGACCTCTGTGTCGCCAAAAACGACGAAGGACTCATCTAAGCCGACCAAATCCTCATCCTTTGCCTCTTCGTCTTTTCTGTCTCTTGAAACCTCTCCTTCCTCTTGTCACAAAGCACAGAGGAGCAAGACAAAATCTCCACTCAAAGGCTCTCATACTTCATCCTCAAGTTGTGGAATCCGATCGTCCTCAACTGCACGTGAAAGGGTAAAGATGCTATCAGCAGCAGTGTCTGTGGAGCGTCTCCCTGTGTCACAGAGACAAGCAGCTAAAGAGAGTGTAGTGGCAAAGTCTGACCACAAAGTGTCAGCAGAGGGCATTGCTGCAAAAACTGTTGAGTCAGAGACCAAAATAGAAAAATCCTCGGAGATGCATCCACCTGCACAGGGACAGAGATTTGGGTTGAGCCAAGACCAGAATGTGGAGACTGGTTTAAAGGACACCACACTCAAAGACCCGGAGAAAGGCAAAGAGAAAAAGGAAGAAGAAGAAGAAGAGGAGGATGATGATGGTGAAAAGTACGAAATCCTTGATTCGTTCGATCACCGAACAAATGAAAACATAGATGATTTGGATCAAGTAGGCAGCTCTGACACCAAGTCACCTGAACCTGAGAGTTTACAGGAGGAAAACTTTCAGGTCTTGGACAGCGTCGACAATGAAGACGATGATGAAGAAGCTTGTTCTGAGAAGGTGGTAGACACTTCTATGGAAGACAAAAGAGCAACAGTTCAAGAGGAGAGTTACCTGGTTGAAGATGGCAGATCCACAGTAAAGCAGTTGTCTCGGGAAGGAATTCAAGTGGGCAACACATCTGATGACAAGTCTGCAGTTGAAGACTCAACAATTAAATATCAGCAGGCAAATAATGAAGGTAGTTTCCAAGTGTTAGACACAGGTATCAAACAAGCTGCGAGGGGCAAAGGAGATGTGAAGAGAACACAAAATAAAGAGGAGGAGGTCCCAGCCGTAATGACATCAGCAGAATCCTGCAAACCCTCCAAAGATGTCGAAGAAGCTGATGATCAAATCCCAAAAGATGAAGACCGGCCTCCTAAGGTCTGTGACAACAAAGAAAGTGATGTTACTGAACAAGAAACCTTTGAGATATTGGATTCAATTGACGATCAGACGATAATGGACCAAAACACTGAAGCGTTGAGTGATCAGATGTCTACAGACATTACACGTATAGAAGAAGAGGAAGATGCCTATAGGGTGGTGGATTCTTTTGAAGATCAGCCAACAACTACAGAGTCTGAGTCTGACAACAAGAAACCTGATGCGACTTCTAGAAGAGATGATAGATCTTCAAAGAGGAGTGGCCTGAGGACCAGAGCATCCAAAAGTGAAGAGAAGGTAAAATCACCAGAGAAACAGGACAGGATGGTCAAAAGATCAGAAACACCACGAGACACCACTGCAAGACTTCCTAAAAGAGACCAAGACACTGAAGAGGAGAAGGTGTCGGAGATGGTCGATTCCATTGAAGAAGAACTGGTTCAAGAAGCGGCCGCCACAGAAAGGACCGATAGAAGAAGGAGTGGAAGAGGAAAGAAAGAGGACAAAATGACTCTGAATCTCACTGAAGCATCTGAAAAAGCAGATGAAGATGAGGAGGCTTCGTATGAAATCTTAGACTCTGTGGAGGACGAGACTGCGACTGAGGAACCGGCCGTTATGACAAGATCCACCAGAGGAAGAAGGGGAAGGACGACTAAGAAAGACCAAACAAAAAAAGAGGACACACCGACGAGAAGGAGGCGCACTCCTGCCAGAGAATCACAGGAAAAAACTCCAAAAGGGAACTCACCAACAAGGAAGAGCGACATCACTGTAAGAGAGGAAATAGATGAGGATGCGACCTATGAAATATTAGACTCTGTGGAGGACGAAGTTCTTAAGGATGACCGGCCCCCTACAGGAGGAAAAAGGAAGCGGGGAAGACCAAAGAAAGAGGTTAGAACAACTAGAAAAGACACTGTAACACTGAAGGGCGACAAAGAGGCTGATGATGAAGAAAAGGTGTCGTATCAGATTCTGGATTCTGTGGAGGATGAGATGGTTGAAGATCACCCTCCCACAGAAGAGTCGCACAAAAACGAGGAAGAGGAGCCTTTGTACCAGATTGTAGATTCTGTGGAAGATGATCAAGTTCAGGAAGAGTTGACCACTGAAGTGTCCGAGAGAGGGACGAAGAAAACAAGTAAGACAAAAGATGAAACTTGTCCAAAAGAGGAGGAAGCAGCTGTTAAAGAAGATACACCAACGTGTAGCACCATTGTGGAAGCCTCCGAAAAAGTGGTTACCAAGGATTTAGATCATGAAGGTACATCAACAACAAAGGTCAAAGATCCCACAACACCAGAAGTGGAGAAGAACCAAGTGAGGAGTGCTCTGGTGAACCTGGATGAGGTCAGTGATGAGGAGGAAGATTACCCTGACGACATAGCGGAGGAGGAAGAACTGAGGGAGAGGATGGCTGCTGCTAAAGAGAAGCAACTCACCATGAAGGAGGAGAGGAGGACCAGGGAGAAAGAGGAGAGGAGGACCAGGGAGAAAGAGGAGAGGAGGACCAGGGAGCGAAGGAGCCAGAGCAGCAGCAGCAGTGGTGGAGAAAGGAGGAAGAGAATGGGAAGGGGTCGGGAAAAGGAGGAGGAGGTGGACACCAAGGAGCTGGTGACTCTGGATGAGGTGGGAGCAGATGAGGCTGGAGAGGAAGTGGCGTTACAGGGTGGAGAGTCTGACGCTGAGACCACGGCTGGAGAACTGGGGGGGCTCGTCACTCTGGATGAAATCGTAGAAGAGGATGAGGAGGAGGAGGGAAAAGGTGAACAAAGGCTGCTGGAGCCCCGCCCACCCAGCAAGGACGAAGAGTCACTGGACTCCTTGAACCCAAAGGTAACGAGAATGTCACTCAGTACAAGACGTACCTATATATAAATATAGTTTAAAAAGAAATAACTTCCTGGATCCTTTTGTCTGGGTCCACACCAACATTTTAAATTTAGTGAATTCTTTCCTGGCCCATGTCTCATTGATGTAAACACGCTCTGCTCTCTCTCTTTAGTATTTGGTGACTCTAGATGAAGCAGGGGAGGATGAGGAAGAGAAGGTGGACGAAGCAGAGGAAACATCAACATCTGCTAAACGCAAATACGATGACGACACAGGTTTGTGTTACCTTTTTAAAAACCACAACTCTTGATATCTGTAAACATCTCTGTGGGATACTATGTGTTTTAGGTCAAACTTTCTCTTTCTTTGACCTATTATAGAGGAGAACGTGAACTTTGTGACAGTGGATGAAGTGGGAGAGGTTGAAGAGGAGGAGGAGGAAGAACATAAAGCTCCTAGGACAAGAGGCCGAGCCAAGAAGAGAACCAGAAAGACGCCAGGTAACACAAACTCATGCGTCTATATCTTTTCTTTACGTACACAAGTTTTATCTGGATGAAACTAAACCAAGGTTCGGTTCATTGAAATGTGTAATTTTGTCATAACTGGTATCTTTAGGCATCACAGTTTTTGATTTTATGATCTTTCAACACAGTGAGAAAATCTGCTAGAGGGAGGAAAGTCGATGAGAGAGAAGAACAGGAATCCGGCTCCTGTGTTCCCCCGCCCACTTCCCTCGAAGCCTCATCGTCCCTGGACAAAGATCCATCAGCGTTATCAACTGACGGGCAGCAGGAGATCCAGAAGGAGGAGGAAGAAGGAGCGAACCCTCCTGATATCGAAGCTGCCTCCGCTGGGGAGGACCTGCAGCCTGAGAGCCTGGAAGCAGAGGAGGAGAAAGAGGGATGGAGCAGTGCGGACGTTAAAGGTAAAGAGAGCTGAGCACACGCTTCTCTCTAAGCACTTTGAGGTTTTCTTGTATGGAACCAATCGATACCACAGAATAATAATCTGTTTGTTTTTTTTTCATCCTCTTCTTCAGTTGTGAGTAAAAGGAAGAAGGAGATTGTCGGACCCGAGGCAAAGAGATCTCGTTCTCAGTCTCCCTCTGTTCCTGCCGACTTCGAGCTGCCGCCATTCAGAGCCAACCAGCCCCTCGGTGAGGAACCCCGGTTTTATTTAATATTAATTTCACCAGATTGAAAATAGTTTGATATGGTTTTTTACGTTTGTGTCTGTGTGTCCCTCCAGGTCAGGAGTTCGTGGTCCCTAAATCCGGATACTTCTGTAACATCTGCCGTGTTTTCTACCTGAGCGAGAGCAGCGCCAAGGACGTTCACTGCAGCAGCCAGGCGCACTACAACAACCTGCAGGTACACACGCACACATAACACAAGATGTGACACAAAGACACACACACACAAGGCCTGACACCGTTTCTGTTCTTCTTTTCAGGCACACTACCGGAAGCTTCAACAGAATCTATCAGGAAGTTCGACACCAAACTCTCAAGGCTTCATCTCTGACTGATCCAGATCCTCTTCTGACGTCCTGTTTTCACTCGTGTCCGTTTGTTTGTTTGTCAGCAGGATTTTGCAAAAACTACTCAACAGGTTTCTGTGAAACTTGGTGGGAAGATGGAAAATAGGCCAAGAAAGAGTGGATCCAAACACTTTCATTATGAGATGGGATGTTTTTAAAAATATATTTTCACTGATTTCCCAGAGAATAATTCTTGGATCTTGATGAAAAAAATGTATCTGATATAAACAGATACCTGTTAATTTAAGTTGCACAGAACAAGTGAGTAGAATCAAAGCCTGTCAGTGTTTGTCCGTTTTTAATGCACATTTTTTATTTGTAAATAAATAAACCTGAGTCAGAAATTCAAATTTGTTGATCTTCAGACGTATTTTGGGGACTGATATTTGTGAGAGTGAGCAGATCTGGTAGAATGTGGATGTATGAGCTCCACTGAGTGACGTTCTACACGTGTGGTTCTTTATAAATGTTAGTCAGACATGAACAGACTCTTTTGTAATAAGATAATATTAATATAATATAAAGAAAAAGGCTGTTTTTTCCAAATGTACATTTTGTTTCCATAGCTTCCTATCACCAATAGATAGAAAGTCAATAATTTAAATGTTTTGCTTTTGTTTTCTTCGACTGCACCCCCCAATCCCCCCCCCCCCGTCCCATAAGTGCACATGACATAACTGAAGCCTTGTGGGTTTTCACTATAAATAGACGAGCAGCAGAAAGTCCCCATGTCGGCCCACAGCCTCTGTTCATGAACACCAACTGGGTTTTTCATTTTCATCTTCGCTGTGGTTTGATACTTTCCACCTTTTCCTCTGTGAGAATTAACAGACGGCATTAAAGTCAGTTTGTGTGACGAAGAGACGGCGTCGCACGAATTTTAATCTTTTTTTAATCTTGCTTTTTCCCCTCTGGTCTGTTGAAGCAATTAGTTAAATCCCTTGAGAGACGTTTTAACTCTCAAGTCACATGAAGCGTCTTAAATCTCACTGGGCTGCAGGTCAGTTAATGTCTCGGTGATTCTCAACAGTCCGACGCAGACGTTCTTACAGCTTCTGGGTTGTGTAGGGGCCGCTCATGAGGCAGTCCAGAATGAATGAGCGTCCAGATCAATGCCAAAATTTCATGAATTCTCTCCGGACCCATATCGCATCCTTCCACCAAGTTCCGTGGAAATGCGTCGAGTAGTTTTTGCGTAATCTTGTTCACAAACAAACATTCAGGAGTCTCTCCTTGCCGTCTGGCTTCCATGGCAACCGGGGCGTCACCGCACCCTGAGTCAGCGCGTCACCTGATCCATTTGTTCATATTTCCCTTCAAAATAAAATCTCTTTAAATATATACGTGATGCACTTCTGCCTCTGAATGACTGTCTGAACAAAACTGCATCAACAGACACATTCTCCCCGACACACACTCATCCTTTGTGTGTGTGTGTGTGTGTGTGTGTGTGTGTGTGTGTGACTGTGTGTGACCTCATCACGTGTTGGTTTAAGTTGGCAGGGTTTGGATTGTTCATTGTGTGAAGGCATTTGTGACCTGAAAGTACAGACCGCTGTGTGTGTCTGTCTGTGTGTGTGTGTGTGTCTGTACACTCGTTTTTGTCTCCTCTGAAGGACGTCTCCCACCATAAACACTGACCCTGTCAGGACCAGTAGACCTCATGGCGACCAAAACCTGGTCCTAACGAGGAAAAGGTCATTTCTGAGCTCCTGGTTAGTTAAGGTTAGGTGACTTGTGGTTAGAGTTAGTTAAGGTTAGTTTACTTGTGGTTGGGTTAGTCATGAACTGGTTAAAGTCAAAGATAAGGTTTTGGTTGGTCTGTCCACAGTCCCTGGCCCTTTAAACCAGTTGTGATTGAATGGACTGTGTGTGTGTGTGTGTATGTGTGTGTTGTGCATGAGTCAGCCAGTGCACCTTACTTACCCTGAGTGTGTGTGTGTGTGAGAGAGAGGGAGTCAGGGGTGTGTGGGTGTGTGTGTGTGTGTTAGAGAGACAGCTGAGAGCTGCAGCTCTACCACTCGCTCTCTCAGTCCCTATTCATTCTCTGTGGCTCTCGTCCATTTTCTCTCTCTGTCTTTTCTGCTGTTATTGATCTGTGATCGTCTTGAGGATATTTCTCGGACACACTGATGCTCACATGGACCTCACTGCTGTGTGGATTTGACAGACCTGTGTGTGTGTGTGTGTGTGTGTGCATGAGCCATGCTGCGTGTGTTCATCCTGTGTGCAGAGCGTCTGCAAACGCCGGACGACGACGTCAGTGATGCCTACTGCCAAGTCATCTATGAAGGTAGAGAGTGTGAGCGAGAGACTCTGAGACTGACAGAAAAGAGAGAGAGATATGTAAAGATGAAGTTTGTGTGCGTGTGTGTGTGTGTGTGTGTGTGTTAGAGAGTCTGTGGAACAGCTGAGAGGTTATTATTGGAAACCTGTCGGCTCTCATGTCTTCTGTGTGTTTGGGGTGGGGCGGAGAGAGAGAGAGGGAGGGAGGGAGAGAGAGAGAGAAAGAGAAGAAGAGGTGATGATGGAGACTGTTCACATCTCTGAAAAACTGAACCTCATTTGATTTTAGGGTGAAAACATGAGATGGAAAGTTTATTTGCACTAAATATGGAGACTGTGTCTGTGTATGTGTGTGTCTGTGTGTGTCTGTGTGTGTCTGTGTGTGTGTCTGTGTGTGTCTTTGTGTGTGTCTGTGTGTGTCCAGTAAAGCATCGCTGTGTTTATAGATACCACATACCAGATTTAATTTCCCTTCATACTGTGTCTTGCAGTTTCCACCACAGTGCAGAACATGACAGTAGAGAACAGACACACACACACACACACACACACACACACACACACACACAGCATCCAGCTGACTGGAAACACAGAAAAGTCAAATCAATGAATCTTTGTGTAAAACTCTCCGAGTTGATGAATATGAAACTGAAACAACCGATGACTCACGTGTCAATCAAACTCCCTCGTCCAGCAGAGAGGAAAAATAAAACTAAATTATTCCTTAACATGAGTGAAGTCGGGATTTACAGAAGGTTAACTGTCAGTAACCCAGTGGGGTGCTGTCTGTCATGCTTTGTGTCTGTAGGTGGCTCTCTCACTGTGTGTGTGTGTGTGACCTTGTTGCCCCCTCCTGATTGGATCCCGAGGGTCGACTTGGCTTTTTGAATTCTATTCTCAAAATCTTAAAATATCAGTTGAGGCCCAATAAACGATCGTCCTGAAATCCCTTCAAGCTCCTGAGGTTCTAACGTTTCGCTCGTTCTCGGTCTGAAGAAAACCTCAGGGTTCGTTGAATCATCATCATCACACCTCAGTGATCATTTGGTCTTGTTGGTCACGTCACATGTTGAACCAGAGGCCTTGAAAAGCTCTTAAATTTAATGTCAGACTTTAGTTTGGGATCAATGAAACAATCGATAAGTTTCTGCTTTTGAGTTTTGGATCAAATTAAACTTGTGCAACAGCCACAACTGCCTCTCCTTGTTAATTAGCTCCGATTTAACAGACGTTAGAGTTGAGTTTAAATCATTTCTCCAGTTTAAATCAGTGGATAAAATGCACAAGCACAGATCGACTGTGTAAAATAACCTGACTAGAGGAGAGAGAGAGAGAGAGGCAGAGTGTGTTCAGGCCGAGCGAGGCGAGGATGCAGGAAACTCGGGGGCACAACCAGGAGATAAGAGAGGAAAGGAGCTCAGGAAACGTGGAGATTTCCTCTGGATGTGAGGTGTGTGTGAACTCCCCACGTTCTCTGCCAGTGAGAATCAGAGGGAGAAGGACGCCGGCGTCGTCAGGACTCGTCTCCTCTTCGGACAAAGAGCTTTTATTTTGTAGTTTTAGGACATAGATGGTGTGAGACAAAGCAGGGGACACATTTGTCTGTGGATTACGATGCTGAGACGACACAAGGACTTTTAACTTTTTTAGGGTTTTCACTTGAGAAAACAGTTTTCAAGCAGTTTATCTTTTTTTCAAAGCACCAATATTTCTCCTTTGTTCATCTGCTAAACGCTTTTTGCCACCTAGTGGTCTGTGGTTGTACAGTTTTTGGTGGTCTCTGGTTATTAGCTCCCCCCCCGGTCATGTAACCTACCACCCCGCTCGCCCTGGACCTCACCCGGTGAACCCAGTCGCCTGGACCAGTTGTTTCAGCCTCGCAGGTTTCAGTCTGTGGACTCACCTGAGGTTTCGGCCATGCTACGTTGTGTTCTGCAGCGAGCCAACAACCTGAGGCACTCGGACCCCCTGGCCGGTGTCACCTTCAGAGGTAAGAGGATCACGGTGATTAGGAGACAAAGTAACGTGGAACAGTGACGGAGCAGCACCATCACTGATCTGACATCATGTCACCTGTTGTTTGTAGGTGAAGCTTTATCTTTAGCTCTAGTTTTGGTCTCCACCAACTCGTCTCTGACTGCGTGCAGTGGGTATTCCTCTGAAAACAGCTGCAGACTACGACGCCATGAGAGGAAAGTCGCAGCTGGACTCGTCTTTAGCAGTGAAACATATCGTCAGTGTCAGAAACTCAGAACGTGACTGTTTCCCACTCGACTGCTTGAACAACAGTTCACATGATCACAGAATAAAGGTTTAAATTCACCGATGGGACTAAGCAACATCCAACAGGTCGACTCCCACATGCTTCACTCCCCTGAAGGAGCCTAACGTAGGTGGCGCTATCCCTCTGGATGATTTCAGTTTGACATTAGACTCTGGATTAGCGTCATTAGTCTGTTTTTCCACCGGTTTGTTGTTGTACTTTCCGAGAGTCAGTGTCTGCCTCCTTAACAAGGTGAGCGCTGCTCTTCACTTCCTGCCTTTGTCCCAGCCGGGTTTCCTGGTGCCATCACACACAGGCTTTACCTCTGAGGACCTTCTTACCACAGCCTCAACTGCAGGGCCCTAAGTGAGGGGGGGGGATGTATCTCTCAAGGTCTAAAACCTCCAGGGCCCCAAAACCCCCGAGTTCAATCCCTGGATCTAAGTAATTAGATTCATGACACCACTCGATGGATTGATGGATCCTCTGTTCTGCATCTCACGGCCTCAAGAGCTCGTATCAAGGGATCTGGTGTTAAAACAACTTTCAGTGTATTTGAAACCCATTCGTTTCACAAGAGAACTCATTGAATACATTAAACATCATAGAGTGGATGGTTTGCACCAGTCTGAATGCACAGGACTGTTTGCTTTCACTTTGACTGATGGGCTCTGAGGCTTGTTGAGGAATTCGGAGACACTGTGATGTCCTTTTATAGAAGTGAGAGATGATGATAGTCCGACGCTGCGGGAGGAGACGTCACAGAGAGAGAAAAGAACGTCCGATTGTTAGAGAGAGAAATGTTCCCAAATCAAATATGTGAGTTTTTAATCAACTGGAAAGACTCGTTCCTCCACCGAGTCCCAGCAACACTCGTCTCCTTCTCAAAGCAGAAATATAACAGACGAAGGAAAGTGGTCTGATAAACGAAGTAGTGATAAAGAAAGTACGACAGACAGACATTAACCTGCAGAGGTCGGGAAACACACTTTCTCCTTGAAATGGTTGAACCCGACAGTTTTCATCATTTTTATAGAAGCTGCTGAGCAGAAGAATTCTCCATTTTTAGGCGAAACAACATCTTTGATTCAAACGCTCCAGTTCCCCCGGGCTTATCAGAGGCTTGATTTGGACTCACGGTGGTTTTCAATATTTAGGAGTTAGCCCTTTTAGAGAGTTTATGTTTTTCATTGACCCCCCCCCCCCCCCCCCCCCCCGCGTGCGTCGGCGGCTGCAGCATGTGTGCATGTGATTAAATGTGACTCCATGTGCTGGAGGCAGGATGTCTGGCCGCACTGTTATTATTGGAGCCGTAAGTGTTGTTCTTTGTCAAAACCAGAAATAAAAACTGGCACCTGTGCAAAGCTGCTTGTTCTGAAGTGACACATGTGTCCTGCTGTCGGAAAACAAGTTTATTGTTTGTATGGTTCAGATTGAGGTTTTATAAAATACCATCAATGCTCACAGGTAGCCAGCTTAGCTTATTAGCATAGCTAGCTTTAGTTTCACCTCTGGTTGTTTGCGTCCGAATCCGACCCGAGCCCGAATGTTTTTCCCGATCACAGGAACGAGACAACGATATTTCAGAATTTCTGGAGTGTTTGTATTTTGTCAATTAATCCTTTGATGGAAAAATATATAGCAATTGCGAATATTTGGTTATTATAAACAGAATGATGTATTTTTCTTTTGTTTTTGTGTATTTTTGTTCCTGTTCTTGGTAAAGTCGTTAATTTTAGTCCTGAACTGGCTCAGTTGTTTCTAAGCAGTTGTCTTTTAATTCCTTTGTAAAATCTGAGCGGTAATTACCAGGCTCGTGTTTTACTGCTTTAAAACTCTAAATATAAATGTATTTGTTGCAACCAGCTGAGAAACTCAAACATTTCCTTCTGTCAAACTGACACAAACAGCATCACGGTGCTAAACATCTAAACTTAGATGTGTGGGGGGGGGGCAGAGTCTGTTCTATTCTGAGCTCATGACAGAACCGGTGCCAAGCTGAACCCGGCAGGAAGTCAACACTGTGCCACCGCTGGTGCGTCCGAGAAGTTAAATCAGATATCAGCTGCTGACACACACACTCACACACACACACACACACACACACACACAAACTTTGACGTAATGTATTCCCCAGACCCTTCTCCTACCCTTAACACACACACGCACACAAACACACACAAAAATTTCTTTCTCTCCATACACACACTTTGAGAAAAGTTGTTTGCTTTCCTGTTTTTCCCAGTGAGAACACGCACACACACACACACACACACACACACACACACACACACACACACACACACACACACCTGCGGAAGTGTACCTCTGTTCTTGGAAGTTTTTGAAAAGGCCTCCACCCTTCCACAGAAGGTTCAGAGGTCACGTTACAGTGACGTTTGTTGGAGCTGATATTAATCTGGTGTTCGACGGAACATTAGATTTTATTCTTATTAAATTCTGTTCTATTTTAGTTGTAAAGCATCAAATCACAACACACATTGTGACTTTTATTATCAGTATGTTGCTTTAGTCTTAGTTTTTCCATTGTATTCTGTTATTTAGTTGTTTTTTTCCAGTTGCAATTCTATTGAAAGATGAGTCACTTCAATTCTATTGAAAGATGAGTCAAAATCAGACAATCGTTATTGTCTCTAAAGAAGGTCTCTCTGTGTGTGTGTGTGTGTGTGGTAAATAATAAATCCTGTTTATTGGTTCCTTCTTACGTCCTCGCATCCTGTCAGAGTGTCCGACTGACAGGAAATCAGAGCTAAGAACGTTGTGCTACAGGAAGTCACACGCACACACACACACATTGAGATAAGAATGTCAAAATAAATTAAAAAACATTTAATTATCCTTTGAAGTGTCCGTGGACCCGTCCTCTCATCCAGGTCCAGTTCATGTTCAGATCTGTTCGTCCACTGACTTCTAGTGTCCTGGTTTCTTCAGGGTCCAAGAAGAAGACGAAGGTCATCAAGAACAACTCGAATCCCGTCTGGAACGAGGTTCGTCCTGCACACACTTTCTTTTCAACTTCAGGTAAAATGCTGCCAGAGAAGTTTTTCTTAAGGACTAATGACGTCGCTCTGATGGTCAGAAAAGCTGCAATCAAGAGGATTTCATGTGAAAATACACCAATTATGAGCCGAGATTAAAAAACTGATGTGTGACGGAGAAGAGCTCCACACTTCAACCGAGTCCTAACCCCCCCTTCACGTCCTCATGACCCCTGGTATCGGCCTTGTCTCTGTTCCGGCAGCTTCCTGAACCTCACCACTGTGGAAAATCTGATTTATTTGTCAGGATTTCTTCCAATAAAATCCCATTTTCACGTTTCTCTCTCACTTTCCACTGATGTTTGCTCTGGTTCCCTCACTCAGGGCTTCGAGTGGGACCTGAAGGGGATTCCTCTGGACTCTGGAGCCGAGCTGCACTGTGTCGTCAAAGACCATGAGAAGATGGGGAGGAACAGGTACAAACACACGTGAAGTCATCAGAGAGAGAGAAGTTCAACCCCAGAATATAACCCTGCTTCGTTGGGAACTCTCCTCCAGCGAGTGAGTTCGCTCTCAGCACAGGAAGTGAGATAAGAGCGCAGGCATTGTCGGACGGATCGCACCAAGCTCCGGGCACAGACGGGGGGGCGTGGCCTGAGGTCCGGGTGGTTATTTCTGGATCGCTGCGCTCCATCAAGATGTCACATGTGTCGTTCAGAGGGCAAAGGGGCAGACTTGAAAGAATCGGCTCATCCTCTCATTGTGGTCGCTGTGTTTCCACCAATTCACCATCTGCCGTGTTGAATGATTCTCTGATTGATTTGTCGGCCTCTCGCGGTTCATTCAGACCTGAGCGTGACCTCTGTGGATCGAGAGCAGAGGAATTCACCGATCATCGTCAGGAAGCCATGTTTTCACTGCTCTTTGTTTGTGAGCAGGATTCAGCAAGAACTCCTGAACCCATTCAATTTACAACTCGGTGTTAATGGGTCAAAGTGGAACCCCTTTACATTTTGGAGCCATTTCAATTAAAGGGGTTGGATCCATTTTGTTTCTGTAACCATTACACGTAGGGTGTTAGCCTTAGTGGAGGTAGCGCTCTCCCAGTTCCCCTCTTGTTGGTTTGTTGGTTTGTTTATCAGCAGGATTACACACGTAACTACAACGTGTCTGTACCGTACTTCCTGTTCAGGTTCATGGGAGAATGTCGGCTCGCTCTCAGAGACGTGATGAACTCTCCCAGCCTGGCCGCCTCTTTCACCATCTCCCTGCTGGACACCAAGAGAAACAACACAGGGGTGAGCACGCACGCACGCACACACACACACACACACGCACACGCACACGCGCACACACACACACAGCACAGCACAGACATATTAATCTACGGCCTTATTGTATCACGAAGGAATGACAAATCATAAATCACTCACCGTTTCCTGTCTGGACCTGAAAATAGAATCAGAGTAACACGCACACGTCCATCGTTCTGTCTCTTTCTGTCTCGTTCTGTCTCGTTCTGTCTCTTTCTGTCCTCTGTCTCGTTCTGTCTCTTTCTGTCCTCTGTCTCCAGTCGTGCAGCCTCAGACAGAACTTTGAACATTTAGTTTTTACTGTGGTGCAATTATTCAATTAGTTTCCTCTGTTTCAGTGTCTTAAACACAGAATTGATCAAATTGAGCCACACACACACACACACACACACACACACACGTACACAGGAGCACACACCTTGATGCAACACACACCTACAGTCGTCTTTTTTTAAGTCTTACATGAAATATTGTTCCTCGCTTCCTGAAGCCAAAACAAAGTCTTCCTCTCAGTGTCGGAGCCGATCTGATTGTGTCTCTCACACACACACACACACACACACACACACACACACAAACACACCACACACACACACACACACACACATTGTACCTACTGTAACATAAACACGACCTCATCACCTCAGACTGTGTGTGTGTGTTATGTGTGGTCCAACAGAAAACACAAAATGTTCTCAAATATTATATTGTATATATATTATTATGTTCTTCTGTTCCACTGAACTTGTTGAAGAGATTCGAGTGTGTGTAAAGGTTGAATGTGTAATAAAGCCTTTGTTTAAACAGATCTAATTATCACTTGAGCTGTGTTTTCCTGTTGAAGGAAGCTGCAGACGACTACACCTCCTGTTAGAAACATAATGAACCTCATGTGTGCAGCACTTTGAAAATACAGTGACTGGAAGTGCAGGTTTGAAACAGGATAAAAACAAACTGAGTATAAATCGATTGAAATTAGACTGTGTGCTGAAATGAATAAAAGGCTTTCACTCAAAATTGCGATATGAAATCCCTGGCGTTGCCCTTTGAGGCTGGATACTCCATCGTACAGCACGTCCGGGATTTGAACCCGGCACCTCTCACACCTTATGAGAGAATCATTCCTTTTAATGTGTTTCCATGTGTTTCCATGTGTCTCCATCAGGCCACGCTGACCCTCCAGGTTTCCTACATCCCCCCTCCAGGATCGTTTCCCCTCTTCCAGCCTCCTTCCCAGCCTGAGGCCTATTCCCACAACAACCCCAGCGTGGAGCTGGACACGGTCACAAGTGAAATAAGCTGAAAACATTAAACGAGTGAATCTATGATGTCAGATTTGTCAGGTTTTTCCTCAGAGACTAGTTTTTAACCGACAGTGTCTCTGCAGTGATTTCTCTGGACACGCTGGGCGAGGAGGACACGGAGAGTCTGATGATGCTGGAGCCCCCAGAGGACCAGGGGCCGGACGACGGACGGTCCATGGTCATCGTCGGCCCTCAGGGGCCCCCGGGCAAGGAGTCTCCCACCAACCACACGCCCAAACGTTCGCCACCGTCCTACAACGCCCAGGGAGGGCTGAGGAAGAGGAGGAAGGGATCCAGCAGTCAGCACAGGCCTCTGCCCAACAAACCCCAGGACCTGCAGGTGGGTTCACGACATCACGACGTGTACGGCGACTTGTTGCTTTGTGACATGTTAACGTCATCGTTTCTGTTCACGCGTCTTCGTGTCCAGGTCCGCGTGCGGGTCATCGAGGGGCGACAGCTGCCGGGCATCAACATCAAGCCTGTTGTCAAGGTGACAGTCGCTGGGCAGACGAAGAGGACCCGCATCCGAAAAGGAAACAACCCTGTGTTTGATGAGGTGAACACACAAATATCTAATCGTTATCATAAATGATCAGCGTTGATTTTGTGGATCTTACGTGATTTTCTCTTCACAGACGTTCTTCCTGAACTTCTTTGAGACTCCATCAGACTTGTTTGACGAACCCATCTTCATCACTGTGAGTCTGAACGGCCGTTAAATATTAACCTCATCATTCCACTGAGTCACACTCTGGATGTTGTGTTGTTTACTTGTGTTGTCTGTTGTGCTCATTGTGAACTGCCGTGTCTCTCTCTCCTCCTGCAGGTGTGCGACTCTCGCTCTCTCCGAACTGACGCTGTGATCGGTGAATTCAAGGTGAACTCGTCGTCTCCGCCGTTTATTTAGTAACGTAAAAAAATATGACGTCTGACAAAAAAAACTGAAACTCTAAGATAATTCTGATTATTCACAGTTGGATGTCGGCACCGTCTACAATGAGCACAGTGAGTTTATCTTTATTTAAGTATATATTTGTGTTTGTGGTGATTTGTTCTGTTGTATTTCTGCGATGAGCTGAGTCCATATTTAGTCTTTAAATTTGACTTATTATGGACTTTTCCTTTTTGGCTCCATTGAGTTCCAGGTTAGTTTGAAGTCTGATCGTACGTTAAATCTCTGACTCTCTAGGACACTGCTTCTTGAGGAAGTGGTTGCTGCTGTGCGACCCTGACGACCTCTCCGCGGGGGTCAAAGGTTACCTGAAGGTCAGCCTGCTCGTCCTGGCCGCCGGAGACGAGCCCCCGGTGAGTCTGATTGGACGAAAGAAGCAAAGTGGAGGGAGCTCGGACCGAAGCACACGTGCGTCACAGTATATGAACGTACATGTGTCTGTCTGTGTCGCAGGCTGATAAACGCGAGTGTGTGGAGGACAAAGAGGACATCGAAGGAAACCTGCTGAGGCCGGCGGGTCTGTCCCTGAGAGGAGCCGCGTTCACCCTGAGGATCTTCAGAGCCGAAGACCTGCCGCAGAGTGAGACATCTCGTCTTTGTGTGTTTAGGACTCGTGCCTCAAAGCAGAGTTTGATCGTTTATTCTCCGTTCGCAGTGGACGACGCCTTCATGGACGGGATGAAGCACATCCTTGGGTTCGACAGCAACAGGAAGAACTTGGTGGACCCTCTGGTTGAGATCCACTTCGCCGGCAAAACAGTGCGTGTGACGTTGAAGCGGCTTCGTCTTGACGACATCATTCCGTCCAAACGTTTCTTTATTTCTTTCTTTTGTTTTGTTTTCAGATCTGCACGAAGATTCTGGAGAAGAACGCCAACCCTCAGTGGAACCAGAGTCTGGCCATGCCCATAAGAGTGAGACACACAAAACGTCGGCTGTAGGTAAAGATGGACGACAAGACGGCCCCTCCAAAATAAAGCCAAAATGTCTCGTTCGCCCCCTGGTGGTGGGCTGCAGTATGTTAGAAACCCTGCCTCCTCCATGTTGGTGGACGGCTCAAGGACCGTTTTATTAGTTATTCGATGATATAAACTAATGTGAAGAATCTACGGGATCTTGTTACCATGGCTCCACCCCCTACTGTGATGTCATCGGCGCAAGATGGCGGTGTTTGTATCTGGGATATTTTGGCTTAAATTCCGGATAGTGGAGGGGAAGTGGAGACGCGTCGTCCATCTTTATTTACCGTCTGTGGAGCAAACACACTTTATTAATGCACTTCTGAGATTTGATGCTTTTTATACAGTGAACGTTTTCTTTTTTCTTTCCCAGTTTCCCTCCATGTGCGAGAAGATGAGGATCAGGATTCTGGACTGGTGAATCCCAACTGATAGATTTTAAATCTTAAATATTTTCATAATTAATATATAATAATTTAAGCTCTGTTACTTTTATCCTTGGTGTTGTTGGGTTCAAAGTAATACGTTATTATTTTATTTTAAATCACATTTTTCAAATTTGTCGTCTTCCAGGGACAGAGCCAGTCACAACGACGTCATCGGCACCACCCACCTCTGTATGTCCAAGATCTCTGCCCCCGGAGGAGAGATAGATGGTGAGTTACTGGTCTGTACTGGTGTGGACTGGTCTAGACCCAAGCAGAATGGTTTGGACTAGAATTGGCTGGATTTTAATGCATTGGGGCGGATGTGTGACCTGTTTGGTTTGATTTGAGTCTTTGTGGGTATTTGTCACCAAACCACTAACCCGAACTCCCCCTGGATCGTTGAGTCTCAGAGTTTAACTTCTATTTTCTTTGTTTTTTCGGCTCTTTCATTCTTCTTCCTTGCATCATCGCATCTGTAGCTTGGATGCAGATGGTTGCTAACATCACAGTGACGGCTGTGTTTGCAGTTGTGTTTATTATCAAATGTTGCACCTTTCACAGACGCACATTTTTCTTCAATAACCACTATTTGAAAGCAGGTGCATGAGTTTTGTGGTGAGTTTTCAGGATTGTTTGTGGCGTTTGTTGCAAAGAGCATCGGTTTGGGTTTTGCGTGGCGTTCACAGACATCTGTTTCCTTTCTGTCTGACTTTGAACCGTCCTTCCTCTCTATGCATTCAGATGACTTGACTCCACGGACCGTCCAACCTGGCAGTACGTCCTCTCTACACATCTCTCATTTTGTGCCAATCAGTTCTTCTTCCAAATCCGCTTTCAATCAAAGCTAAATCTCTGTGTCTGTTCGTGTGTCGGTGGACGAATCATGAAAAACCTGTTTATTTAAAATTCTTCTTCAGTGCCACGTTCCACCGTGTCGATCATAGAACTCTGTCTCCACTTTGTGTCCCTGCAGTCGACGACAGTCTTGGTTTCCTGCCGACATTCGGCCCGTGTTTCGTGAACCTGTACGGCAGCGCCAGAGAGTTCACCGCCTTCAGCGACCCGCACGAGAATCTGAACCTCGGAAAAGTAAACTTCACCTTTCATTTTCCTTTTCTCCTTTTATCTAAATACAATTATTCATTGTCATCAGTGTTGGGTCGAACACAGACTGTAAAGAAAGATGGACGATATGACAGCTACCGAAAGTGAAGCCAGCACACCCAGATTGCCCCCTGGTGGCTCGATACAGTATAGGTCATAAACCCTGGACCAAACCAAAAAGTTATTTCAGTGTTTAAAGATCCATTAACTCAAGACTTCCTCTCTTCCTCAGGGAGAGGGTGTGGCGTACCGAGGACGAGTTTTAGTTGAACTAACCACGAAGCTGGCGGACAAACCGGAGCAGAGAACTGAAGACATCCCATCAGACGACCTGCTGGTGGTGGAGGTGAGAGCGACAGAGGACGTTAACGTGTGGATGTAGAAAGACACGTGTCCGACCGCCCAGCCATTTTCTTTTCTTTTTCCTCCGTCCTACAGAAGTTTCTCCGGAAGAGGAAGTTCTCTCTCTTTGTGGCGTTTTACTCGGCCACGCTCCTCCAGGACGTCGATGATGCCATCCAGTTCGAGGTCAGCATCGGTAACTACGGCAACAAGTTCGACTACACCTGCCTCCCCCTGGCCTCCACCACCCAGTTCAGCAGGGCCGTGTTTGATGGTACGTACGTGGGTTTAAATCCAGGGTGAAAGGTCAATTACATTAGTAATAAAACTCTAAAATTACTTGAAATGAATTTATTTGCACACCAAAATGTGTGCGTGTCCGTGTGTGTGTCTGTGTGTGTGTGTGTGTACTCCAGGTTGTCACTACTACTACCTCCCGTGGGGAAACGTGAAGCCGGTGGTGGTGGTGTCTTCTGAGTGGGAGGACATCAAACCGAGGATCGAGGCTCTCAACATGTTGCTGAGCATCATCGACAGACTGGTGAATATTCATAAATGTGTCTCTGTTCACATCTGTGACTTTTAGACCACAGTCTGAACGTGTGTGTGTTTGTGTGTGTGTCTGTGTGTGTGTGTCTCTGTGTGTGTGTCTCTCCAGGAGGCCAGCCTGCAGCAGGTGCAGCTGGAGGTGAAGACAGGAAGTGACCTGGAGGACCTGGAGCAGCGAGTGGTGGAGCTGCTGGATCAGGTGATCACAGACTGCAGGTGAACACTGTGTATTCTTACTCCGTCACTAAGTACCTGTACTCAGTGTCCAGGTACTTGACCTAAGTTGTGTTTCTGCAGTGAGGAGCTGCCCTCTCTCGCCCAGTGGCAGTGTGCGACTCCACTGGACCGGTCGCTGAGGCACATCCGCACGCTGCACCTGCAGCAGATCGTCGCGGCCGCGCTCGCCCTCAAACACGGGCCGGCCACGGACCTGTCCACGGTGCTGGAGCAGGCGGAGGACTGGGCCAGCCGGCTGCGGACCATGGCCGAGGAGGTGAGCGGGTTCAGAGTATGGCTATTAGAGGAAAAATAAAACATTTAGGACTCTCACCCTCTCTCTCTTTTACTCGTCCAGCCTCAAAACAGCCTCCCGGACATCGTGATCTGGATGCTGCAGGGCGACCGCAGGGTGGCTTATCACCGCATCCCGGCACACACCGTCATCTTCTCCCAGGAGCATTGTGGGAAACACTGCGGACAGCTGCAGACTGTCTTCCTCAAGGTACACACACACACACACACACACACACACACACACACACACACACACACACACACACGTATATAAAGTTTTACTGACTGGTTTGTGTACCTGTGTCGTACAGTACCCGCAGGGCAGCGGTGCAGAGGCCAAACTTCCTGGTCAGCTGAGAGTCAAACTCTGGTTCGGTTTGGCTGCAGACGTCAAACATTTCAACCAGTTCGCCGAAGGGAAACTGTCGGTCTTCGCTGAAACGGTGAGAGACACAAGCTGAATGGATAGAATCAGTATTTACAGGCTTGTTTTGTTTAAAGGAGACATATTTTGTTCATATTCAGGTGCTAAAGTTCAGACAACACATCCCTCTCCTCAGACTGTCCATCGCTGCAGCTCCTCTTTTCGGCCTCTGTCTCAAACGTGTCCCTCCTCTCTCTCCGTAGTATGAGAACCAGACTCGGCTCGCCCTGGTGGGCAACTGGGGAACTACAGGCCTGACCTACCCCAAGTTCAGCGACGTCACAGGAAGAGTGAAGCTGCCAAAGGAGAGTTTCAAACCGTCGCCCGGCTGGACCTGGGCCGGGGACTGGTACATCAGCCCCGAGAAGACGTGAGTCAGCTCGTGTGTGTGTGTGTGCATTTTGTGATTGTGCATCTACTGTAAATACTGAGTGTGTCTGTTTGTGTTGATAAACCCTCAGTATGCTGTTTGAGGCGGACGCCGGTCACATGACCTTCTCAGAGGAAGTGTTTGAAAACCAGATGAGGTTACCAGGCGGGCAGTGGATCGGCATGCCGGAGGGATACACCGACGTGGTACGTGTGTGTGTGTGTGTGTGTGTGTGTGTGCGTGCGTGTGTGTTTCTGTTCTTGTCACAGCTTCACTCGTCGCCCTGAAATCTGAACGTTGACCTTTTCTGTCAGAACGGAGAGAAGGCGGTGCCAAAGGATGATGTGGAGTGTCCTCCGGGTTGGGCGTGGGAGGAGGAGGAGTGGAGTGAGGATCTCAACAGAGCCGTCGACGATCAAGGTGAAGAGGCAGACACACAACAAAACACACACATTCAACAACAAGAGCCAAACTACACACTAACAAGTGTGTGTGTGTGTGTGTGTGTGTCCAGGCTGGGAGTACGGCATCACCATCCCTCCAGACCGCCGCCCCAAGTCGTGGGTGCCGGCAGAGAAGATGTACCACACCAACCGACGCAGGCGGTGGGTTCGGATGAGACGGCGAGACCAACAGAAGATGGACGCTCTCAGAAAGGTGAAGACATGAAGACATGAGACCGTGACGTGATTACATTCTTCACGAATTTATCCCAAAACTTTCAGACTTTTCTTTCCAATTAACTTTAAAACACAAATTAATGCACCTTTTTGAATCAACCAGTTATTATTTGTTCTGTAGATCAACAAATTCATCGAAGTTACCTCGACTCACCACTAGATGGTGATGCAGTTACACGAATGAGGAAGAGAGAAACTGAACTCTATCTAAATTTAAACTTTTCCCTTTTACACCTTTGATTAAATTCTGATGTGTCTGATATTATATCTTTCGTTTATGATGATAAATAACGGCATTGAATTGAATTGTGTGTGAACGGTGCCTGAACATCTGTTTCAAACATCTGGCACAAATGTAGAGATGAGTAAATGTATGTTTTTGTTCACGTGCGTTCACAGCAGCGTCCGGACGAGGCGGACCGCGAGCTCTGGGAGTACGCGTCGCTGTTCGGCTGGAGGTTCCACCTGAAGCCCAGGAAGACGGACAGCTTCAGGCGCCGCAGGTGGAGGTGTCGCATGGAGCCTCTGGAGAAGACGGGCCCGGCCGCCATCTTTGCTCTGGAGTGTTCTCTGGTGAGGAGGAGGAGGAGGAGGAGGAGGAGGAGGAGGAGGCCGCTCCATCATCATCTCTTACAGGCTCATTATGATGCATGACGTGCACACATGAATCTTCTGATTATATAACCTGGCTGAGAGATTTTATTTTTGATATCAGACATTAGAAGAGTCTCCGAACAAAAGTACATGTCTGTTCCAAAGCAGTCTTTTATTTTGAAGGCTCCTGCAGAAAGAAGGTATCTCAGTGTTTTTTTTTTAATGTTATTTCTTTCTCTTTCCTCCTCCTGCTCCTCTTCCTCTTTTCTTTTCTCCTCCTCCTCTTCCTCTCACAGAGCAGCATAGAGGACAAGAGCGAAGACAGGTCGATCACGACCACGTTCGGAGTCAACAGACCCACCATTTCCTGTTTCTTTGACAGTGAGATGACAAACACACCTATCTCCCAATCCCCTTCCTCACCCCTCAACGTTTTATATAATGAGTCGTGTGTGTGTGTGTGTGTTCGTTCGTGTGTGTGTGTGTGTTCGTTCGTGTGTGTGTGTGTGTGTGTGTGTGTTTAGGTGGCAGCCGCTATCACCTGCGTTGTTACCTGTACCAGGCCAGAGACCTGTTGGCCATGGACAAGGACAGTTTCTCAGGTAAATGCAGAGTGAATTATTTAAAAAAGATCAGATTCAGATTATCTGAAGAGGTCATAGAAACTCCTGTGTGTGTGTGTGTGTGTGTGTGTGTGTGTGTGTGTGTGTGTGTGTGTGTGTGTGTGTGTGTGTGTGTGTGTGTGTGTGTGTGTGTGTGTGTGTGTGTGTGTGTCCAAGTGCACTAACGAGGGC
Organism: Hippoglossus hippoglossus; assembly: GCF_009819705.1. Taxonomy (NCBI): domain Eukaryota; kingdom Metazoa; phylum Chordata; class Actinopteri; order Pleuronectiformes; family Pleuronectidae; genus Hippoglossus; species Hippoglossus hippoglossus. The sequence continues at coordinate 13,805,916 of NC_047168.1, forward strand.
GAGTCAAGTAGAGTGTTGGTGATTTATCATTTCAGTCTGTGGTCAGGATGCTGCCACGCTCTCTCTCTCTCTCTCTCTCTCTCTCTCTCTCTCTCTCTCTCTCTCTCTCGCTCTCTCTCTGACCATCCCTCCTCCCTTCATCATCTTCATCAATCATTTCTCCCCTCCTCTGTCTTTTCATCCCTCTGTTTCTTTTAAAGCTTTGTGTCTGTATTTACATCTGAGTCTGCGGTGGGTTTTCTGATTAACACACACACACACACACACACACAGTTGACTGGATGAGTAGATTTGATTGATGGACTTCAGTTGTGTGTTGATCTTGTGTTAGTCTCAGTGGCCATGATTAAAGACTTTCTTTCTTTCTTACTTTCTTTTTTCTCTTCCTTTTATTTCGCCCCATTTATCTCCCCCGTCTATCTCTCCCCCCTTCTTTTCCCTCCATCCCTCTTTACCTTCCCTCGCTCTCTCTCCATCTCTCTTCCCAGTTTTCATTGTGTTTATTTACCTCCGCGGCTCCCAACGACTACTGCTGCTTCCCCTCTCACACACACACACACACACAACCACACACACACACACACACACATACATACATACATACACTACCCTTGGTGACCCATTCAATTATGTCCATTCCCAACAGTCCATTACCTCATATAAACAGCAATACAAACAGCCCAGGGGGGTTATGTAACTGTGTGTGTGTGTGTGTGTGTGTGTGTGTGTGTGTGTGTGTATGTGTGTGTGTGTGTGTCACCTCCAGGGTTAATTGAGGGCTGGTGGGAAAATGCAACTTAGCTTCTGTTTACTCTGATGCTAACGGCTCCATAGAGACTCTTTACTCGGCCTGAAATAATAAACTACTGCGTCTGTGTGTGTAACTGTACGTGTGTGTGTGTGGTTTTGTGTGTGTGTGTGTGTGTGTGTGTGTGGTTGTGACCTGGAATAACAAACCTCTCCGAGTGGCGTTCCCAGCCCTCCGTCTCAAAATCGACATTCCCAAGTTGATGATGTCACTGTGTGGGACGCCGAGATAGTGTGGACTCACGCACACACTCACACACACACAAACACACACATAGGTTTTTTACTGCTATACTTGTGAGGACCCTCATGAAGAACTCGCTCCCTGGTTCCAACACTAACCTCCTCCCTCCCCTTCGTCTGTGCAGACGCGTACGCCGTCGTGTCGTACCTCCACCAGTCCCAGAGGACGGTGACGGTGAGGAACACTTTGAATCCCATCTGGGACCAGACGCTCATCTTCTACGAGCTGGAGATCTTTGGTGACCCCGAAGCCATGATGGCCAACCCCCCCAACGTCGTCGTGGAGCTTTACGATCAGGATACATACGTGAGGGTTTGCAGTCCATGAGATTGTACTTTTTTTCAATCATATTATATATAATTTATATTTTATATATATGTGTGTATTTTTAATTTCCAGGGTGCGGATGAATACATGGGCCGCTGCGTGTGCCAGCCCACCGTGACTCCCTCCCCCCGTCTCACCTGGTTCCCAGTTCGCCAAGGGGGCAAGAACGCCGGCGAGCTGCTGGCCGCCTTCGAGCTCATACGCAGAGAAAAGGTCAGAGGTCAAACGTAGCTTCACCATGTTGATGTCCTCCCTCTCTTCCTCTTTAATGGGTTCTGGGCATGTGAGAACTTTATCTGTATGAGTGATGAATAATAAATGAGATGTTCGTCCACTAAACCTGATTCAACGACTGAAAACATGATCGATTTATACAAATGTATAATTTTATAATGATAATACGTTTTAACTTTGTGTCTACAGCCATCGGTTCATCATATTCCAGGTCAAGAGGTCAGTTTTTCTTTTTCTTTCGTTGGAACTTTTCACTCTCTTTCCTTATTCTTTTTCCTTTTTAAAATTTTCATATTTTCATATCTTTAAATTCTGATCTTTCCTCACCTGCAGGGTGGAGACATCACGACGTCCACACATGTTCTAGACGAGGTAAAACCACCACGACCACAGGAACATTTATACTTTTAGTTCCTTTATTTCACTGAGCTTGATTGTTCTTCATCTCTTCTTCTTCTTCATCAGTTGATGTTCTCAGGGTTCCTCACTGAAAACCTGCAGCAATGGGTACGACACAGCAAACACACACAGAAACATTCTATTCAGTTCAAAATCTGATTTTAGTTTTGTATCTATTTTAATTGGTGTTTACTTTATCAGGAGAAAACCTACAGATTTCACTTGTCTTGAATTTTATGTTATATTATGCAAATGCGTTGTTGTTGTATTTTTCTTCTTGAGTCTATTCTTGAGTCTCTGTCCCTGACTCACCTCTGTCCTGCGTCTGTCCTATTGGCAGCCGGAGGAGTCGGACCTTCCGTACCTGCCTCCTCAGAGAGAGCCCAACGTCTTCATGGTTCCTCAGGGGATCAAACCTGTTCTGCAGAGAACCGCCATTGAGGTATCGTCACGATCTTTCATAACCTTTTTTACTGTGTTCTGTAATTAGCTTACGAGCTTGGATTAATAATGAAACACTTCCTTATCGTCCTCTCAGATCTTAGCGTGGGGCGTTCGTAACCTGAAGAGCTTCCAGTTGGCCAGCGTTACCTCCCCGAGCCTGCAGGTGGAGTGTGGAGGCACCATGGTCCAGAGCTGCGTCATCCGCAGTGTGAAGAAGAAGCCCAACTTTGACGTCAATAGGCTCATCCTTGATGTGGTGAGAACACGGAGTCGTACTGTTCCGTCCACGTACACACACACACACATCACACACGTGTAATCAGTGCAGAGGCTTTAATGGCTAATGAGACGTCGGCTGTGATGTGGTTGACGTCGGTCGTTTTTCATCATCAGAGGAGCCACAATAACGGCGGCGGAGAAAAAGTGCAATCGTTAACTGTTCCTTTCCTTCGTCCAAAAAAACGTAGAAGATGTGGAGGGAGTAAAGCCGAGTGTGGATGTTGGCCGATGCCGCTGTTGTCGAGGGAAAAGGTTTCTGCAGTTGTAAAGATGCAGGGTGGAGGGCTGCTCCCATGGCGACCAGTGTGGCCATTACTAATGCAGAGGGTGGAGCTCCGCGTCATGGATGTGGCTGTTTTACAAACGCTGACTATAGATGCTTTCAAACCGGCCGTCGCTGTAGAACAAGGCCGTAAATGTCCTTCGATCTTGTGCCTTCATAAACCAAACGATGTTTGTATATTTCACTCAAAGGGACGAACCATCGATCCAGATGTGGCTCTAATACTGTTAGAAACGTCTGGGACTCGGCAAAGTCATTTTTCTGTTCCCTCGTGGGTCGTGCATGTCTCAAATCCAGAAATCAGGAGTGTCTGAGGTCACTGGATTCTGCAGTTCCCCCGCGGCATCGCTTAGCATCTTTAGCTTCTCTGAAACAAGCCCAGCACTCAAATGTATACACTCAAAATGAGTCACTAGCTGATGAATATAGTGAAACATTTAGTAGCTCAAGAAGCAAACACTTTCCTCGGGAGGTGGTGGAGACCAAAACGGAGCTAAAAGTGAGTTTTGGACTTCCATTTATTGTCTAAATTCACCTCAAAGCTGAAAGTTCGTTAGTGTTGTTGTCTCTTCTGCCCCCAAGTGAAGTGATAGAGGGAGTTTGGGCAAAAGTACAAAAAAAATACATGATGAATTTTGTCAATTTCACATAAAACATAAAGTCAGTGTGAACAAAAGCTCCAGAAACTTGACTTGGTGTGCATCCACGCTGGTGACAGGAAAAATTGTAGGTTTAGTTTAAAAGCTTTTAACTTCTCAACGTCAGGAAGCCGATACGAGCCGCTTCCACCGCAGTAATGATGCCCTCTTGTGTTCCCTCCAGTCCTTAATGTGCCCGTGTGACCCACAACGCTTGGCTTCTCTGCCTCCACTCCAGATTGCAGCGAACCACAGGAAGATACAATTGAGTGTGTTGTTTATGTGGCACCCAAAAGACCCAAGCTGTGGTGACGCTTTCAACAGGGAATAGGTCAAAGCTTACTCATGCAAACTGAGGAATGTCACCGCAGGAGCAGATGCTTTCCTCGGTTGCCTCGGAGCAGCTGGAGCCTGCGATGCAGTAAAAGACTTGATTTGCTTTATTGTTACAGCAAATAAACAACTGGAAATTTGCTCTTCCTCTTAGCTAGTTACTTATTTTGTGGTTCAGAGACATTGTTGGTCAGAAGTCATTAGATTGTTGGAGCCAGGCAGGGGGGGGGGGGGGTCAACCCTCAGCCACAGCTCTTTGATTCTTGATGTTTATTGTCTGAATTTTGTCAGGCAGGAATCTGCAGAGGTCATTTAGTGTCAGCGGAACATTTTCTGACAATGAATTCCCTCGAACTATGCTACTACTTTTATCCGAGTCCCTTGGTTTTTTTGTCGTTCCTGCCCTCGAAATAACTCTCTGCACAGTAAACATTTATTTTAATGGTTTTATTTTGATCTTGTAGATGAGCCTTTTGGGTTTTGGCGAATCAAGCAGCGTGTTAAACAAGAGCCAGATGGGGTCGTCCCGGGAACAAAACAGAACAATAAAAGTAACCAAGGGTCAAAAGAACCATTTACTTACTTACACTATAATTGTTGAGCATCCAGGAACTTGAATATCGCAAAGAGCTTTAGGTAATAAACTCAAAAGAACAGGATCATGTTTTGCTCAAGTGGTGATTCATCACTATGAGCGCCACCTTCCCACACAAACAGTCACTGCTAATACAAACATATTGATTCTAGCAGCTGAATTTACATCCGCTTCAGTGTTTTCTGATGAAAACTGAAACATGGAAATATCCCGCACGGTTTTTCCCTGACAGCAGCTCCACTGAGTTTAACGTTAACAATGTTAAGGTCTGAAGTTGATCACCTCTGTGTTTTACTATGACAGCTTCAAGCAGACTATGGAAATAGTCTCATAGTTTTCCCCTCTAGATGCAGAATCCTTTTCTTTCGTCACTTTAACGTTAACAGGATTAAGGTCGTGTGTTGACCACCGCGAGGCTGCGACTCCCCCGACCGGACTGTGGAAATATGCACATATTTTTCCCTCAAATTCAGCCCCTGAACCGGGTCCAAGCATTCAACGTTAACAATATTAAGTCGTCTGCGTAAGTGCTTTCGTATGCGGCAGGAGCAGAAGAAAATGTCATGTGCATAGTTTCCTCACATGGAACTCTTTGAAGGGTCTGACCACAAACCTTTAGCTCTTTCAGTTTATTGTGAGTTTAGCATCATCAAGCTCCACTTAAGCTTCTATTAAAGCCACAGAGGTCAAACTGATTTCCTCATGTTTTTTTCCCCTGCAGTCGGCAGCTATATTAAGAATGTGGTCGCTGCTGTAAAGACGTGACAATCTAGTGTTGAGCCCTGGTGCCGCAACATCGTCCAACACCTCGGCTTTCTGTCGAACCCAGAGTCGTCCAATGGAATCAAGCGAAGTCCGTCACATCAGCGGTTTGTTATGACGAGTGTCGAGAGGGTTCTTGAGTTATCAGCGCCGACCACGAGGATTTCTACGAGCCCGACGGGTTAAGTGATGGTCTGTTTGTGTTGTGAAGCTTCGACGGAACCGCTCCGACGTGTATGAAACATAAGATGCACACCTTCAGCGGCCGCCGCGCTAACTCAACACGACAGGTTGAACTTCGTTGTCGTTTTACGTTTCTGTTTTTAGTAAAAGTTAAACAAACGACATATAACATGTTAATTAGAAGAAGTGTATATGTGGTGTTTGCCAGATTTTTCCTTTTTTTTACCCCAGATAGAGCTCAAGAGTCTCAAGCACAAAACGCCCCTCGTGAAGAAATCATCTGAAAAACGTAACGATTCACAACTCAGTTTCACGTCCGTCACGTGTTAGAAACCTCATCAACACTCGCTGTTCAATTTCAGACAGCCTGTAGCCACAGCCAATCAGCATCCGGCCTGCAGGTGGCACAACCAATTAGCTGTGCCTTTCTTCTTCCTCTTCTATGTCATCCTTTCCGTCTCTGCGCAGAGACTTCCACGCGAGGAGCTCTACATGCCGCCGATCGTCATCAAGGTCATCGACAACCGTCAGTTCGGCAGGAAGCCGGTGGTCGGCCAGTGCACCATCCGGCTGCTGGAGGAGTTCCGGTGCGACCCGGAGGAGGAACGAGCAGCGGCGGAGGAGGAGAGTGAGCAGGACGGGTGGAGACGTGAGACAGACAGATACGGATGGATGAGGACATGTCTCCAGCAAAGAGGCAAACTGATGATTAATGTGTGTGTTGTTGTGTGTTTGTTGTTGTGTAGGTGAGACGCCTCATTCCATCTCTGGGGAGGTTTTTGTTGACATCGATGATGAGGAGCCGCTGGTGCCGGACCAGGTAAAACCAGCTCGTCAACTTTCTGTGATTAATCAAACATGAAAATACCCCAAAACTTTAAAGCAACACTATGTAACTGTTACTGAGCAACAGCGCCATCTGCAGCCACACGTGGTCATTAATTCTGTTAGGCCCGGTGTCCGAGCGATAAGGTGGTCACACACAATACAACTGAACGCTGGATATTACCCATGATCCTCTGCTTCCTGAACCAGAGGAGCTGCGGCTGTAACAAATCCACCAAACTCTGTTTAGAATTCTTCATGTTTAAATGGAGATAAACTCTGGTTTTTAATGACTTCTGAGTCTTTTAACTGATCCACAGTTCAACTTCACTGAAACATTAGTCTTTAAGTATAAGTGTGTGTGTTTTTCAGGCGTGTAAAGGGCAAATATGAAACACTCACTTTCCACAGGGAACCTCTGTGTGTGTGTGTGTGTGTAATGGCATTTGTACAGTCTGATTAAAATAATGTGTTTGTCTGTATCTTAGTCTAAGTGTGTGTGTGTGTGTGTGTGTGTGTGTGTGTGTGTGTGTGTGTGTGTGTTCAGCGGTACAGCACAGCAGCATAAATAAACATGTTCTGACATGATGACATGGCAACCGTCTCTGCGGTCGGTGGGTGCCGCGGCGACCACGAGACTCGCGCTCGTCACCGATCATGAACATTTTCTCTCTCCGGGTTTAAAAACTTTTTTTCTCTTCTCTCCAGTTTCTCTCTCTCTTTCTTTCTTTCTTTCTTTCTTTCTCTGATAAATAAATCCCGTCACCGAACTCGGGGATGTGTTAGAATTTGGAGCGATACGATATAATGAATAATTTTCTGGCACACGTTTATCCTCTGAGGGTCATTATTGATGACGTGGGCTTTTAAATTAAAAACCTGCGTCTACTGCAGAGAGACGGGTGAAAACATTGTCGGGGGGGTGAAAGTAAAGGTCTCTGTTGGTGTAACCATGCAGAAGCAGCGGCGGCCTGTTGAGGAGCCGGTCGGGACAGCGTGGCCTGCGTAGGAAAATGTTCTGCTGGTGTGTTTAAGTGCTCAGGGTTTGAAGGTAATGAGCTGCAACATGGAAAACCACCGGACTGAAGTAACGTTCAAACACCAGGAATCTGTGCAGGACGTCTGAGTTCTCAGGAAAGAATTCCAAACTCCTGAGTCCCGTCGACCTCCTTGCGTCCCTCACTTCTTCTTCTCCTCCTCCTCACTTTTCCCTCCTCTCTTCATCCTCTTCTTTACACATCAGTCTCCCACCTCTCTTCTCCTCTCCTCTTCTTTCACCTCCTTCCTAACAACTCTTATCTCCTCACTTTCCACCAATTTCTCTTCATTGCCTTCTTCACCTCATCTTCTCGTCTTCTTCCTCTCACCCTTTCCTATACTCTCATCCTCTCTTGTTCTCCCCCTCTTCCTACTTCCTTGATTTCCTGTCCTCCTTCCCTCCTCTCACCCTTCTCTCTTTCTCATTGTCCTCACCCTTCCTCTGTTATCCTCCTCTTCCATCTTATCTTCCTACTCTCTTCTCTTCGTCCTCCACCTCTTCATCTTCACCTCCTCCTCTTCCTTTCCTCCCTCTCTCCTTTGTCTCAGTGAAGTTCCTCCTTGTGATTACTGAAGGGAAAAAGTGACCCCATGTGTCTTATACTGTTGATGTGTTGTGCGTGTGAGTGTGTGTTTGTTTTGTTGTGGTGCCGGTGGGTTACGGGATAAAACAAAAAGAGACACACAAAGAAGGAAGCGAGGGTTTGAAGTTGATGAAGGGATCACGGAGGTGAAGAGTGACGGACAAACCACAACAATGGAGAGAGAGAGAGAGCGGGGGGAAAAAGAGGAGGAGAACATGAGGATGCCCTTTGATGAGCGACCACATTAAACAACTGTGTGATAGATGGAGGCGGACAGAGAAGATGAAGAGAACGGGTAGAAGGGAATTAAAGGAGTGGAGTGTGACAGATGGTCAGTGCGCTTTGTCTCTCTCTCTCTCTCTCTCTCTCTCTCTCTCTCGCTCGCTCTCTGTCTTACAGACACACACATACACACAGATGCACACACAGTTTATTGGTGTGTAACAAAGTCATGACACAGTTTTTAAACCGAAAAATATAGATTTTATAAAGTTAAGAGGTCAAACCCTCCGTCCCTCACTCACTCACTCACACATTTTACTTGCACTGATATAAACACTCAATTGTCCCGTGGACATCGGACAAGTATGAGCTAAACTAATTTCCGTTTGTGTGTGTGTGTGTGTGTGTGTTTGTGTGATGAGTCCACATGGGGTGTTGAAATCAGTGCACACACCCTGACATCACCCCCCCTCTCTACATCTGATTAAAGTGGCCTCAAAACAACAGCAGTGACGAAACCGTGCGGACACATTTCGTGGTGACAGCAGAGGACGTTCTTTACACTCGTCCAACCAGCAACATTCGCAGATTCTGACCACGACGATTAATCACTCGTGTGAAGTCATTTTAATTTGAGAGGGTGAAACCGTTCGGTCAACAGCCTCGACAAGAAGCCTCCTTTGTTTTATTCTGATTAGGTGTAAATCTTTTTATTAGCCGTGTGTTACCTGAACGCTCAGACTGCGTGACACACAGAGGACGAGGAACCATCGAGGGATCTGGTGAAAGATGAATTTAAAAGAGACCAGTCTCCAGACCGTGGACACACATGTTCAATAGAACACGTCACACGCAGGCCGTCATGATGAATGTGTTAACGGCCTCGTCAAGTATCTACGGCAGACGAGTTAAACAAAGTGCGACCACACTTTGTTCCTCTCGCCCACGTTGTTTGTGTTCGCGCTGGGATGCGTCCTCGCCCTTCCTGTCGTCCTCCTCAGTTCCCCCATGTGCTCAGCTCCTCCGTGACCTCATGTAAACACTTTGTCTTTCTGATCCCGGGGCTTTGTCGCGCCCGATCAGCGTTAAGCGAGCGCCGCTGTCGGCACCTCGCGGAGCACGACAGAAAAATGGCACCGCGCTCACTTTTTCCCCCCGCTCACAAAACCGTTTTTTGATTAATTGTCGCTGCTTCGAGGGAACGCACAATGGTGACGGCTGATGTTTCTGTGTGTGTGAGTCACTAATAAGTCTGCTGATGTTAGTCTGCAACATCTGATGATGTTAGTGTAACAAAACGTTGTGTTTCTAACATCACACACATACTTTCTGACTGATTACCTGTTTTAATGCAACTTGTCTTTCTGCAAACTGCACTCGTTCATCGTCTGATCTCACCAGCTGACCTGAGAGTGTGTGTGTTTCTTATGTGTGTGTCATAGTTTGCAGATGGAACCTGTTCAGCTATCATTAACCTTTCAGCCTCTAGCTCCAGCCTCCATGTAGGTAACAAGCTCATCTTCTAACTCATGTCGTCCATTTTCAAACATGTTTTTCACATTTGTCTTCTTTAATCTCTGATTTTACCTCCATCCATTAAATTGACCCACTTGGTTCTATGTTCTGTCAGATCTGTGCACATTGGCAACAAAGCAGAAATACTTTCTCTATCTTTTTTTTTATCTTATGCAGCAAACCACACGTGTGACACGTGGATTACACATCTAACGGGCGTCATTTAATTAGAGCTTTTACGAAAAAAGCACAAATACCTCAAGAGAACTTCTTTACATTTGATAAAAGTGATTAATCAGGGATGAACTGATTAGAATGTGATGGTTAGAAGTTATTTTAGATCTTATCGCACTAATGTTTCTGATAAGTTTGGTTTTAATGAGTTATTTGATGTTGTGAAAACAGCGTGAAACGTAATGATTGACAGCTGAGACCGACTCGTTATTAGTCGAGTGCGTGTATTGACGGGTAATCGTCAAATCCACAGGGTCACTGTGCTTCACCTGCGAGACAGTCGACAGTAGCAGAGATCTAACTTTCGAGGGAAACCCCCGTTTATTAATCAAGTTTATTTTGACTAAGACGCTGAGGTTTAACTCCGGCTGCAGAGACGAGACGTTTGTTGTAAATCGTCCTTTAACTCGTGCAACTTCTTTACATTTCGCCTCCTTGGTCTCGCTTCAGGAAAATTGAGTCAAGAAATCTGGTTTTTTTTTTTACAAAGCGACGCTTGTGGAGCTTTGCGGTTACGGAAGAAATCCGACACAGATTTGAGCAGGCGACCACGCTCCCTGTTACATTCTTCCATTTTATTTATCCAAGCCAGGTCAATTTGGAGACTAAGCTTGACCCGGACCAGACTGTGCACATAAATACACACGTCCAGTCGGGCGCTCGGGCCTTGTCGCTCGACAGTAATTGGGGATGATTCCTTTCTCTCCAAACAAAGATATTTGTTTTATTAAGGGTCAGATATTGAAACCAGTCAAATTAAAGGCTCGGCTTTCTGTCTGGTTGGGGCCAAAGTCAACAGAGCTGCTACAGATCCTCTTCACCACAAGTCTCTGTAAGCAGACAGTTGCTAAAGGCCGAAGGAGGGATGGATTAACGAGGGAGGGAGAAAGTGGCTGAAAAAAGAAGAAGAAGGAACGAAAAGAATGAGAGAAAGAGTTTGAAATGAGGCGAAGGAGGAGGAGGAGGAAGGCTAATATCTCATGGCACCAGAAACCGAACGCTCACTCTCTCATGTGCTGTAAACCCGGGCTTCTTAACCTCGCCACACACAAAATACAAAGCAGGTCACGGGCGTACGTCTGATGATTACCAGATTACTGCAGCGGCGTGTGCGCCCCGACGCAGAGTTTGCCTTCCAAGGCGGATCAGTGAGATTCAGTTTCAGAGTTGGAAAGCTTTGAGAAGCTCGGCTGTCAGTGGGGTCACGGCTCCTCAAGCCTCGTAGACGCAGACCCCACTTTGAGATATCTGAGATCACACGTCGCTCGGATGGAAAATGAAAAGTGTGCGTCTCGTTTCATCTGCGGCATCCGGGCGCGATGACGCCGTTTGTCAGGGATCAAACCGGCCGTTCCTCTGTTCTCGTCGTTTCTCTCCCTGCGTCGGGGGAAAGGCCGTCATGCTGCTTCCACGTAATGTGGCTTTCGTGTCCATGTTTTCTATCGGTGACATGCTTTATACGAGTTTGTGCCCCTTCAATAAATGTGGCTCGGCTCCGCCATTAATTCTCATCAAAACTATCCCAGTTCGTTGCCAGCCACCAGTCAGGTTTGGTTGAAGTCCCACTCTGAAATGTTGTAGTTTGCGTCTCGTTCCATAAATCCCGCTGGGCGGCGTTCAAACCAGAGAAACTCACTGAAATGGCTCCGGGCCACGCTCACAGTTATGGCCTCGGTAATGACACCGTGACCAGAAACAAGATGTCAAAATAACTTAGTAAATCATTTATTGTTTTTCCTGCTCTGCTAATGTCAGCCTCGGACTGATGTAAGCTGCCGTTCAGCTCCAGAATCCGACCGTGCACAGAATCTCATTTAAATGGGTTTGTGCATTTTCTGCATGCGTCGATTAGCCTCGGGAACCGGGCTTTAGCATGTTGGATACTTCTGAGTTCACAACGTCAACATGATACGCAAACATGAACATCTTCAGTTGGTTAATAATGCGATCTAGGAATAATTCAGCGTTTTAAGCTTGTTCGACTAATTTCACCGTTAACGCTAACTCCTTGTTTCGTCTTTAAAACCTGGTTTCACATGGTTTCCCGCAGAGACAAGTTTCCAGCAGCAGCGTGTTTTCAGTGACCGGCCGTGGATTAACTCTCGGCTGTGTAACGTCCGTCAGTGATCAGCAAAGAAGACGTTTATTTATGTGAAAATGCCGCAGATTTTTTTTCTACTTGAGGTTTTGCTGCTCTGCCTTGAAGCCGCAGAGCAGCCGATGACAAACACACACAAACAGCTCTGCTGGAAAACATTCTTCACATCGACCAGTTTGTTTTGCAGATACAGAATCGGGTCGGAGGGAATCAGTGCAGGTTCCCGTGGTGATCGTGGTAGCAAGGTCCCGCCTTTACACGCGCACTTGACCAATCATGAGTCAGTCTCAGCTGTCAATCATGGCGTTTTAACCCGTTTCTATAGCATCAAATAACTAATCGAGCGATTGATCCATGTCCCATTTACAAACATCTTTATAAAGACTATGTTGTAAATCAATCCAGCCAATCACCTCGACAGGTGGTTTACTGAGCTGTTTCTGAGGCTCGTGTTCGGGAGCAACTTTAAACGTAATTTGACTTTGTGGGTCAACAAAACACTGAGTTTCGAGTCTGGATTATTTAATCTTGACCTGGAAGGACGCCGCCTCCTCCGGCTGCAGCTCTGACCTCTGACCCCGCTGTGGAAGGGCTTTCCCCACGGAGGGTGTTTATGAAGCAGCTCGGAGCTCTTATGTAAATCCCGTCTCTCCGCTCGCTCGCAGAGTTCTTGGCAGTGCCAGTCTCGGTCTGGTTAGCCTGGCTTTCCCTGCAGGGCGTAATGATAGGCTGCAAACCACACTGACACCCTGAGCAGACCGCTGCAGCCTGTGTGTGCACGTGTGTGTGTGTGTGTGTGTGCGTGTGCGTGTGTGTGTGTGTGTGTGTGTGTGTGCGTGTGTGTGTGTGTGTGTGTGTGTGTGTGTTCGATCCTGACTCTATGCTTAATACACGGTGCAGCCTGAAACGCTCCACCGGCCGCCTTAATCTGCCTGAATCAGGAGTCGTAGACTTGAGTGTACACACCCTCACACACACTGGTGGGCGCGCACACACACACACACACACACACACACACACACACAGTTTCTGGCGCCCCTGTCATCACTGCTTGGCACCGGCTGCACACAGAGGACGCATTAACACACACCAGACACTTCACGCCTCAGACACCGAGCGCCATGTGCATGTGCGTGCGTGTGTGTGTGTGTGATGTCTTAGTTCAGCGCCACGTGCTGCCCTTTTCCATGCCATGCTGCCACTTTGGAAAAATGAGGAATTCCATCGTCGTTGCTGCTCTGAGTGTGTGTGTGTGTGTGTGTGTGTCTTAGTCGGTGAGAAGTAGGAGAAAGGGGATTCCACACCAACCCGGTGCCATAAGAGCACTTTTGTTCTACATTTATGCCGACAAACACACACACATGCACACACACACACATGCACACACACACACACACACACACACACACCAAGGAAAAAGTGGTGAATGCGTCACAAGTGTGTTTTAAGCCGGAGTGCTCCTCAGAGGGTTGAAGGTTGTAGGGCGGAGACGGGTCGAATTCAAATGTATGTTTTTGTGTGTACGTGTGTGTGTGTGATCTGTCCCCCTGGTATTCCCCATCTTTGTAGTAGTCGTTTAGTCGTTTCCTCGCACACACACACACACACACACACACACACACACGCACACACTTCTCTCTTGTTGCCAATGTGACCAGACTTTTAGTCAGTTTGATGGATGGCGCTGCTTCACACTTGAGAGAAAAGAAAATTCTTGATAAAAGCAAATAACAGGGTTTCATCCAAAGATGTTATATATCCCCCCCCCCCGACCCCGAAAACCATATCGTATAAAATAAAAGGACTTGAGTCCAAACCACAGAAAGACATCAGTCAACATTTCAAAATAAAGACATTTTATCCTCCAGAACAGAACGACATTGTGAGCGCTGGCCTCAGGATGACTCATCGCTGAGGCTGCACGTTCACGCCAGCAGTTTAGGGATTTATTTAGTTTTCAATTATTTATTTATTTTACAAATGGCGTATATTTCACTCTGGATTGAAACCCTCGCTGTGTTATGAGAATAACTATTAATACATGTGTTGAAAAGCTACTTAAAGTGTTTTTAATCCTGTAACTTCAGCGTGTGGTTACGCTGTGTCAGCGTTTGTGTGTCTGCATGTGTGAGACGAAATGTAACGTGTGTCTAACTTCTCTTTTCCCCTTTGACGTGGACACTAGACGGTTCCGTGGGTAAGTTTGCGAGCAGATTTCATTCTATGCTTTAAGCTCAGTGAGAATTATCAGTGCATGATGGGTAATATCCATAATTTACCGAAAAGAGGGTCACTGGTGAGGTGGTAGAGCGGGTTGGCCACAGGTTCCTGAGTTGGTGGTTTGAATCTCGCCTCCCCAGAAACCTTCTTGTGGTAAAAAACGACAACATAAATAGTGTCATTTCAAACGTGCATGGTGAGTTAACACGTGCTCTCAAGCTGAGAGAATAAAACTTCAGTACATAAATGAATCCTCTCGTCTCACCTCCTCCTCGCTGTTTATTATTATTATCACGTCCTAAGGAGGTCGCGCGTCGAAGCCACAGTTCCCTGAAAAGTCTACTTTCGAGAATTTGAGTCGGTGGCCACACACACACACACGACCTGCAGCCAGAGACAGAAATAAGAATCTGGCAACACGCACCGATGAAATCCGACATGTGGACGCTGCATGTGGCCGGAGTGTTACAGAGAGGTGATGGAAAGCAGCAGGAGGATTCTCTTCCTTCATATATACACTGAGCGACTTGTCTTTTATTTTATTTTTTTTTCGCCCGTAACATGTTTCTCCTGGTGTCCCGGTTGGTTGTGTCCACTTTGTGTGTGTTTCCATCCCGACGTTGCCCGTTTCCATTGCCTCAGAACGCCCATATACAATGACCTTCATGCCACGGAGCCACCAGAGGCAGCTTTCACTTGTGTTGACGTGAGTTGGCCGAGTTCACGTTGCCATGCGATCATTGGAAAAAACCATGAAAAGCGGGTTATTTCTAAGTGAGCTGCTGCACAAAGGCAAACAGTGGAGCTGTAAAGGTCAAAGGTCGTTAGTGGAGCTAGGACCTCAGACAGAATCGTGTGAAATCAATGATCTACATTTATTTGAGCTATTGTGATGAGCTAGGAAATCTTGCTTCTCCAGATTAAAAGAAAAATATAGAATTAAGCTCCATTTGAATTTGAGTGTCCCTGAATGTCTCCGGTTTGTTGCCGACCTCTGACCTCTGACCTCTGCACATGTGACCGACAGGGGGAGGAGTTCATGGACTGGTGGAGCAAGTTCTACGCGTCGACCGGAGAGAAAAACAAGTGCGGGACGTATCTGGAGAAAGGCTTCGACACACTGAAGGTATAAGAGTGTGTGTGTGTGTTTGTGTTTGTGTGTGTGTGTGTGTGTGTGTGCGTGTGCGTGTGCGTGCTTTATTTCAGATGAGTAGGTCCATCAGTGTAAAAATAAAATAGAAATAAATAAATCACAAAATACAGCAAAGATATAGGATACAATAATCACACTTTATAAGTACACAGGTACTAGATTTTTTAAGAAAGTAAATTTGACTTATCAGTAGTTTTCTCTTGGGTTTGGACGTAAAATTGCAACGTGTGTCTGCAAATTCTGATTCAGGCCAGAATTATATGAATAAATGTAAAGAAGGTGAAGATCAATAAAGAGGGAAGATGAAAGAAAGAAAGATGGAGACAGTGCAGCTCTTTGTTCCGCTGCAAAACGCTCGCGTTGCCCCAAACATCACCATTTAAATCTCATTTTTGCCGTTTTGCCAGTTCTCTCTGTCGACCCTCCATCCCTCCATCCCTCCATCCCTCCATCTTCTCCTCCTCTCTTCTCATGCCCCGTCCTCACAGCCCGGCGTCCCCACCGTTTTCCGACAACTCCGATGACTCACCCCAGCGGCGAATTCGCTTCGGGGACGCCACATTGGGACGTGTGCGGGGGGAAAAAAAACACCCGGCAGCCCTCCGATGTTTGGCGAGGCCCAAACGAGCGATCACGTCAGCCGCATTCAACGTCTGCCACGGTTCAGCCACCGTCCCGGGAGCCACGCTCTCCATCATCGCCCACGCTCTCCTTAACCCTTATCCCGATTCTCTCGGCCCCCGAGCGCCGACCTTCCCCCCCCCCCCCGGGACGCGGAGCTCACGTCAGTCTTCTTGTCTGATGCTCGAACAAATGACGAATCATGTCAGAATTTGGCCACATTTTTATTGCTCTTAAATTAGACCTGTAACCTCTCCCTTGAAAGCAATTCCACATCAGTGCAGCAGCTCTAACTCCTTTCTGTTTTATTATTATGTCCTTATTCCATCAAGCCTCTTTGCTTTTAAGCTGTAATATTACTTCTCTACATGTATCCTCACATTCATTCAATACAAAGGCCCGAACAAGAGTTTTTTTTTTTTTTGCTGACTTTCTACAAAAGGTTTTATGGAAGATAATAAATCATCTGATCAATTTTGGAAGCAGTAAAACACGAAGCCAAGTCGTATTTGAAAATCACCCTCTAACGACCAGCAGTGTTCCAGAAAGGCCGTGTCATGTCTTTTCCTTGAGATGAAAACATTAAGACGTGGCCGCAGCCGAATGACACAACAGAGAACAATAACAATCCTGCCCAATAGTCACGACCCCTCAAGGCCCTTTCCGTCTTTCTAGCGGTTGTATTTTTTTTCTTCTTCATTCAGGAAGCTTATTAAATGGTTTCACCGCGGCCGATGGAAACACATCTAAGTCGCTCTTGGAGTTTTTGCGACATTTCAAAACTTTCCTCGAGATTTCACTTGACAGCTGGATGGAAACTACTGAAATGACCAATGAGCCACTGGTTCCACCGTCGCCTCAGCTTCGCTCTCTCCTCAGTCCTCCCCTCCACCGACTGCGCTGCCAACGCCTCCTTCTCCTCCTCCTCCTCCTCCACCTCTCCCCCCTCCGCTCAGATCTGCTACTGTCGGGAGGAAGTGAGCCACTGTTTCCAACCTTTCCAACCACCTTTACCTTCCTCTCACCCCGCCCCCCTCTCTCGTCCCTCTGCCCTTTGACGGGCCGTTGGGCTGCTACTGTCGGCTGAGGCACAGTTTCCAGCGTCGGTCGGACACGAGGTGAAACTCGGTCGCTGCCTCCTTCTCTGCCACCTTTCTGTTTCTGTTTCCATCCGCTCTGTGGAGGTCGGTTCTAAATGAACCACGGAAACACAGCAAATTAGAAATCTCTTAAAAAAACTGTGAGGCCAAAGGTTCATCCAGCACAGATAGGGACAGTAAGTGTCTGAGTAAAAACTAATTATCTGAGAAGGTTAAATAGTAATTAAGTAGTACAAGTCGCACTGGGACTAAAGAGTGAGATCAGATTTGACACGAGATCAATTTGACGGATCTTTAAAACCAGGTCAGAAAACTGCTGCGTCCTCCAGAGTGGCTTCATCCCAATTTTCCTTTTCCTCCACAGTCGTCTTGTTCCCACCTGCTTCTTCCTTTCCCCACTTGAACCTCCTTTGTACTGTCCTGTTCAATATCCTCTGCCTGTCCACAGTAAAGTCAGATGCCCTTGGCTCGCCGCTCTCCTCCCACGCCGTCACCCCTCCTCACCTCTCCTCCTCTCCTCCTCTCCTCCTCCTCTCCTCCTTTTCTTCTACTGCACTGGTTGCATTTGTCACAATGACGCCGCTGTTTCCATCCTTGTTATGACTTTGCTTCACGTCTCTTCCTCCCCCCCCCCCCCCCCGTCACCTTCTCCTGACCTCTCCTCCCTGGTGATCATTACGACGGTGAGCCAGTGTTTCCAGACCTGACTCTCACACCTCCTCAACCTCAGCTCCATCTCCACATAAATACTATTTTAAATATGTAATAACTAATTTTGTTCCCATTTTGAGAAGAGAAACAACAGACCTGAAGAGAGAGGTCGTGGGAGCCCATGTGTGTCTTTAAGATAAGGTTAGATTAAGGTTTGGTCGTTAGATGATAAGATAAATCTGTTGTGAGATTATTTATCCTCTCTTCTTTCTCCTGATGCCTTCATCGTTTTCACTATTGACCAAAATGAGATGGAACACATTGACTGAAATGCATCGTCTTTTATGCTAAGCTACGTTAGGTGGATGCTAGAAGCAGCTTCATATCTACCACGGAGACATATTTGCTAAAACTCTCAGGGTTTTGATTTTTTTAAGATTAAGTTTCACAATATGTTGATTTCTTTCGTGAAAGGACCTCGAACCTCTCGCTCTTGGTCCAGAGCTTCTCCTCCGCTCCCCTGGTGCTGGGTTTGGTGTTTGAATCGTGAAATAAAACCGCCGTTCCCAGACCTCTTCGTTCGTTTACATCATCCGCCCTCATCACTCTTTCTCCAAACCCCCCGCTGTCCTCACCCTGCTTTTCCAACTCTTTCACCGCTCTCCGCCCCAAACCGTCGACTGTACACCCTCCACGCCTCTCCTCCTCCTCCTCCTCCTCCTCCCTCTTTCTCCCTCTTTCTCCCGCGTCGCTCTTTCCTAACTAACCCCTTTGTTTCTTAATTACATAAAAGTGACAGTGGAGGGAAAGCATCTCGTTGCTTTCTCCCACATTTCAACTCATTTTAATAAAGTACGTTCATCAGTTTTTTTCTGCTTTGGGAATCGAACACACCAACGATACATCATCATGAGGAATGACAGCGCTATGTTGTTTTTAAAATTATGTGTCGTCAAATAATGTGAATGCTGATAAACTGGGAAATTATAAAACACTAGAGGAAAGAAAAACACGTGTCTCCTTTAATAAAGTTCAGCTTTTTTTAAAGATAAACTTATATATAATACCCGGTTGAACACGATCATCCCGACACTTTACTCATGTGCTTCTCCTTCTTCTTCTTCTCTCTCCTCCATTTTAACCTTTACCTTGAATCCTCTCCCTCTGTGTTCACTCCCTCTTCTCAGCACAGTAGTGAACCGATGTTTCCAGCTTGTTTTCTAACAGTTCGCCTTTTCAGCGACTCACCGCAGAGCTGTCACACACCGATGATAGGGAAAGAATGAGGGAATGTGTGTGTGTCTGTGTGTGCGTGTGCGACCGATGTAAACAAACTAATGAAAACAAATGAATCTCTTTGTGCGTTTGACACATGGACGCCCCTGCCCTGATACACTATGTACACATTTACACTCACACACACTGTGATGTGCCAACTGCTGCAGTGTGACTGTAATTTAGTGTTGAGTCGCGCTTGGCTGCGGTTTTAATCCAATACCAGTGGAATTACATTGGACCATATTCAGCGATGATGCCATAAAGTTACATATTGCCGCAGTGAATAATTCACCTTAAGCCCAGAAACAAGTTTGTGTGCCTGAGCATTTTGTGTAGATGAAAACTTTCACGTATTTATCAGGTATTGTCCAATTTTCCTCTCCTCCTCTTCCCCAGGTGTTTGAGCGGGAGCTGGAGAAGGTCGAGGGTTACGGGGGTTTGTCTGATTTCTGTCAGACGTTCAAGTTGTTCAGAGGAAAGACTCAGGACGAAGGAGAAGATCCGTCAGTGGTCGGAGAGTTCAAGGTAAAAAGGTTCAGCCTTCACCTTCACGTCCCATCACAGATCATCACATGACCTGCGACACCACCTGATGTTTGGCTCTGATCTCCTCCACGAACAGGGCATGTTTAAGATCTACCCTCTGCCAGACGACCCCTCCGCCTCTGCTCCACCCAGGCAGTTCAGGAAACTTCCTCCCAACGGCATCGAGGAGTGTTTGGTCCGAGTCTACGTCATCGAGGCTCAGGGGCTGCAGCCCAAAGACACCAACGGGAAGGTAGGAGGAGGAAGAGGAGGAAGAGGAGGAGGAGGAGGAGGAGGAGCAGATTGTTAACTGAAGACTAAAGAAATGAGTCAAATGAAAGTGCGTTTCCCTCCTTGTGTTTTCAGTGTGACCCTTATGTGAAGATAACTCTGGGGAAAAAGACCGTCAACGACCACGATAACTACATCCCCTGTACCCTGGACCCTGTGTTCGGAAAGTACGTAACTTCATCTCTCTCTCCAGCTCAATCCAGGATGTCGCTGACGGACACTTCCCCTAATGAAACCACATTTAATTCTGCTGGATTCAGATTTCTATTTAGAACCACAGAAAAATAGCTCACAGTCAAATAGAGAAAGAGAGATCCATGGATTACTCCCTGGGATTTTAAAGAAGTGAGTGCAGAGCCAAATTAAAATCTGAATCTCGCAGAAATTAAATATTTGAATCAGTGGGTCGTCTCCTTTTTTAAACCATTTAACACTGACTCACATTAATTATTCAGGTTATCGGATCACTTCCTTTTTTCTCTCTTACTATAAGAGCCAGACGATCATGTGCAGGATTGTTTGGCCTCAGCAGAAGTCTGAACTTCTCTACTTCCCTCTCAGCCACATTTTCTGAGGACACCAGTAGGGGTCGCTACACTCACACTGATCACAGGAGCAGAGCAGGAAGTGAACCGTCTCTGCTCTTTTTCTAAACCTGGAGAAGTTTATTCTTCTGAGGTCAAATTAAATGTTCAGATTTTTCTCCTGATTTTATCTCATTCTGGAAACTGTATCTGACTGCACCTGAATGTCACGCTCCATGAATACCGTACAGCAAAATGTCAAATCACATCACATCCTTGGTCACGTTGTACAAAATTATACCACACGACAACCTCATGTGCGACTGAGGTTAATAACACGTTCCAAGGATCAGCACATCATGATACATCACATCACAAAATCATCACGTCACGTCAAATGTCATCGCCAGGCGTCCAGATGTGGTCACTGTGACGTCTCTGCCAAAAGCAGAAATCCCAGCTCTCACCCTCTCTCCATGTGCTTCTCCTCCAGGATGTTTGAGTTCCCGTGCTCCCTCCCCGTGGACAAGGACCTGCGGGTGATGGTGTACGACCACGACATGCTGACCAAAGACGAGAAGATCGGGGAGACGGTGATCGACCTGGAGAACCGCTTCCTGTCCAGATACGGAGCCCTGTGCGGCCTGCCGCAGTCCTACTGCGTGTGAGCGGACGCCTCGTTGAAAAGTTCATATTACTGTCACATAAACGATTCCATCTTGTGTTTTTAATGAGTAACATCCTCCTCTCTCTCTCTCTCTCTCTCTCTCTCTCTCTCTCTCTCTCTCTCTCTCTCTCTCTCTCTCTTCTCTTCTCACACTCTCTGTCTGTGTCTCTCGCCCGGCAGGTCGGGGGTGAACCAGTGGAGAGATCAGCTGACGCCCCGACAGCTGCTGGGTCGAGTGTGTGAGCGACGAAACCTCCGGAAACCGGTTTACCAGGACGACTGCGTCCTCTTCAGAGGAGACAGACACACGGCCGCAGACCTCGGTGGGTCACCACAGTCTGTGTGTGTGTGTGTGTGTGTGTGTGTGTGTGTGGTTCCATTAAAAACACTGTGGGCTGGAAACGACAAAACCAGTAAGACTGAGAGAGGCAGTGAAGGATCAAGTCCATCCCTCCATCCATCTATCATCCATTCCTTTTCATCCCCCCTCTTCCTCTCTTTTCCCATTGTCTCTCATTATCTCCCTCCCTTGACTCCTCATTCCTTACCTCCTTCCATCCTTCCTGTCCTCCATCCATCCCTCCATCCATCCTCTTCTGCTACTGAAACTGCAGAACTTTGGCGGAGGACAAAGTGGTGGAGGGAGAGAAGGAGGATGAAGGAGGAGTGGAGTTAAATCACAGGACCACCTGAAGAGCAGAGCGACGAGATAAATATTCAAGATTAATTTACACACACACACACACACACACGTGTTCCATGGCTGGTGCGATGCAAGGTCACGGTTGTCGTTTTGGTGATTTATGGTACAACTGTGAGAGTGTGTGTTTGTGTGTGTGTGTGTGTGTGTGTGTGTGTGTGTGTGTGTGTGTTTGGTCAGACGAGCCAACGTCAACACTCGCGGTCGTCTCTCGGTTACCGAGGAGCCGCCGCGTTCTCTTTCCACAGTTGCCGCGGTTACCGTGCGTCAGCCTGCTGTCCGTCAAGCGCGGCCGCTAATTGGCTCTTCCCCTCCTCCCTCCATCACATTTTTTTTACTCTTTCTCTCCTCCTCTATCTCTCCATCCTTAACCTTTTCTCTTTCCCTTCTTTCTCCCCCAAGTTTCCTGTTTTTTCGTCTCATCTTCCTTCCTCCTCTACCTCCACTCGCTTTTCTTTCCACTTTTCTTCCCTCCTTCCGTTCACTCTCTCTGTTTCTCCCTCCCCCTCTCTTCATTTACCTCATATTCATTATTCCTTGTGCATATTTCTTATTTCTATCACTCTTCTCTTCCTCTTCTCTTTTTCTCATCCTCCTCTCTTCTCCTCTTTCCCTCTGGTTTGCCCTCCACTCTTCCTCCATCCTTTTTGGTCCTTCTTACTTTTATTCACTTTTTCCAAACTACCTGACTTCTTCTCATCTCCTCTTTTTTATTCCCTTCTTCACCTTTCATATGGTTCCATTCACTCTCTCTATTCCTCCTTCATCCTCTCTTCAGTCACCTCTTATTCTTTACTTATTTTTGAGATTCATCATTCTTCTCTTCCTCTTCTCTCCTTCTACTCCTCCTATCTTCTTCTTTTCTCTTCTTTACTTTCTTCTCCTGACCAGTAAAAGATCAGTAACACTGATTCCTCCTCTTCTCTCCTTTCCTTTATCTTCACTCTGTTTCCTCTCCTCTTCCTCTCCTCTCCTCTCTCCCCCCCCCCCCCTCTTTCCTCCTCTTCCTCTCACAGATGAGGTGACTCTAAGTTTACAGTCATAAACTTTTGACGTTTGCTTGATATTTTCATTTTGTTTGGAAGCAGCAGAGTTTTTCCTGGTTCGTTGTGATGCAGTGTGAGTGTGTACGTGCGTGTGTGTGTGTATGAATAATGAATAATTCCTATGTGAACCAGTCCGCCCACTGTGCCGTCTTTCCATTCTCCACTTTGGGAGAGCTGTGACCTACACTTAAACCTTAACATGTGACTGTGACTGTGTGTGTGTGTGTGTGTGTGTGTGTGTGTGTGTTTTCAGACGACAAAAACGAGTGTAAGCGTCACCTCGGTCCACTGAAGGAGCGACTGTCGCTCCACATCCTGAGGAAACTGGGGCTGGTACCTGAACATGTGGAGACCCGGCCTCTGTACAACCCGTTACAACCTGACATAGAGCAGGTAACACACGTTCGATATCGTCACGTACGGGTCTGTTTCTTCCTCCGCTTCCATAAACGTCTTTTCATTGGCTGTCCGCTCTGTCCGTCAGGGGCGTCTGATGATGTGGGTGGACCTGTTCCCCAAGTCCCTGGGCCCCCCCGGACCCCCGTTCAACATCACGCCACGCAAGGCTAAGAAGTACGTACATGACCACGCAAACATCAAGTCCAATCAATCAATCAATCAACCAGTCAGTCAGACTATCTCTCCATCTGTGTAGTTGAGTTAATGACGTTTGTTCTCGTTCAGGTTTTTCCTGCGTTGCGTCATCTGGAACACCAGTGACGTCATCCTGGATGATGTCAGCATCAGTGGCGAGAGGATGAGCGACATCTACGTGAAAGGGTACGAGGAGCACTCCCTCTCTTCTCTCTGATCCTCGTCCCCTCGAGCAGAGAACCGTCAGTAACGGGGTCATTGTCTCCGTCCTGTGTTTGTCAGGTGGCTCGACGGTCACGAACACATCAAGCAGAAGACCGACGTCCACTACCGCTCTCTGGGCGGAGAGGGAAACTTCAACTACAGGTTCCTGTTTCCCTTCCACTATTTACCAGCGGAGCAGCTGTGTGTCGTGGACAGGAAGGTAAGAACGAGGGACAGGATCCTGTTTATTAGCTATCGCCCCCTAGCTGCTGAATAACTCTTCTTTAATATGAACAACCCCAATTACGTTAATAATTATCACAAGTCCATCAATCATGCCGTTTAGCCCCATTTAATTCACTCCATTTCCACTCAAGATCTTCCACACAGGCAAACCAGTTGAAAACCTTCATGCAACAAACAGATTTAACAATTTAAAAAACCCTTAAATAGTAAAAACCTAACTTTTCAAACTTGTGTTATTTCAACTTTTGCTTTCTTTTCTTCCTCTCGTTTGATTCAGTTGTGTTTGTGATGGTTTTAACAGTTCACGGTCGAGGAGACACGACCGGACCGAGCGCAGAAAAAAACATGTATTTCAAGCTGCACCAGTCACATCAAATACAAATTCTCTATAAACACGTCGACACGGATCCAAGACTTGTGGCAAAACCATCAGGCGCGAGACCTCAGACTAATCTGCAGTGATCTACAATTAACTGAATTAACGAGGCGACGTTTTTACAAGGAGGACGAGTGAGTGAGGGTGTTATTGGATCTCTGAGACCCAACAGAAACACAGAGTGAAGAGCTAAAACAACATCGCACTGAAAAGTGGAATAACAACGTGGCCGTCGTTTGCTTTGCTTGGCCCCGGCAGCGAGCCTCTTTAGCCGCTCGCAGCCGACATGTTTTACGATGGCGTTCGCCGGCTCGTAGCAGCATCCTCAATCAGGCGGCAGCTGAAAAGACGAGAGGGACTTTTAAATAGAAAGAAGCAGGGTGGAGGGTTTTCACTCCAGAGCGGAGCCGGAGCCAGGAGCTGCGTTTATGACGCCTGAAGCCTCAGCGGTTGGTGATTTAATCTCTGAGTCACAGGACGGATCAGCAGCGCCATCAACACTCGGCTCTGTCAGCGTCATACTGTGATGGGTGAAGTCGCACTTTCTCGGAAAAACCTCTGAATTATTATTGTTTTTTTCCAGAGGAGTGACTTTAGCCGATTAAATTTCCACAGCTAACGTTTCAACTAAAGATTATTTTCCCTGCTTTGAATAATTAAAAATGATTTCTTTACCGTCAGTATTGCTGCCCGTTGATTTTCTGTCAATCCACATTTAATAATGGATTCATCTTCGCAGCTTTTGTCCATTTTCTTGTCTGCGAGCTTTCAGAAGACTTTCACAAATACGCAGAGTAGCAACAGAAGGCTTCGTCCGTTATCTAATGTTTAGTAATAACTTAGACTGAAGACATGTCAACTTTACGTGTCTTATTCTTTGTATGACCTCATTCGGGTTGAATCCGAACGTTTAGATGACAGCGTCTTATTGTCTTCATCGGGTTCATGTGGGTTTCCATGGAAACATCGTAGCCTTAACTCTGCTGCATAGCCCTCGATGATTTAGACTTCATTACGAACCCATCAAACTAAATAATCTCTGAATAATTTAAGGAGGGAAATAAGTGAGTGAGCAAAAATTGGTTTATTGGTTTGATCGGTGTGTAATTAAGTGTAATATCGTTGCCCGACTTTTCTGCCAATAAAGTTTATTTGATTTGAGAGCGAGAGCGAGAGCGAGGAGACGGAACACGAATATGTACTGGCAACAGAAAGGAAGTTGATTGATGCTGTTAGATATTGTAGAGAGCAGCTACACACACACACACACACACACACACACACACACTCGTCCATACAGCGTCCCACCCTGCCTGTGAAAGCTGTGGAGTGATATCTTAATGTACTTGGACTGAGTTTGTGGGTAAAGTGAGACACACGGGCACACACACACACACACACACACAGGGTGTTTACGCCTGGTGTGTTGTTCTGACGTGTGTGAAAGCACGATGTGGATTTAGACTGGGATGTGGAGACTGAGTGTGAAGTCATGATGAACTCGACAGAGACGACTCCATTTATCACTTTCACACACTGCACAGAACGGAGCTGATTGTTTCTGCGTATTCGCAAAAGTCTGATTTGTTGTTCGGAAAAAACGTGAAATGATTGAAAGTAAAACTACAGGGAATCAGGAAGCTGAGAGTTTCCAAGTTGACGTCTTCGTCTTCTACGTGTACGGCTCCTCTTCTTCATCCTGACACATTTGCGTTCTTCCGGTTGGAAACCTCATCAACGTGTCCACTCGCTCACTGGGAATCTCCCAGACATTTCCATTAGGGGGCATTTTACCAGGGCGCTGCATGAGAACTTCCAGAAAAGTTCCAGAGCAACTGACTCAAACTTTTGGGCTCTCACATGCAGCCCCTCCAGAACATGTCAGGAGAGCGTTCAGGTGCAGGTCTGAAGTGTGAGCGTCACCTGATGATATAAAGGTCGACTGAGCGAATGGAAAGAGAACGAGAGGAAAGTGTTTGTGAGCAGCAGCTGCAGAGTAAAGTCCATTAGCTCCGAGGTGACACCGGTTTAGACACTGTCTGACAGTTTAGTGTGAATCCACCAGAGGTGATAATAGCTTTAATACACACACACAAACACACACAGACACACACACACACACAGCTCCATGGAAGTGGACATGTAGTGAGAGATGTGTCAGGGAAGTGCTGTTCCAAACTGAGAGGACACGTTTCCCAGGATGCTTTGCTCTCGCTCGTCCTCATCACACGCGGAGAATAATTCAAACGAGTCGCAGCAGCTGCACAGACGTGATCAGAGTGTGAAGCTTTTAATGACGACTCAGGAAATCTTAAACACTCACAGTGGATCCTAAAGAACAGGAAGAAAATTAAAGGTCAATAGAATATAAATCAGTTTTTATGAATAATAGGATTTTTGTGCAGCTGTGACACTTTTGTTTTTATTCCTCAGCCGAGGTCGTGTTTTCTCTCCCTCCCGTGTTTCTGCAGGAACATTTCTGGAGCGTCGATAAAGCCGAAACCAAACTGGCTCCGAAACTCACCGTCCAGATCTGGGACAACGACAAGTTCTCCTTCGACGACTACCTCGGTAAAACACACACACACACACACACACACACACACACACACACACACACACACACACACGCCACTGCTGTCGACACAAAAACGTATTCACTGTTGGACGTTACAGAACATTTTATGTCTCGACTATCGTTTCCATATCTACTTATTTCAATTTCCATTTACTCAAATATAGTGAAGGTTTTACTGAAAATGGTTTGTATCTGTTCAAGAATTTTGGTTTTGGACAGTTCAACAGTTTCTCCACAGCTTTTCCGACGTGTTGAATCCGTCCAGCGAACCTCGTGTGCGACGCGTCCGCAGACAAACGACTGTGATAACATTTATCTCCAGAATTAACTCCCGTCCGTTTCCACTGTGTCGGCACATTTCACAGAGAGGAAGGGCTCGTCTTATTTTTTCTTCTCCAGACTCGAGCTGTCAAAAAATGTCTGCCTCTCCTTCACCCCTGACGTTGCCCCACCGCCGGGGCCTCTCCTCTCTCACTCCGCCTGCCTCACTTCATCTTCTCCTTCTCTGCCAGAGAAGAGGGAGGGATGACGGCCTGGGGATCGAGCGTCCGACTGGAGGAGGAAGATGAGGAATCCAGACTCTGATCCGTTCCTGTCTATCACCGTCTCGCCCTCTGCGCAGCGGCCATTTCTCCCGCTCAAACGCGTTCACCTCGTCCAGTCTGCGGGTGTGTCGCCACCTCAAAGCATTTTTTCCGTGCCTGTCTGTCGTCAGCTCGTCAGCTCGGACCGCCGACTGCTAATGTTCCTGCGCAGTGTGAGGGTCAGACACGAGCCATTTTCCTACAATCACACCGTCGAGGTGCAGCCGACTCTGGAAAAACACTTCCAGTGGCCGTCTGGTCTCCGTGCAGCCGTTCATCAGGCCACAGCTCCTCCGTGCCTAATGTCAACAACCATCAAAACGTACTTCCTAACTCGCCCTCACCGCGGGATCCCCCATAATTCACTCTGAACTCGCTCGTTAATTAGTCATTAAGAAAAAAACTGGCCCACAAGTGTCCTCGTTAATGACTCGAGGTCACAGAGGCAACACGTTTTATCGATGAAGTTAATGTTTACGTTATTTCTGTGACACTGGTTTCCATGGTGTATGCATGTGAACATAATGTCGATGACTCCTCAGGTCACCTGGTGTTTGATCTGAACCACATGCTGCGTCCGGCGAAGTCTCCGGAGAAATGTGACCTGCAGCTGCTGCAGCAGTCGAGCGAGCGGCTGGTGTCGCTGTTCGAGCAGAAGACCGTCAAAGGCTGGTGGCCGTGCACCTGCGAGAAGAACGGCGAGAAGATCATCGCTGTGAGAAACACAAACGTGCACCCAAACAAAGACGACATGCAAATAAGCCAAAACCAAATATGGTAGCACAGGCTTAAAAGCGTTTATTACCGTATTACTGGTTTATTTGTTTACTAGTTAACTCTAAGACACTCGTTGAGGACGTGTGTGCGTGGTCAGTAAATAAATGATGTCACGTGTGGTCGTGGTTGTTTCCGTGTGTCAGGGGAAGGTGGAGATGTCGCTGGAGGTCGTGACGGAGCAGGAGCAGGACGAGAGACCGGCCGGCCACGGCAGAGACGAACCCAACATGAACCCACACCTGGAGGAGCCTCAGTGAGTCACACACACCACACACACACAATCATATACACACACACACACAGGCAGACACACACACTGCTGCAGTAACTGTGTCTTCTCCTCCCAGGCGTCCTGAGACCTCCTTCCTGTGGTTCTCCTCCCCGTTTAAGACGCTCAGGTTCATCCTGTGGAGACGCTTCAAGTGGTTCATCCTACTCTTCATCATCTTCTTCTTCATCATCCTCTTCTTCGGCGTCTTCCTCTACGCCTTCCCGGCAAGTTTAGATTGCCAGCACACACTCTATGTTTATTATGTTGTATGTACTGCAGAGGATAACATGAAGAAGAAGGTGGATGTGAGACGCTCTCGGCGGATTAGTGTATCTCAGACCTCCTGGATCTTTCTGGGGAATTCCGAGTGGTTCCCAGTAAGAACGCAATCCCACCAGCCAGTTCTGGGTCTCCTCCTGGTTGGGCGTCTAACGGGAGTCACCAGGGAAGCTTCCTGAGTAGATGCCCAAACTCCCTCAACTCTCCCCTGCAGCGGTTCCTCCCTCTGGATGTCTGAACTCCTCACCCTGAGCCCAGACACCTGACGGAGGAAACTCATTTCAGCCGCGGCCTCATTCTTTCAGTCACCACCCAGAGCTCGGGTTGGAGCGTAGAGCAGATTACACACATCCGCCTTTTCCTCTTTCATCAAGATCCATGAATTATTCTCTGAGAAATCAACTTTAATCATCTCATCCTTCCACCAAGTTTAGTCGTGATCCATCCGAACAAACCCTCCTGAACCTTCTCCTCTTCCTCCTCCTACAGAACTACGCCGCGATGAAGATGGTGGGACCTTTCGGACCGGCCAAAGCTGCTGAGTGACGACAACGAGACGAGCGACCTCCAGTTTCTGGAAGTTTCATGTTCTCCTCCGTTCTTTTGTTTCTTCTTCCCAAAGTTGCGACTGAAAACTGCAGAGATGAACTGATGAACTCGCTCTGACCTGATTAGAAACACTGCGATTCACAAATCTGACGTGTGTGTGTGTGTGTGTTTGTGCGTTTCACTGTCTCTGCGTCGCTGCACTTCCATCAGATCTCAGCATGTGTCGCCGGCGCCCTCAGCCCGCGTCCCCGTCCTCCCTCCGCCACCGCTTTCATCTCTCGCTCCGTCTCATCTGCACTCACGCAGAGAAAAAGGGGAATAAAAAGCCCGTCGCAGAAACGCCGGCGTCTTCCAAAAAAAAAAAGAGGAAACAGAATCAAAGATTGAGATGTTGCCGCTTGATCTTCTTACCGCCCGCTGTTTCCCAGGCGAGAGGCGAGGTCAGACCAGGCGGCGGCGGCGGCAGCGACTCGTCATCTACAAAATGCTGAACTTTATCGCTCTAAACTCAATCGGAAGAAAAAGAAAACCCAGAGCAAGAAAAAATATTTCACCAATTTCTCTCTGAATCGTCTCTGTCCACATCCTCCTCCTCCATCTCCCTTCTATCCTTCATCCTTCTTTTCTGCTCCTCTTCTTCTTCTCTCTCCTCCTCCTCAATCTCATCTTCTTCTTTTTCCTCTCATTTCTTCTCTTCTTCCTCCTCCACATGTTCTCCTCTTGTTCCTCCTTGTCCTCCTCCACCTTATTTCCTCCTCCCACTCCATTTTTGCATCCTTCTATTTCCTTCTCCTCCACTTCTTTATCCTCCTCTGGCTTCATTTCTCCTCAAGCTTTCTTCATCATCCCATTCTCTTCATCCTCCCTCTCATTTCCTCCTCTTCTCTCCTTCTCTTAAGTTATCTCTTTGCTCCTCCTCTTCCCCATCCTTCCTCTCTTCCTTTCCCACGTCCTCCTCCACCATCTCATTCTGTTCCTCCTCTTCTTTTTCTTTTACTTCTACCTCCTTCTTCTCTGGCCTCCGTCTCCTCCACCATTTCGTTCTCTTACTCCTCCTTTTCTTCTTCTCCTCTACTTCTTAGTCCTCCTGCTTCATATTTGTTTGCTCCTGCTCTTCTCTGTCCACTCTCTCCACCTCCTCTTCTCCATCCTCCCTCTTCCTCCTCCTCCTCTAGTCTTTCTTCACTCTCAGGGCTCAGCAGGTTAAGTCGTGGATTTGTTCTTGTTGATCTTGGGGTTTGAGTCGTATTCGCACAAAGTACGTTTACAGATAGAAGGATGAAGTCACACACACACACACACACACACACACACACACACACAACAACAATCCCATATAGTACAGAACAGGAAGACTAATCCATTTGTAATCTATGGGATTTCCTGATATCCAAGTTCATATGTGTGTGTGTCTGTGTGTGTGTGTGTGTGTCTGTGTGTGTCTTTTGATCCTTTGATCTCCCACACTGACTTAGCGAGCGAAAGCAAAACATGGACGGACGATAAAAAACGAACAGAGCCGTAATTAAAAAGACATGAAGACGAGGATGGAAAGAAATATTCTCCTCAGTCGTTGCTACTTAAGAATTATTATCTTTTTTTTTTCTAACTTCATCTGCTGTGGTCCTGACCAGAGTGGAAAAACTGACTCGGACCCGTTTGGTTCATTTTTTCGGGTTTGTGTCGGCCAATTACGAGCCAACCAGGCCCCGTAAACAAAAAGTCACATGGCCCCACACGCAGCTCGTTTACTGGACGGAGCTTTACAGACCCGTCGTCATGCCTCCAGCCTCTCGGCTAATTTCACCTCCCTGGAATTCTACGACCCATTTGCGACACGTTAAAAAAAACAATCTGAATCCGAGCAGGCGTTTAGTTCAGATTCAGTTCGTCCCAAACACGAGGAGCTAACTTGCTATCAGATGTCAACACGTGTCTCCTTGCACCTATAAACTCAACTGTAAATGTTGCTGCTGAGAAACTAAAGAAACGCTGCATTTCACCTCGAGGAGATCGGAAAACTGTCGGACTTCAAATGATTATATATAAAATCTCACAGAGGTGCATTAGTTTCTTTTGCCAAATATATACGTTCAAGGAAGTGCTTTTTGTTTTAAGGGATGTAGAAGAGTTTTACACAGTTATTACGCTCGTCATATAGCTCGTGCTCATCGATATTGTTGTGCTCCGATAAATTCTGTAAATATATCAAAAAGAAAATATGAGCAAATAATGAAAAGAAGGAAATTGCATCATGTCCGAAAGCACCAGACACCTCGCGTCAAGAAGAGAAGATCCATTTGTTTTTAATTAACTCAGGATTTTTACATTTGATTTCTGTCTCATAGCTTTGCTCATGTGAGAGCTGTAAAGAGACAATCATGTCAGTGGCCGTTGTCAGTGATACTTGCTGTTGATGGTTTTTGTTCATATAGTTTTTCCCACAAAGCCTCAAGATGCCTTCACGCTGCACTGTCTTAGCACATTGTATTTCTTGTTCTCGTAAATGCGACGTGCCTTTAGCTCTTAGCCTTTAGCTTCGCCGTCTGGATGTACAGTGACACTAACTCGTACCTTAGCTTGAATTAAAACTAATACGGACATGGAACAACCGAAAATTAGCTGTTGCCTGAAAAAACGTTTCATCTGTTAGCTTCTTGAAACTAGCCACACGCCAACTCAGCGATGTTGACGGCCTGTTGACGATTTGTCGACGCCCCCGGGAGACACAGACTGAATGTATATTCCAGACGTTACGTATCTGACTTGTCTACAAAGAGCAATACTGTGTGCACTGCAGTAAATCACTATTACCAATTAAACTGCATTTTTGATCAGTGTGTGGTGTGTTTCTTTAAGTGACCTGTTTCCGTACGATAACGATGCTGAGTTCGCAAAAAAATGTAAAGAAATGTTGGCTTAAAGAACAGGGTGCCAAGTTGTAGCCCACATGCTAACTGACGAATCACCACGTGTGGCTGCAGAGGGCGCTGTTGCTCAGTTGCTTTAACATATCAGCGCATTCAGATGCTGACTCATGATAAGCAGCAAAAACAGGAGGAGGAGTAAAGACGGAGAGAAGGGGAAGAGGGAGGGAGGGAGGTCGGGAGAGGAGAGGAGAGGAGGAAGAGGAGGCAGACAAGGAAGGTCAAAGAAATCGAGAGGGACGGAAAAGTGAAGATGGACCACCCCACGGCCCACACACACACACACACACTCAGTGGTCAGAGGTTCACCTGCAGGTCACGTTGACCAGAACGGGAAGGAGGGAGAGAGGGAGGTTAGAGGATGGGAGTGGTGCGGTATCAGGAGGGATGGACGAGCGGAACGAGGGATGAGGGAGGAGAGGAAAGGAGGAAGAGGTGGGAAGGCAAAGTAATAATTTAGGTCTGTGGGAGCTCTGGAGAGGAATCGATCAAAGTGTGCGTTCAGTTCGCTGCGGGTTCGTGTCGAGGTCAGTGAACTGAACGCACACTTACAAATATAATGTAAATGCTATGTTGTGTTTCTCTCTTACACACACACAGACACACACATGTTTTTGCAGGGAAATAACCACTCGTTCATTAGAAAATAAATGTTTTCAAACAGAATATTAACATGGATTGTAGGCGGGCTTCAAACGGGTCTTTACAAGTTGAAGCTCGACCAAAACCAACGCGACTTAATGGAGCTTTGACCATAATTACTAATCGTGACGCCAACTTAAACGATCCGATGAAACCTCAGTGAAAATAATTTACCTCGAGCCGAGATCCTCTAACTCCCAACGTGTCCGGATACCTGACCCCGAGCGGAGGGTGTGGAACCAGTCAGTTGGGTTCATTCATATAAACGGAGTCGTGACGGAGTCTGAACTGAGACACACCTGAACCTTGGATATTACCCATGATCCCTGGCTTCCTGAACCAGAAGAGCTGCTGCTGTAACAAGTCGTCTTCCTCTCCTTTACCCTGAAACTCGTCCATCTCTCCATCATCAGCCTCCTTCTCCATGACTCCTTCTTCTTCTCCTCCTCTCTCCTCATCCTGTTGCCTCATCTCGCTGCAATGTGATAAATAAAAAATGCCCGCTACGAAAAATGTTTTGTTTACAGCCATCGTACATTGATGCATTTTCCATCGTGTGTGTGCGTGTGCGTGCGTTCGAGCCTGAGTGTGTGTGTGTGTGTGTTTGAGTTTGAAAAGGCGCGTCTTTGAACATGGAGGTCAAAGTGCAGTTCATTCACCAGAAATGATGGAAAAAGTCCCGAGGGGAGGCTGGCAAACAGGATTCCAGTTGTTTCATTATCACCTGACACACACACACACACACACACACACGTAGGGGATGAGGAGGCCTATAACATCAAACACTTGCAGCTAATAAAACCGCAGCAGCCTCATGTGTACCTGTGAGTCTGTCTGTCCCACTGCCAAAGTTCAGAGGGGTGATATCAGCCTTGCACACATGGTTGTGTGGCTGGACGCCGTGTAGGTCATCGACCCTGCCTCCTCCATGTTAGCAGATGGGAAATCAAAGTGCATGTTAAATAAGTGCTGTTTAGTTTGTTCATGAGAGCGTCGGACAGATATTTCAGCTTCTTCTCTGGACTGTGGGAGGAGGTGAAGATGCGTCGTCCATCTTTATTTACAGTCTTTGGGGAAAATGCTTCTTTTGGTTGCACATGAACGAGGAACAACTGCTGCTGCTGCCGTTTGTTCAGGCTGAACTCAACCAATATGTTTTATTGCCCCCCCGACTAATTCCAGTAAAACGTTTTGTAAATCTAGACTTCGTGCAGAAGAACCTGTTGTGTGGTCTGTTTTGAGTATTTCCCTGGATATTTATTGCGTTCACGTCCATCAGGATCATGTTGTGAAGTATTTTTGACCGTGTGTGTGTTTAGAAGTGACTCCGAGCATCAGTGTGTCTCTGGCGCTGTTTGTTTTCTGTTGTCCGCGAACCACCATCGCACGGTCGTAAACTCATTTTACACGCCATGCTCCTCGCATTAGTCCCTGTGTTAACTAGCAGCGAGGAATGCAGTTGAGCAGCTCAGTGGAAAAAGCAATATAATTTAACAAGATGCTAATCCCCAAATTGTTGCGGTGTTTAGTCACTGTGCGGCCGCACGCTGCGACGCGCCGCCCGGCTCAGGTAGGAGAGGGTGGTCTGCTCTTTACCTCATCCCTCGGTTCATCGCCGACGCAGCTGAGCTGAGCAGCTGGCGAGGTGATGAAGAGGTGATGAAGAGGTGAGAGGAAGAGGTGAGAGGAAGAGGAGCGAACATCAGAGGTTCTGTTCGTCGTGTTCACGATCAAGAACCGTTCATCCATTTAGTCACAAATTGTGTTTAACATACGTACAATCTTTGTTCTAATCACATTTACATGGTGAGATTTCTATTTGAATTAAACTGCGACAGACATGAACCTTGATTGACCTTTGACCTCAGGGCTGATTAGCTCTGTGTAACTTGGTGTTTAAATCACCGCAGCTTCTTCTTCTTTAGTCAAAGCTCTTCTCATTGGCTGAGCTGAATCCTCATTGGTTCCCTGTCATGTGGCACAGTTCTGGTCATGTGACTTCAAACCAGGAAGTAGCTCTGTGTGTGTTCACCTGTGTCCCTGACGTCAGTGTCTCTTTATTCTTTCATGGATGAATCACTTGTGGAGAAAACTTTTGGATTTTTACGTCAGGACGTGAGTGGAAATGTGTTGAAAACTGTTTGTGTAGAAAAGTAATGAACTGATTGGATTTTAGTGGTTAAAGGTCAAAGGTCATGATGATGTGATGCAGTTATTCTAGTTTAACCTGAATTAAAATTGTAATTAAAAACGTTTTATTATGAACCCGAGTTCGTAGCAAATATTCATGACTATATCATTATTTATTCTCTTTTTCATGTCTGACGTATGAAACCTCAGGAAACTGTCACAACACATTCCTGAAATCTCCCCAGATCATTCACACTCTGCATTTAAGACCCCGGCCGAGATTCAAACAACCGACCAACGAGTCACGAGAAGCGAGCCGAGGGGAGGAAGACGAGCGTGAGAGGAGAAGAATGGACGTCCTGACCGATCCTGAAGGGACTTCTAAAGGAAACGGCCTCCACATCGTGAGAAACAGTAAAGTGTGAAGTGACGGGCCGACCAGCACATCTTCAAGGTCGTGTTATTCACACACACACACACACACACACACACATACGCACACACACACACACACACTTAATATTGGTCCCTAAATGTCAAGGAGAGGCTCCTGACATCTGACGAGCACTTGCCCGTCCATTTCCTGTGAAACGTTGGTCAGGTCAAGGAGACAAAAGGAACCAAAAACGCCCTGTTTTACATTTGTTGCTGAACATATTGTGTCTGAACATCACCTTTAGTGTGTCTGTGAGTGTGTGTGTGTGTGTGGGTGTGTGTGTGGGAGCTGTAACTTTGTCATGTCTCAGAGTCCACCCCCCTCAACGTCCCAACAAAACAATGCCTGTCTTTGTTTAGCCTGGTATTTCTTGACTTCTATTGTTGTGTAGTTGCTTGTTGTTTGTGTGTGTGTGTGTATCTCAGTGACACAAACCAGTGGGATGTTGCGAGATTACAAATTATCATCGTTGCTAATAAGACCTGGGCCCGTTAAAGAAGGGACTTTTGTTTTGTCTCGTTATCGGGGACGGGGGGGGGGGCTGCGTTCAGTTCGCACGCTCGTTAAAGGCCTAACGACCTTCGAGGCTGACGGTTAAAGAAACGGCGATGAAGTGAAATGGCGTGCGTGCAGCAGTAATGGCCGCTGCGATCTGCTGGAGACGCTCCAGAGGTTTTGTTTCTGAACCAGAGAACAAAAACAAAAAAGTGTTTTCTCATGTTCGCTTGTTTTATGCCTATGTGTGTGTGTGTGTATCTGCATACTTGCAAATGTTACTGCCCGCATTTTATTTGCGCATATTTTTTAATGTCTATATTTGTTTACGCAACTGCTGTGTTTACGCAATTTCAACCCTTTCATTTGTATCACTGAACGTGTGTGTGTGTGTGTGTGTGTGTTCTTGTTTGATTTACAGTGTTTGTGCTTCCAGTGCTTGCAGTTACACAATATCCCTCTGTGTGTTGCGAGCAACAATAGATAGTAAAGTTAGTTTCGTACTGTGATGATTGCTCTATAAATCTAAGTGCACCCAGAGCGTTTTTGAGGGCAGCTCATTGTTCATTGTCTCGTACCAGAGCCGAGCGGGTTGGTCACTGAGGCCGATATCACGTCTTGCGTCCTCAAAAGTACACAACAAGCTCGGTTGTGTTGTGTGTCGGTTGGTCCATGAGGTCCAGAGCAGACTCGGTCCAGTTCACGTAAGGTTTTCCGTCAGAGTTTCGGCCCAAGAGCAAAGTTTTTAATTATCTAGTTAAGTTCAAAACCGTAATATCAAATCTGCGTTCCCGTCCTTTTTAGACACGTTTTCTAAAAAGTCTCGTCGAAAATAATACAAGTTTTCTTCTTTAACAACTTCTCAAATATCTTATTTACACTAATGAGAGGAATGTCCGTCTTTATGGTTTAATTCATCTGTTGTATGTAGAGAAATGTCTTTTTACGGGGGTGTTACTTAATTTCACCGTATTTCGTGTACACAGGTAACTTAGTCACAGTAAGTTGTGGCAAATAAAACTGTTTATTAGTCATTATATTGTGTATTTAGGCTGTTTAATAATTTATTTGTTTAGCTGTCATTAAATTGCTGCGGCCAACGTTTCTCATAACACAAATCTTTTACTCTGAAGTCGTCGGGTCTCTGTTTCTGTCTCTGGACGTCCATGTTAAAAAGTTGAAACACGATGAAAACTTCATGCACGGAAGTATTCATCGTGATGACCTTTGCTGCAGCCAGCCACCAGGGGGCGTCCAACTTTATATACAGAGTAAAAAATAAACTCATCCAGAGCTTTTCCAACATAAAGGTACCTTTTGTATCGTCTACATTAAATTTTAAACCTTCTCTTTGTTCCGTTTGCAGACGTCGGGCCACCCTGTCCTCCATACCCCCCCCACCCCCCCGCCGCCGCCGCCATCTACCTTTTTATACCACGCTACATTAAACCCTTCCAGACTCCTCAGTGTCACAACCTTTATTGATAGCGCCCGGTGCCAGCAGCCGCAGACCACCGTGCGTGGCCGAGCAGGAGGAACCTGTCTGCGTGTGTTTGTATGAGTTAATGCCCGGTAGGCACGCTCTCATTATTCTGAGCCGGGCTGAATTCGGGGGTCTATAACTCTTTAAGTGGTTTCTGTCTGCGGAGTCGGTGCCAACATTTGGAGACGAGCCGCGGCTTAATATTTTCATCCACTCATAATGTGGTTAGCTGCCCTGTGTGTGTGTGTGTGTGTGTGTGTGTGTGTGTGTGTGTGTGTGTGTGTGTGTCATCTCCCACCTTTTAGAAACTCTGCAGGCCTGTGGAATGTCAACCGGCTTTCGAAAAAGAAAGTTTTGAAAGACCAAAAACAATATTCAAAATCCACTTTGTTTCTAACTTGACTCCGTAAAACATTAAAGTGCTTCAACTCATGTTTTCCTTTTTACTCTTTATCCCGTTTTTTCGTTTTTCTACTTTCCGACCCTCAACCTTCTCGCTGCGCTCCTCGCTAATTTTATTGGTCTTTTCTCCCGTTCCCCTCTGTGCGTCTTGTTCCACTTCTTTTAATTAAATGTTGAGTTTATGTGTACTTCCTACAGCCGGGGCTTATAGCGCTGCAGTAAAAAGTGAAATCAGCGTAGACTAAATGTTTGGACGAGAAAGACCAATCAAACGACCAGGACGTCGGCCAGCTTCATGATGTAACATCCTGTTGGGTTAAAATCCTTTTATTTGAATTTGAACTTGGACTTTCACTCTGTTTCTTTCTTTGCATCCGCGAGTTAACGCACACACACACACACACACACACACAGTCTCACATCCTCTCGCTCACCTCCTGTAAACGCGAGCAGGAAAAGGAGGTTCAGACGTCACAGAGGAAACGGCCAAAACATTATTCCAATATGTTTTTATTGCCGCGATTATTACATTTCATAAAATAAATCCATTTTAACTGAGTTGACCGCTTGTTTTCTCAGCCTGTTGTACAACTTAGGCCTGTTGTGTGTATGTATACATATGTGTGTCTGTATTTCTGACACTTCATGACATTTGTGTGTGTGTGTGTGTGTGTCTGTGTGTGTGTGCGTGGACATGCTTGTGTGTTTGCATGTTCAAAGGCGTCTGCTACAATAGAGCTATACATCGGTGCTAATTCCACTGCTCGGCTGTTTCCACTGGCGACCACTTAACATTAGAGCAGCAACATTAACATTAGTCTACTGACCTGTGTGTGTGTGTGTGTGTGTGTGTGTGTGTGTGTGTGTATTTTCCACATGCACGTGTGTTGAAGTTTGGTTTCCATCATGCTTTCACTGATGTTATTTTATATTGGAGTCATTACGATTTTCACGAAATTAAAACCAGTAGCAGTTTGGGCCAAATCTGGGCCGAAACAATTTTGCTATGTGGGAAGGTTGATGCTAAAAAAAAAAAGTACGACACTATTCCGTTGATAACAGCGTAACGTGTGAATATAGACAAAACACGTATAATGTCAATATTTAGATTTCGCTGCACACGACAACGTGAACGTTTGGATGAAACATGCAGCTAAAGCAGAGAGAAGCTAATCAGTGGAAGGTAGCGTTCACTAAACCTTAATTACAGTGTGTGCACATGTTAGCACGTCTAATCACGCTCATGTTTCTGCCTTAATCATTGTGCAAGTATGTGTGACTCCGCCATTGTGTGTCTGTATGTGTGTGTTGTTGGGTTTGAAGTTGTGTCAAACATTTCACGTATGCGGCGCAGCAGCAGTTGCATTACAAGGACCCCTGTGGCTTTGAAAACTCCTACTGTGACTGTTATGACTCTAACACATGTGGCTGGCACACACACAACCACACACACACACACACACAGGATGTTTCACATACTTTATTAATATAAGGTTTTATGGTAAATGTGGACTGTAATCATGCAGCCATAGCGGTGTGTGTGTGTGTGTGTGTGTGTGTGTGTGTGTGTGTGTGTGTGTGTGTGTGTGTGTGTGTGTGTGTGTGTGTGTGTGTGTGTGTGTGTGTGTGTTCGTACCGTTTGTACTCTTGACTTAAGTGACCGCACACACTCGGCTCGCCTGCTGTTTTAAGAGCCATGGCAGACCGAGGCCGCTCACTGGTTGTTGGCAGATGTCCAGCAGCCAATCAGAGGCCTTCGCCAATTAGTGAGCCAAACGTATAGAAAACAGAACTTTCTTTTTCCCTGCATGGGTTTGACAGGCTGCTCTGTGTGTGTGTGTGTGTGTGTGTGTGTGTGTGTGTGTGTGTGTTTGTGTGTTTGTGTGTGCGCGCGCCATGCTGCTACTTCATTCTTACGTTTGTGATTTCCAAATTGTCGTCAAATCCAACAACAAACGACGGTGGTTAGTTATTCCTGCTGGATTTTTTTTGGCAAACATGCGTCGCTCTAGACGAGGTGTAATCTGGATGTGGATCTAAAGTGGCCCGTTTGGTAAATGATGAATATGGCCCAAATAGCACAGTAAACATGTTGGCCCCCTTCTGGTTGACATGTGGTATTTCTATGGCTTACGTGGCCAAGATCTGGCAAAACAGGAGCGGACCGCCCCGGTGACATCATCCCATGTGGTATGTGGGCCGGGTGACAGTGTGGGCCGACTCTGGGCCAGAGCAGTCTTTGCTAAGTGGGACATAAAGACAGACGGCACGACAGCTCCCCAAAAGTGAAGCCAAGGTGGCGGCGGCGGAATCTGGGATATTCTGGCTTCATTCCTGGATAGTGGGAGGAAGAGGAGATGTGTCGTCCGTCTTTATTTGACATTCTATGATCACGTCTGAAAGCAGCATAAGTGAAATACTTCTGTATTCAACAGTCTAGAAAAACACACAGTAGATTATTATATTTGTGTTGCGGCCACACACACACACACACACACACACACTGCATCGGTTCAAATGGCAAATTCGTTCATGATTAATCATCTTCACCTTCCTGTATTTTTCTTGTTCTAGGATTGTTTCTGCTCTTAAATTAACGAGGAGTGAATTACCTATAAAAAAAAAAATTCTAAGAACAATATTTTTGACATTTAGGATTTTAAATATTGAACTTTTTATGGTAAGAAAATACACAAAAACCTGCCCCACACACACACACACACACACACACACACACTGACTGCTAAAGACCGTTTGTATAAAAAGGGAGGAAAGGATAAATAAATGTTTTCAGTAGCTGGAAAGTTATCAAGTCCTAAGTTGGAGGGCTACGCAAACTTTTACACACACACACACACACACACACACACAGTCTTGCTCCAGCAGTAACACAAATAACGGGGCAGGAAAAAAAATGTCTCGGTAAAAATGTAGCGCAGACTGCCAAGGCCATG
Organism: Hippoglossus hippoglossus; assembly: GCF_009819705.1. Classification (NCBI taxonomy): domain Eukaryota; kingdom Metazoa; phylum Chordata; class Actinopteri; order Pleuronectiformes; family Pleuronectidae; genus Hippoglossus; species Hippoglossus hippoglossus. Next base: position 13,846,663 of record NC_047168.1, read on the forward strand.
GTCCTCCCTTTTTATCACAATAAATCATAGCAGAAAACTTTGAATGGTGAGTGTGTGTGTGTGTGAGTGTGTGTGGCTGTGTGTGTGTGTGTGTGTGAGTGTGTGTGTGTGTGTGTGTGGCTGTGTGTGTAGGCAGCTGTCTAAGCACTGCGTTTGTTTTCCATCCCACTTATAAAGGTCAGAGCCCTCGGGAGTCATTATATCGGCCCTGATATCGATGCCTATGAGCACAGAGGACGGCTCCGTGTGGTCCGGTTGTTACCCACGTTGCGGGGACCTCGGTCTGTTTACACACGCGCATTAAGGGGACGTGAGTAAAGTCCATTTTTAAGACGTGAAGACATGTGTTAAGGTGAACTTATGGTTGTGGTTGGGCAAACAGTAGTTATGGTTGGAGTAGGACTGCAGGGAGTGAATGTAAGTCAATGTAATGTCCTCTGAAGTCCTGAAATATGACCGTGTGTGTGTCTGTGTGTGTCAGCGTTGTGTTTTTACTTGTATAAATTGTCAGCTCATTATTTTGAGCAAGCGTGTGCGTTTGTGTATATTTCCGAGTTTCGTTTCAGACGATGCGGACAACGCACACACGTGCACGGCCGCTGCGTGTTTCCTCGAATCCAGTTACTCTGTCATTCAAAGTAAATGCAGTATTTCTAAATTAATCAGTGTATCTGCGTGTGGGCGTAAGTAGGAGCAGGCTTGTTCCACGTTTCCACAGGTTTGCTGTCTTTACTTCAGCAGATTGATTGTGGCTGTCGGACTTCACTGCACTGTGTGTTTTTGTTAACGTGAACCTTTTTACGCCAATTTAAATCCAAATCAGATTAAACTAATTTGTCACAATATAAAAAAAGAAGGAGCTGAAGGAACACGTATCGAATGGCCGCGTGCTAATCAAGGACCACTTCATCATTTCCTCATGTTTCTATACTTCCACACAAAAGCTTCTTGCCTTTTATTTAAAGTATATATTATCGGCAGTTTTATATTTTAAATAAATCAAAACATAACAGTTTAATATGTGAGGGGTTGTGTATATATATATATATATATATGTCCTCTCAGCTCTGCAAAGCTCCTTCGCCGTCTCAATTCAGATACTTCAGTTACATATGACCTAGTACACTGTGTATACTGTGTATACTGTGTATACTGTGTACACTGTGTACACTGTGTACACTGTCTTCCTGGAGGCATATTCTGTGAATTTCTGCAGGGTAATGTTATTTCAAATGAAAATGTGACTGTGATTGTCGCAAAGTATAAACTGGTTTCTTCCCTCATTTGACTTAAAAATGAAAAATATACAATCTCCCTGAACACAGTCAAGTATTTGGTGGAAACTAAACAGAACTGAGGAGAGTGAATAATGGACGTAATATCATATCGTCATGACATTTGTTAGCATGAAATACAGACACCTGTAAATAAAGGTGGACAACACGTCTCCTCTTTCTCCAACTGCACGAAAATGAAGCCAAAAACAAAAGCAACACAAAAGTTTAGCCACACGTCGTTGCTGCAGTACAGCTGGAATCTGCCTGGATGAAGGACCTGGAGTCAGGACGAGTTATTCAAGATTTTTTTACTAATTTTCTGAAACGCGTCCATGTTCGGCTGTCACCAGCATCAAACCCACGAGCTCTCCGGTCGCCTGTAACCCGGTGTCTCTGCGAGCCAGGTGAAACGACTCCTTCAGGCCATGTAAACGGAGGAGCAGGGTTTTCATTATATTTTAAGAGTCGCCCCTGTTATGTTTTTATAGCCCAGTTTGCCACAATATAGCCTTTCTCCACAGTGAGTGAATGGGAGCCATATGGAAAACACTGCACTGTACCTGAGCCGCTGTTCAGGTCACACAGACACGGTATTGTACTGTACGGATGGAGAGAAGCAGGGGAGGTGAAAAGAAAGGGAGGAAAGAAACAAGGTGGATGTCGAGGTAGAAAGAAAGAGCGAGTGGGGGGGTGGGGGGGGGGGAATGAGGCAAGAAGAAGGGGGGGAAAGTGGGTAGAGAGGAAAACATGATTGAGTCGGGATGTGACGAGGATTTGAAATGAAAGAAGTGAATGAAGAAAGGAGTAAAGAGAGTGAGAAATGATGCAAAGTCTTGAGTCTTATTTGCTGCAGAGACTTATTATTTGGTGACGATTACATCTGCCAATCAACATTCCTCCACCGAGGCTGATTACTTCAATACTTACACTCAGAGATGTCAGTAAAATGAATGTGTCTGATCAAGCTGCTTTAATTCTTCTCTGAGAAATGAGTAAAAATGTTGAAAAACGCTTCTCGCAAAACAAATCCCAAATGACACCTGCTCCCCCGTCGTCGTTGAAGGGAAACGTCACCTCCTCGACCTGCGCTGCCTCCTGTTACCTTTTACAAAATGATTGCATTTTAAAAAAATGTTGTCCTCGCGCTCGGCCTGAATTCAGGATCAAAGCTTCAACACAGAGATGGAGCAGTGGCAGAAACCGAGATAGTTCACGTCTGCGGACTCGGGGCGATTTGGTGACGTTGTGACGCAGCTGTGCAACACATGGAAAACACGAAGGAGTAAGATTCCTCAGAAATGCACGGAGAACAGGGTGAAGAGGTCAGGCGGCGCTCTGCGGTGGAGTTTATTCCGAGGAAAGACGTGAGAACGGGAAACTACTCTGACTTGGCACAGATTACCCAACACGGAACACACACATGCTGAACTCTGTGGTGCTTCCACTGAAGCAGGAACACAACACCGGGAACACACACCTGCACACTGCATGCACTGACGCACACTCTGACACACACGGATCACATATGCACATAATCACACAGAGTGACGCATGCATGCATTCATATTTCCTAATGCAAAGACCCCCACACACACACACACACACGACTGATACTTGCTGAGACATGCTGGCAGTCTCGAGTGTTAACGTAGGTTCGGATACACAAACGCGCACGTTGTGAGCTCGTGCACTCGCGCTCTTGATCCTGTAACGTTAGCAGGCCTCCACTTAACGCTCATTAACTGCCACTCTAACGGGGATTTTGTCCAGACGGAGCCGGACCCGGGCTCAGCAGTGAAGTGTGAGCCGTGTTTGATTTATTGGTGTTGACAAATGCTTTTGCAACAGTTTCATGTATAACGTGCAAATCCTCCGTGGAGGCCGCGAGGAAAACACGTCTTTCCAAGATAATCAACGGGATCAGTCGTCTCAGCAAAGGTCCGTTCACCAATATGATCACATCTGAATAACAAAGACCTCGAGCGAACTCGGATAACGACTTGTCCATCGAGACCAAAGGCGTTGATACGGGAAATAACCATTTTCTTCCAGTTTCCCGTAGAAACTCGGTGTCGGTTTTCTTTTTTCTGCAGCATTCAGAAAAAAAGAGATGAACAGCTTCCATGTAATCTGCAATACTGTGTTTCATTCTCATCCTCTCAGGGTTTCAGTGTTCAGATTAGAAGTTCCTTGGTCCGGTGTGATGTTGCTTTTCCACCCTAACAAGAAGGAAAAAGAAGAGCGCGGCACAAACTGTCAAATCAAACCACAATATAAGCTCAGCCTTCGGTGCTGTGGCTGAGCGTCTGCCAGATGTGTTTGTGGAGGTCAGGAGAGCACGATGGAGGAACGAGGAGGAGAACGTGGGGATAGAGGTATAATTTCACACCTGTCAGGTTCACGGCCTCGGAGTAGACGACGGGCGGGGGGGAGACGGGGGGGGAGAGGTGAGAAGCCCAAACAACTCTGTTCCTCCTCTCTGCTTTTGTTTAACGAACACGTGCAGTTAATCCGCCAGAGCAGTTCTTCAGTGTGTTTGGATCGAAAGGTTCCCGTTAGCATATTAGCATGCTCATGTTAGCATTTAGCTCAAAGCAATACTGTGTGTAAGTAGTACTACTATTGATCAAATTTCATTTCTACTGGAATATTTCCGGACTCTTGTTCCTTTTAACATTCAGTGTCTTTTAGCTCTTTGTTTTGGTAAAACGAGATTTGCCCTCAAGTGGCCGAAACATGATTTTAAAGTTCATTCGTAGTAGAAATTCAAATTAATTACACAAGTTAATGAGTTCTTTCACACTGTAACTTTATTTATATTTCACCATTCAAATGCAAAAGTGCTTTACAAATAAGATATTTAGATGGAATTGAAATAACATTTAAAGAAGTAGGTAAAGTAGAAGGTAATTCACAGCAGCTTGGAATAATTACAAACATTTTAAAATAAAACAATTAGAATTAAAAGAGTAAAAACCGAATCAAAAGTTAATAAATAGCTAGAGATTTAAAGTTCCATCACTGGTCGAAGTATTTTATATAAAAAGGGAAAACAATCCTTCAGTCTAACTAATCATTAAAAAACAGATCTGCACATTTTTACGACCGAAGCTTTATCATAAATACGACTTTCAACTTGATTAGATACAAAAAAATGCATCTATAAACAGTTCAAAAGAACAACAGGAACAAAAGGTGGAACCTCCTTCCAGTAAGGAACAAGATTAGTTTATTAAAACATTGGCACACAAGATAACGATATGGCTTTCAAAGCATTTATACTGCGATCATCTGTGTACGAATGCTGCGGCGCGATGTCCTGTCCAATACAACAAGATGTTAATAAGAAAAAGACATCAATAAAAGTTGTGTGATGAAAGCAGCGTGTTGCAGCAGCGAGTCGTGCCCCGGTGTTGAACTGTGGGCCTGTACGTGATTATGAGAAGAGAGAAGAATGTGGTTCACTAACAACACGAGCCCCGAGGACGGTACCTTCCCAGGCTGTAAAACACATTCTGGTGCTGTTCACACACACACACACACACACACACACACACACAGACACACACACACACACACACTCAATGAGAGACGGACGTCCTGCTGGTTTCGAACTCAACAGCTGTCGGGGTGTGAAACCTGATAAAAGCTGAAGAGACTAAAGTGTCGGCCCCGGCAGAGGGATCGTCCAACTTTTGATAATAAGGTGATACTTTACTGATGCAGAGGAGGTCAAAGGTCAGAGTTAAACTTTGGAGCAGCACCTCTGGAGCTGGAAAGGATTTAGCGACTTTCTCACTACTGCTTCGCTAATCAGTATTTTTTTTATACGAACACGAGGGCGGCACCCGACGAGGAATTTTGTTCAACGCGCCAGATGTGATTCAACGGGACATTTCATTGTGAGGGCAGGAAGGTAAATGGAAAGTTTTGCCTCCTCGATCCACGTGTCCATCTTCCTCTCTGAGAGAAACACCCCGATATCCCTCAACTCCTCCAACATCTCCATCCTTACTGATTGGTTTCCAGTTCAGGTTTGGACCAAAAAGTCCAGAGGTGCCTCAGCATCAGAGTCCTAACTTATCTGAGCTGAAGATTCTTCATGCGTCGATCCCTGACATAATCTTTTTATGCTGATGCTCGGCTTGCAGCTCTTGACCCGGCTCATCATGAAAACACCTGCCACTTAAGGAGCCACTAAAGTCTTAAGAGCAGCACATAACATCATCGTCATTACGTCCAACAATCTATAAAAATGACTGACGTTTATTACGATGGCCGATACGTGAATTCATCCGGAGGGTTGAATATTTTTATGGCGTCATTAGAACGCGTTCCCCCGATAAGCAAGTGTTATAAAAGCCTGTCTCCTAAAATGTGTTTTAAGATCCCAGTTTATATCGGATGACACCATTTGCTGAAAGTCACAGAAAGCATCAGTCACCTCAGGCGCCGCAGGGCGGTAACGTCCCGGAGCGGCTGAATCCGTCCACCTGGGTCAATATGTGGACTAAGTGGGGGGGGTCGGGGTCAGATCCCCAGTCTGAGAGTCTGCTTTCATTCTTCAGCATTCGATATTTACGAGATCCATTGATCGCACTGTTCCTGAGGCCGAGAGACTCGGGACGAGCCGGGGAGCTCGTTAGTGTAGTTTACAGCTCGTCAGGGGTCGGTGAGGTCATCAGGACGGGATGACATCATACAAATAACAATGTGGAGCATCGGCCGGGAGCTCGTTCAAATGATAACGGTGTTTTAATGTCGTGTTAAAGACTCAGCGACGATGAAATCAGAGAGAAGCTGAGACAAAGTGATGCATCAAACCAACATGTGGACGAGAGTTGAATTGAAATGTCAGTTTATCCTCACAGAGAGATCCCCCCCCCCCCCCCCTCCTCTCTGCAGGGGTCTTGATATACGAGTTTGCGTTTGTGGTCGAGCTGCTGTACTCGAGGTTGCCGCCGGTGACGACTGAATCACAGACCACGATGATGTCATATCTGTCTGGCTTGTTTGCGTGTGTGTGTGTGTGTGTGTGTGTGTGTGTGTGTGTGCGTGTGCGTGTAGTCAGTTATAAAAACCGACTGACCTCAGCTTTACAGTAAATCTCCCCCATTTTCTTTTCCCTGTCTCGAGGCTTCGCCCTGAAGATGAGACCTGATGCCACATGTGCAATTACTGACAGTGAACTCGGCCTGGACGCTTGATAAATGGAGACTTACCCGGGATTACCTCGGCCGCCATTACTGAGGGGAGCGAGAAGCCCGTTTAATAATTGAAATCGTGATGCGTGTGCGGTCGCGATCTTCAAATTACGGGTTCAGGGGAAAGAAAACGACCAATATTTATGACCTTAATTTAATAAATTGGTGCAAGTCAGAATATTTTCAGTTGAATAAACTGTTTTTCGTGCGCGGTCTCGTTAACAGCAACATCACGAAGTCTGGGATTCATGAGCTGCTGAGTTGTGACATAATTGAAACCTCGCAGCAGAAAATGAATATTCGCTGAGTCATACTTTGCAATTAAAGAGATAAATGGGAATGAAAGAAAAGTCTCTGAAGTCATTGTGTAGTTTTTAATTGAATTGTCACTGTGACGTTTGAATTAAATGATCCAGGACCGGAGAAAAGAAAATAAAGACATTAAAATGACATGTTTTATTGATATTGATAGGAACATTACTTATTTACAACTATGACTGTCGTACAAGAGTAAACACATTCTGGAGCAAGTGTGTTTTTAATCACACTTGTGGAAACTACACAGAGGTGTTGGTCAGCTTCAACAAATTCATGGTCCCCAGAGGATGAATGCTCCCGACTTTGGTGGTTCCCTGACTTTCCCCCTCTAGCGCCACCATGGGGTTGATATATGTTGTTTTCAGTGGTTTATTCCAGAGACAACTGGGTGAATCCAGATGTGGTGATGCTCTGACTTACCATCGATCGTATCATGAATTAATAATTTGATTGTTCCCTTGATTCTAACTGTGACTTGGTTCTGAGGTCATTCGGATGATTTCAGAGACGTTTCCCCGTCGATCCATCTGTCAGCGTCCTGCTCGCCGTCATCGCTCCGTCCTTAAATACCGTCCTGCAGGTGGTCCGCCTGTTATTGTCTTCCCCAGGTGTCCGGATAGGAAGATGCTGAAAGACGTGTCAGATTCCTGGAGGAATGAAAGCTCTCGGCCATCGGCAGGTGCAGCAAACAGATGTTTCATTTTCCCCACAGTCCTCCACCTGTTAATCAGAGCGTCACTCATCCTTTTCTTTTCTCTCATCCCTCTTTCATTCCTCTCCTCACCATGTCGGGAAAGGGAACGAAATCTTGACTTTCTGTTTCTGGATTTTTCATTCGTCACATTTTCCTCTTCTCCTCTGTTCATCCTTTGCTTCTTCTTCTTTGTAAACACGTCTTTTTCCTCCTGCTGCACTCTCTTTTCATTTCCTCGCTCACGTCTCTCCTCCGTTTTCTCCTCTCTTCTATCCAGTCTTTCATCGTGGTCTCATCCATCTCTCTGCACCTTTGTTTGAACCTTTTCTTCATCATTTGTTCGGACAGAAAAGTAATTTGTTCTCTATTTAAAAAAACAAAACCAACCCTTGTGATCTCTCTGTGTTATTACCCGGATCACGGCGGTGACACAGTAATTACTCCTCCTCGTCGGGGGCAGTTGAACTTTATTAGAAATGTCTTTCAGTGACTTGATCTTTCTGCTGAAGTTTGACTCGCATGTCAAACTGTTATTTCTTGTTTCTCGGCACGACGACGGTGAGAAGACTCAAGATCTTTGTCTGGTCGTCGTCAGGTGTCTACGCTTGTTTGTATGATGCTGATGAAGCTTCATGAAATAACAATCTGCTTCAAGCTAATACACACTTAGGGCTAACTGACCCGATTCTCCTCTTCCGACAAGTGTGAGGGGTTTACAAAATAATCGTTATGCTACCGATTGTGTTGGAGCCCCCCCCCATGTCCAGTCTGCTAACATGGAGGAGGCGGGGCTTATGATTTGTACTGCAGCAGGCCACCAGGGGGGGGGATCCAGATGTTTTGGCTTCTCTTTTTGTGGAGCTGTCTTGTCGTCCATCTTTATTTACAGTCTGTGGTTCAGTAAGTAAATTTAACTACGTATTTTCATAAACGTTAAGAGAAATGTTATGAAATATGATCTGGTCACAAGAACATTGTCTGCAGATTTGTTTAATATAATTATAATTATTCAGGAGTCTGGTTTACCCACAATGCAAACTGACTTTTTGGATCTTACCCTGTGTTTTAAATGTGTTCTGTCTGTGCCTGTCTGTGCCTGTCTGTGCCCTTTAATCTGAACTAGGATACGTACCTGAGTGACGTCACTGCTGGTTACACAGGCTTGGTGCAATTTGTTGCTCCCACGAAAATCAAATCTAAAGTAAAATGATTATTTGATCATATCTGTGCATTTTTACCTTGAGCAGCCACTGGAGGTCGTCACCTTCTAAGTTACCAACATTTGCATCTTCCCTTCCTCCTTCCCTCCCTCCTTCCTTCCTTCCCTCCCTCCCTGTATCCATCCTCTCTTTCTTGGGGGTCAGATGCTGGTTGCGTTTTTGCCGATGTCTCTCCGCCCCTTCTTTTCCATTCCATTCTTTCTCTCTCTCTCTCTCTCTCTCACTCTTTCAGCAGAAATTCTTTATTGTGGTTCTTGGTGTTTTGGTGGAGTTATTCCTCCTTACCCCCCGAGCTTTGGCAAATGACAGAATAAGCCCGTGGTAATTCCTCAGCGCGCTAACCACAAACATGCTCTCTCCGTGTGTGTGTGTGTGTGGGGGGTGGGGGGGGGCACTGTGTTTGCTCTATGATGTCTATGGAAAAGCGTTCCCTCTCTGATGCTATGGGGTCGCACTGTATGAGAGAGAGAGAGAGAGAGAGAGAGAGAGAGAGAGAGAGAGAGAGAGAGAGAGAGAGAGAGAGGTTACTTTAGTACAAGGAGAGTGGGTGAACTGCTCACCTTCAGCAGATGGTTACAGAAGAAACAACGACTTATTAACAACGTGTAGATGAATGAGTTTTGAGGCAGTTCGACTTTATGATGGTGACGGACGTTCGATTTTACGACTGTCAGTCAAAGCACATCGGAGGAGTTGCTGATTCAGACTCTTTAGATTCTCTTTTTTTATCCTAACGATTATCATTATGTTATTAAAACTCAAATATACAAGTGAAACATCTCTTTAAGTCCAGTTAACATGAAAACATCTAGACCTAAACATGTTTATATTGTAAACATACATTTCCAAGGTTGAGGTTTTTGAGGTTCAACTACAACTACACACTTCGGGTTTGTGAAATATGACGACACAGGACAAACTCCCCCTGCTGTTTCCTTTCATGATGAAACACACTCAAAATCATTTGGCCAGACCTGTGTGTGACCCCGTGCCCTTTGCATGTACATGCTGCAGGAATGCCTTGTAGCCGAGGTGCTGAGAGCTCATTTGTGAGTGTGTGTGTGTCTGTGTGTGTCTGTGTGTGTGTGTGTGTGTGTGTGTGTTGTAAAGGTGTTGAAAGATCAGTCACAGGGTCCAAGTACACCCTCTCATGTTAAACAATACCAGCTGAGGTACCAGGGTTATAGTACATTCACACACACACACAGACACACACAAAACGCACTTGATCTGCCACAAATAAACAACTATTACTGTGAATAATGTTACACAACATTAAATATAACTAAAGTCTCCATAGAGAGAGAAATCTTAGCTGGTGATACATTTGTTTATAAAAATGGACGTAGACTCCGGTTCTGGAAAGTGAAGCCAATGCAGAAGTGCCTGAAACCTGTGTTCTGTTTAATGACCACCAGAGGGCGACTCCACTGGTTCTTTCCATAGAAGTCTATGAGAAAATGACTTTATTTATAACGTCAGTAAAAAAGTTTCACGTCTTCTTCAATACAGCTGATGTTCATTTTGTAAATTATGACCCATTTAGAGTCAAATTGACCATAAAGCACTGTATATGTAGGGGGGGTGTGGTCACCACAGTGTGATTGACAGCTCGTGAAGTGTCCCCGAGCCCTCAGTCAGGCTCCGCCCCCTCACTCCTCCAAATGTTTTCAAAAAACCAAGATGGAGCCAAACCAAGTGTCAAATTGAGGCTTGAAGTATTTGTAAATCATTTTGTCGATAGCGAAACACATATTGAACAGTTTTATTGACGCACACGTCTCCGTATCCGAAGGTCAGACAATAATTTATAAAGGTGCTTGACCTCTGACCTTTCTCTTCTGCTGGCGTCGGTGTAATGAAGCTGCTGCAGGAGCCGAGGCTTGTTCTGCTGTTTCATTCACTCTCGCAGCGAAATGTAAAAATATAAAAGCATTACCAGGCGCGGGCCGGCGAGCGCGTAACGTGATCCTCAAAGTGTTTGCCTCTGGGGCTCCATTTGGATTCCCTGCCCCTGAAAAGAGAAGGTAACTCTTCAGAACTTTTATGTTACTGTGTGACCATCACTGCGTGTGTGTGTGTGTGTGTGTGTGTGTGTGTGTGCGCGCTTTTATTTATCCAGAGAAAGTTGATTTAAAAAGCTTTAACTTACTGGACTCCCTCCAAACAGTCACAGGGAAACACTGCTGCTGGTTCCTGAGGGAGGGACATGAACCAGCAGCTTTTACGTAATAAGGTGGGCTACATCCTTACTGGTTCTTGCCCCTTTTGACCCTGTTCAGATCTGGTTTTAATGTCCGTCCTGGACAGCGCTAAGTTCAGGTCTGAGCGCACCTTAACGCGTCCTGAGATCCGATCACTCACACCACATTCAGAGGTGGTCTCGGACAAGTGTGTTCCACATTCTTTTGGATGTGTGAACGCAAACTTGTCCCGGACCACTTCTCATCTGACGTCCTTTAACCGGCTACGGTTTCACAAGGAATCGCGGGTATTGTTAAAGGTCCCATGGAAACCACTGGAGCCGTCTTGGAACAAGGTTTCTGTTAAACGATATCTTTAACAAACAATCCCGTCTTTATATTTCTCAGCCAGCTCCTCACGACTCACAGGCCCAATGTGATCCTGTGTGGTTTTTACGCGACGGGAGGGACGAGCTGCTCGCTGAGGGTCAGTGCAGACTGCTGGACTTTAGAAAAATCTCTGTGTCGCTCGAACCACAGAACATTTCTATTGTCCCCGTCTTTATTGTCGTGTTCACGTGAGGATGCACCAACCACAGGACGAGGTGTATTTACTACAAGACCACACTCGTGGGAGAGAGAACTGCAACGGGAGCGAATGATTGAGACCATGAACGAAACACACATGAGAAGTGGGTTTGCTGGAAATGACGTCCAGATTCATTCTGTCCTGCCGGTGCTTGATGGGCGTTTGCCTCCAGTTCGTCTTTTGTGTCCATACGTGCGTAGAAACAAGCAGGGATTTTGTAAAGATGCAAGAAATTTCTTAGGGATTAGTAAATAGAGGCAGAAGTATTGCCATCCGCTTCGTGGACTCTTGACCCTGGACAGACGAAATCTGTAAAAAGCTGTAAAACCATTTAGAGGCAAATATCTGCTAAACGAGGCCTTTTTCCAGCACATGCAGAGTCCAACATTAAAAGATCAAAGTCTCGGGGAGTGTTTTAAAGGCTTTAATGAAGTCTGAGGCCTGTGGAAGCATGAAGGACTGGTAGCGTGCCAGAAAGAAAACGTCCAGAAGAATAGAATTAAGGATAAACAGAGAGAAACAAGATCTTAATTTAGAAGTTATTGCAGTTGTATAAATTCTTCTCTCATAACTGAAGGACAAAGTTCCAAGTGAGCCGTTAAGAAGACCAGACAAAGATGAGAATCCAACAATCTGCGTCATTATTAAAGCTGTCATTGAGTCGTGTTTTAAAAGGACATAAAAAGCACATTCAATTCCCTGTTCTCTGAAATAACAATAACAATCTTGGGAACAAATTAAATAGCTTCTCACATGTCTAACACATGTTCACAAGTCGTGCTCACATCCTGTAGAAAGTCGTTCCCATCGAGGGCAGGATCAGCGACCAAAGTATTTATTTACAGTAAAGTTTGCACATAAATGCAAAAAGTACTTTCTTGACATATAAAGTACTTGATGAAGACAATCTAATTAGTTTACAAGCAGCAGGAGCCTGGTTCAGGTCCTTCAGGTCTACTGGTCCAGGTCCAGGGTTGTTGTTGAAAGAAGAAGTGTGTGAGTCAGGGGTGGAGTTAAGGTCAGGTTCAGGTCAGGGCGAGGGTAAAGGTCGTCCGTGCGCTGGTGAATGTTAAGGTGAGGGTTACAGTTAAAGACGGGGTGAAGGTTAAGGTAGGTCATGTAGTGGTGAGGTCACATGTGAGGGAATGAAGGGAGGGAGTGTGTGGGTGTGTGTATGATAATTTGTTTATCCAAATTTGTCCTCGGGATCATCTTGTGTGTGTGTGTGTGTTTGTGTGTGTATGTGTGTGTGTGTGTCTGTGAGTGTGTGTTTGTGTTTGTGTGGGAGCACCACCAACCTCGCTCAGCCAGTAAATCTGACAGATCATTTGTTTGGCCTCTGAACCATGATCACCCCTCAGAGTCCTCTTCTTTCTCTGACTGTGTGTGTGTGTGTGTGTGTGTGTGTCTGTGTGTGTGTGTGTGTGTGGAGAGGCCTGCTTAAGCCATCAGCGAAGAAGAGCAGAGATCGGGGGGAGAGAAAAAAAGAGAAATGTGATTTTTTTTTTTTTTTTAAAAGAGGGAAGTGGAAACATCTCACAGTGGAAAGTGGATTCGTGAGATTGAGGCCGACCTTACAGAGATGGATTCAGCGCCAAGAAAAGTCATTTTTAGTTGTTGTTTTTTAATTTTTCCTCATATCAAAGCATTAAATATCGTCAATTTGAACTGTCAGCGAATGCTAATAAAAACCTCCCCATCACAAATTGATTCTTCGAGGGAATTTGTGTGATTTACCATCTCAGATTCAGGGCAGCGATACAGCCTGTTGTGGTTCAGCCTGTGCTCTTGATTGCGACTGGAACAGGATGGCATGTGTTCATAGTCTGGAGAGTTATTCACAAAGAGTTTACGTGGTAGATCTGAGGGGTTGTGGGGCTTTAGGATTAGTTCCCAGAGGAACACGAAGGTCCGAAGATCTAAACCCAATTTCATGACCATCGATCCAATCCTTCTCTAGATTTGTCAACAATCTCCCGGTGCTGCTGGAGGAAGAGTTGAGGAATTACCCAAAGTCTTTTAGGCTCAATCCCCCGAAGAATAAAAACATTGTTACAAAAATGTCATAATTAGTTGTTCGTATATTTGAGTCATGAATGTTCTGCTTCCACCTCGCAGGCCACTGACAAGGGGTCACGGGTCTTTGGCTGGTTTCAATCCAGACGATTGGGGATCATAACTTCAAAGAAGCCTCAGTAGCCTCCAGCTATGACCCGGTTAGTTCGTCTGCTGACATTTGGAAACAAACACAAAACACGTCTGTCAGCTTTTCTCTGTGTTTTGATCAAATTGCCTCTTTTAGTGTCTTCTCCTCTGTCACACTTTTAGTCGCATTTGAAACGCAGTCTAATTGACACGCAGTGTGAAACCTGTCCTCCTCCATCCCTCCTTCCCTCTGGTGAGCGTCCGTCGCTCAGTAATGGCCGAGACTCCCGGAGCAGAAACACTCTCCTCTGCACTCTTCACCCCCGGGTTTTCAGGCGGAGAAAGTACTCGAAGAGAAATTGCAACGCGGGCCGTGATGGGAAGAAAGTATGTGGAAGGAAATGAGAAAAGGAAAGTGAAAGACAAAAAGAACGTCAATGGCATTTTCCCCTCTGCACTCTTCACCTCCGCGACGGGAGAGGTGAAAAGGGCAGCGGGGAAGAGGGTGAAAGTCTGAGGACGTGGATGAAAAAGGAAATATGAAGATTAAAGATATAGGAAAAAATGAAAAGGCGGAGAGGAAAGGAGGAAAACTGGAGGAAAGGAGAAGCAGAGGGAGGAGAGGAGTGGTTTTGCGAAGGGATGAAGGGTTATGGGAGGATTTTAACGAGCGTGTTGGGGTCTCGGCAGAATCAGGGGGCCCTCTTTAGAAAGAAAGACCGTTTATTTGTGGGTGTGTTAAACACATTGACCTTAAGTTTCCCATCAAGAGCAGAGGATTGAGGAGGGGAAGAGAACAGAGCAGCGCGAGTGGGAATAAGAGATGACAAGATGAAATAAACGTACAAGCAATTGACTGAATGAATCAGAAAATAAAACGGTAATGGGCTTCTTTTGTTCGCAGATTGCCAAAGCACACGAAAACAGGCGGTTGAAAATGTAACGAACAAAAGAGGGAAAGAAAAAGAACGACAACGAGACGTAAGGAAGCAGAAAACAGTTTTTTTTTTCTCAGTCTTCTCCAACAGGTCAAAGAGAGGCTACAAGTTGGAACCCACCATTAGCTTCTCGCAGAGTTCCTGACCTTCCTGTGCCTGTAACACCAGCCTTATGAACCCTCATCACTACATTACAAACCCTCTCCACCACACTCTGAACTCCCCACGAGCCCATCAAGGACGCTCTTACGAGCCCCCGAGCGCTATTTAACCTACAATTTCCCAGGCCGACCCTCGACGCTGCACAAAGGACCTTCTGTCACCCAAACGGACACCAGAAGCTCCCCGGTCACACGGAGGAGCGTCCTTGTGGTTTGGAAGCTGCACTGGAGCTTCGTGGGCTGGATCTCAGCAGTGGTCAGACAATAAGACACGAGCCTCAGTTTGACCCCGAACTTCATCGCTCCCCACCGCAAATGCCAATAATGTAATAAAACAAAAACACAATGAAGCCTGTAATATAATGGGAAGGAAATAATGCAGGAGAATATCAAAATGATAAAGTAACCGTGTCGTTGCCAGTGTCGTTAAACACAGTTTTTGCCTATTATCCCTATTCTCAAGCCAATAAGAGACACTTACTCAAAATATAAATACTCAAAACACCTCAATGACCTTGACAGGGACATAAAATCAAACCACAGGAAGAAAAAAAACTATCCACCCTGTAGCTGAACGATGTAAAATAAGTTCAGGCAACGTTCCCGACTCTGGGCCGAAGTCTGACCTGCGACGGCGTCTCCTGTAATGTCAAAAATGCAGCAGCACGGATGAGAGAATAAGCCGCGTTTTCTCATTTCCTCAAAGAATCGACTCGTTGGAATCATACGAGGGTTTTGCAGGATGCTAATGATTTGTTTGAGCCGTTAGGGGGGTGGCGTGGGGGGGTCTATGGTAGCATGTTATGAAAACCTTACGGGCCCCTCAGCAGCATCTTACGAGGGACTTATGAACCCGCTCGTGAACCCTGGGTCTTTCCCAGGCACCTTAAAGTAAACAACACAGAGGCTCCTTAACCCCCAAGATGGCCGACTTACTTAACGTGACAGACACATTAGCGCTGCTGGAAAAAAAGTTTGTCCCATCTGCTAACATGGAGGAGGCAGGGTTTATGGCCTATCCTGCTGCCAGCCACCAGGCGGCGCTCCAGATGATTTGGCTTCACTTTGAGGAGCTGTCCTGTTCTTTATCTTTATTTGCAGTTCAGGGTACAATCACCGGACGTCCATGATGGCGCCAGATGTCGTTTCGGTTTCACAGCTCTTATCGGCGTCCTGTGAATCAACCAGTTTTTCATGTTACAGGCTAATTAGTTTGTCACAGCTCTCGCAGCCGGCTCCTCTGGCTCCTCTGGCTCCTCCGGCTCCTCTGGCTCCTCTGGCTCCTCCGGCTCCTCTGGCTCCTCCGGCTCCTCCGGCTCCTCTGGCTCCTCTGGCTCCTCGTCCAGTTTAATTTACCCTGAGAGCCTTTTACATACGTGTTCGTTTTACAAACACATGAAGAGGGTGTGAACGCAGGAGAAGAGGATGTGGACTCATGTTAACAGTGTGGGAGACGCCACCTTTCCCACTCGTATTCTAGCAGACTGTCAGGCGGGGGTCAGTGTGTGTCTGTGTGTGTGTGTGTGTGTGTGTTGAGCCACATCTGTGAAGAACAATGAGATACAGACACTGTTCAGTCATCTCATCCAGAGGGCCCATCACATCCAGAGGGCCCATCACATCCAGAGGGCCCATCTCATCCAGAGGGCCCATCTCATCCAGAGGGCCCATTTCCTCCAGAGGGCCCATCACATCCAGAGGGCCCATCTCATCCAGAGGGCCCATTTCCTCCAGAGGGCCCATCACATCCAGAGGGTCCATCTCATCCAGAGGGCCCATTTCCTCCAGAGGGCCCATCACATCCAGAGGGTCCATCTCATCCAGAGGGCCCATTTCCTCCAGAGGGTCCATCTCATCCAGAGGGCCCATTTCATCCAGAGGGCCCATCAGATCCTGAGGGCCCATCACATCCAGAGGGCCCATCTTATCCAGAGGGCCCATCTTAACCAGCAGCTCTTCCTTAGGGCTCACCTCCACGAAGGGGTGAGGACTTGAACGTGTGTCGCTGCCACCGAACAATCCCTGTGACAAACTGCCGGCAGGACACAGGAACACAGCCGTCGCACGCTGATGCTCGCAGATGTCGAGCGTCTGTGTCCGACCCCGAGGCAGCGCCAGTCATGTGGTTGTGGGAATGTCGCTGGGATTTGTGTGTCAGTCGCTGCAATAGCAGGGATCAAACGGGAACATGTGGACAGAGTTGAAAGAATTGTTCAAGCCCCGTTCTGATGTCGCTGCTCTTCACCAGGGTTCGTTTCATGGAGGTTTTTTGTTGATCTAGAGAGAGAAAAGCTGCGCGGACGAGTGGAGGAGTCGTCTAAGAGTTTGATTAAGATTCACTCTGGTGCAAAAATCAGTCTTTAAACTTAAAAGAGATTAAAATGGGACATTTATCGATAATTATCAATATGGACTGATATGATACGATTACATTTTTGTCCATATCACGCAGCCCGACCTCTTCCTGCTTGTTTCCTCTGATATCGCTTATTTATTTTGTCAAATAAAGTCAAGGTTTGTTGATGTAAGATTTAGTTTTTTGTTGTTGTCAGTCCAGGTGTGTGTGTGTTTTGTTGTCATGCAGAACACGGCTCTCGAGACATTTGTGGACATGAAATCTTTTATGCATTAACAGCACTTGTAGCTGGCATTTCCTGTATTTGTACATATGTACGCACACACACACGTACACATGTATACGGTCCCCTCTGTCCTTTTGCCCTGGTCTTTTTTTAATTTCCTGTGTTTAGTGTTTAGTTTAGGCTGAATGCTTGTTTGGTTTGGTGGTTGTGTGTGTGTGTGTGTGTGTGTGTGTGTGTGTGTGTGTGTTGGGGGGGGTGGTTACGGTGCAGTTTTCATAAAGGACATTTTTCAAAGAATCCTGCAGACGGGGTCACGGCGCTCCAGTCTGCTCGGAAACATCTACTCTTCTAACATCTGTCGGGACCGAGCCTCTCGATCGCTTTGATCCAACTTATCCTCGAAATATTGACTGTTCCGTCTTCTCTGATCTTTACGTCACTGTGATGGTTTGACTGGGAAAATACTCAAGTACATGAGTTTTTCTGAGTTCTTCTTCTATAGAAACAAGTTGAGTCGCCCCCTGTTGGTCATTTGAGAGAATACAGGGTTTCAGATACCTCTGCATTGGCTTCACTTTCCAGACCCTGCGTCCATTTTCTTTTCTTCTTCTTTCTTTAATTTTGTGATGTGTCTTAACGCTCCGTTACAAAGGCAGATCTAAAAACTCTGTTTCCCAGCTGTCCCCGAGCCCTAAACAGGAAAACCAAAATAATCTGCTCCTCCTTCATCTTCTCTCATGTTTCTCATTTACTCGTTTGTTTCTTTTCCTTTGTACGTCTCTCTCTCTCTCTCTCTCTCTCTCTCTCTCTCTCTCTCTCTCTCTCTCTCTCTCTCTCCCTCCCTCCGCTCCAGCTCTCTGTGCGATTGCAGCAGAAAATAAACACGACTTGTACGGGGCCACATCAGTCTGGATCGATACACACAGGAAGGGAACACACACTTTTACACGTATACTCACACAAGCAAAAAAAAAAAAGATATTTGGAGAAACTCACAAAAACACAAATGCGGAGGAGCGTGTTGAGCCAGCGACACCAGGAGACGTTCCGACAGAGGAATCGCATAAAATCTGTTTATTTTCCCTCTCTGCTCTTTGATGGTCAACTGGATCCATATGGGCCTCAGCGGCTCTGTTTAGCTGCTGGGATTCAAACCAGTAAACTCGTCTTTTTTTTTTTGTATTTTTCCCCACATGGTGAGAAGTGCGGGGTCACCGGTTCGAGTCCCGTTTTAATCTTGTTTACATGTGATGGCTGTGCGTGTCTGAATCTCCGCCTCTTCCCACATCTTCAGAGGGTCAAAGGTTCAAATCAGGGTTTTATTTGCTGTTTTATTTCGTTTTTTTCGTCTGAAGTTTGTTTTAATTTGAATTCCCATGTTTTCGCCAAATGTTTGTAGGAAAAAAACTCGTCCAGCAGGTTAAAGTTAAAATCCTGGTTTTACATGTTGGCTCCAGTTTGTTTTTTTATCTTGGGTAATTCTCTACAATCTTAAGCAACATGCCTGTTTTTTATTTCAAATCGAAAACAATTAAACACTTTTTTGTCTCCAAACACACACACACACACACTGTAACTCCAGAGCCACAGTTGTGTCTCCATCTTTACTTCTTCAATAAGACGTCAAAACCGATGATAAAAAATCATTATCGTCGGATTTTGGTCGTTCGCCCACACGGACGTGTAACAAGGCTGCAGGATGTCTGTCCCTCCCTCCGTCCGCCACATCCGTCCATCCTCCTCAAGTTGTTGTTCCGCTGTGTTGAGCAAGAGCAACAAACCAGCGGGGAATGAAAGAGACGAGGCGAACGTCTCCGCTGACGAACGAGCAGAAAAGGCTTCGGCTGCAGGAAGTCCGACACTGAGAGAGGAAGTAAAGACACGTTTCCTTCTTCACAGCAAAACAATATGTGTATCTCTTCGTTATCATCTCCTACAAAATAAAAGCAGACAAACAAATTGAAAGCAACACTTTGTGACATTGATAGACTTTGTTTTTTCTCTTCCACAGAGTTAATCCCCTTGTGTGTCTGCAGGGGGCGCTGTTGCTCCGTAAAAGTTACACAGTGTTGCTTTAATATTCTCAGTCTTTCGCAGAGACGATAAACAGACGTTAGCGAGCGTTTTTCTTCAAGCAGTTGTCCGTCTGTGCACGATTTTGTGTTTTGGGGGCGGAGCTTTGGCGAGAGGGCTGATCGGAGGGGGCGGGGTGTATCGGTTGCATAATTTCAGTGTCGCCTGCTCTTGCTTTTGTCGGGATTGCGAACCCGAGCTTTAAAGGAACGATGACAGAGAGGAGAAACTAGCTGAATGTGTGTTTGAGCCGTGCACCCGACTCCAGCAGACGCTCTGCACGTGGTCGCTCTGGCTAGCGGACGGGTTTTGGGCCCCGTGCAGAACTTTATCCTCCACGTCTCCTCCCCTCGTGTTCCCGTTTTACCTCTGCTGCCTGTGGTTTTCGGCTCCTGACGATGAGTCAAACATGGATCCTCTGGTAGCCAAGACAGACACGGTCGACTGGAAGAACACAATCATTCTCATTAACTCTTCTTCTCTCGCTCTCTCCATCTTAATTCAGCCGCCTCTCTTCTCTCTTTTCAATGATGTGATAAACAGCCACAGATGTGGACGGTACCAACACACACACAGACACACACACACACACGAGGACAAGTAGCACCCCGTTAGTGTGTTGTGAAGCTTTATAATTGGTCCATTTATCTTCATGTTAATATAATGTGGTGGAGTCAATCTAAACTTCGCCGGGAGACGATTGGTTTCATATGTGAGCCTGGAGCATCCTCACACACAGACACACACACACACACACACACACAGACACACACACACCCCTGTGTTCTCTCCCACATTAAACATGCCTCCTTCTCTTTTACACACTCTAACGCACCTTGGCGCTCGCTCCAGCGTCTCTGACGGGACGGCGGTCCGATGGTTGCCTCGCCGTGTCATCACCCTCTCTTCCCTTTCTTTCTCCCTCTCTGCTCGTCTGGTTGTCCTTTGGCTGATCCCTCCATCTTGTACTCGGGGGTCCCTCTGTGTTCCCCCTCTCTTTCTCCACGGAACATACATGCTTATACACACATGTATGATGTAAGAAACTCGAGCAGCAGAAGCAGATTGTGGTATTTTCTTTTATAAACACGTGTAATAACAGCTTTGCACATCAGTTTCTGCTCTCGCTCTCCTGTAAAGCTCGTTCACATTAACACAGGATGTTTTCAAACATGGTTCAGACTCTTTCGCACCTTGTTTGTTTCAGAGCTTCAGATTCTTCAGTTTAGTCTGAACCAAAATATCAGGTGTGAAAGGTTCCTCGACCCAATGGAGCGAAAACGTCCGTGTGTTGTCGTCTCGTAGTTTGTCGGTGAAGTCGAGATACGTCTGAAGTTTTGTGGTGTGTCAGTGAAAAAGTGGAATCTTCACAAGCTACAGATTCATCCACGTGAAATATGTTGATCAGGTTCAGCTACTGTTCAACCTTCAGTCTTCTTTTACAGCACACACACACAGACACACACACACACACACACACACACACACACAGTATAGAGTGACTCCCAGTGTTTCTCTTGGGCGATGTCCAACTGACTGTCTCCATCT
Organism: Hippoglossus hippoglossus; assembly: GCF_009819705.1. Taxonomy (NCBI): domain Eukaryota; kingdom Metazoa; phylum Chordata; class Actinopteri; order Pleuronectiformes; family Pleuronectidae; genus Hippoglossus; species Hippoglossus hippoglossus. Next base: position 13,867,595 of record NC_047168.1, read on the forward strand.
CTACCCAAGGCAATGGGAACCAGGTTCACTGGGAAAGACCATCTGTGTGTGTGTGTGTGTGTGGGTGTGTGTGTACACGTGTGTGTGTGTACACGTGTGTGTGTGTGTGTGTAGACACAGCTGTCTGACAACTGCTTCCATTCTGTGAACAACATAAAGAGGCTTCTGTGTGTGAACATCGTGCTACACACACACACACATACATCACGCTGCGTGGGCCGAGCGGACGGTCAAGTATGGCACACGCCGGGGTCATGACCCTGCCAGTTACCGTGGCGAGATCCACAGCCACGCTGGGGGGGGGGGGGGAGGATGAGAACGCAAAGGATGGTGATGTTGTGTGTGTGTGTGTGTGTGTGTAAAACATAACTAGAATACACAAACAAAACACACTGCTGAAATGATTCATTACAAATAAGTTAAATGTTCTAACTGATCACGCACAAACAGACAAACATGGTTTTGTGATTGATGTGTGAGGTTTTCCTGACGCTCTCATGTTTCTCTCTAGTTGGGTTTTGGACAAAAGTATAGATTTTTTGAAGCATTGACTCTCAAACCTGAAGAAGGGCGTTTATTGCCCAGAGGAAATTGCACAACCCGGTTTATCAGAAGTCAGGTTTCTTTTGGTTTGGACGTTTGGCTCCTGATGCTACTTACTGATTACTGCGAGGCCCCGCCCTCTTTGTCTGCCGCCATGTTGTGATTGGCTCACGTCCCGCGCAGCAGTGTCAGGGCAGATTAAAAACAACGACAAACATTTTTTTTAAATGGCGGTTTCCCTCAAGCGTAAACAGTGGCTCCTTGCTGGAAGGCGACTGCCATGTTTTCCTCCCCTGAGGTTGCGGAGACGTCCGGTCGGACCGCGGCTTCGCACGATGATGTGTAAACACGCCAAATCTGTCCGTGACTTCCAAGAACAAAAAAAACTGGAACTCTGGAAGCTGAACAGAGAAGAAGATTCTTCATCAACTAACCCTAACCCTACTTTAACCTCTGAGAGCGAACAAAACCCTCCTGCAGTTTTTAAACTTTAAGTTATGTAATTAAGTTTAAAGTAAATTGACAGGTCAAACATTTGTCTGCTTCATTACACACAACTGCTGCAGTGTCCGAGCTCAACGTGTGTGTTTGTGATGTCGTGTTCTCTCGTCCTGTGTTGATACTTCACAATTGTTCCTTGTCATTAGTGAGAGGGAGGTGGGATTCAACCTGAGAACCCGCTGGTGATGTACTGACATAATTCCGAGTGTACAACAGGATGAGGAGGACCGAGGCCTCGGCGTATTTTAGACTGAACTGAGCAGGCTCATGCAGATCACCCCCCCGAGACGTCTGTTTCCAGAACTAAACCTGAGAGAAATGATCCTTTAGCGCGCTAATAAAAACTCTCAGATCTTTTATTTCAACGTGTGAAAAATGGGAGCGAAACAGAATAGTGTTTCTATTTTTGCGCTCGGTATAAATAAACTTGACCGGCCTCGACTTCACTCCCGGTTTCCTGCAGGTCCGATTTATCCGTCAATAATTCAAACGCACAAATGAATCCATCAGAAAATCGTCAGCACTTTCATGAGCCAAGACCTCGAGATGACTCACAACCTTCAGCGTATCCCACCGTGCCGCTCGCTTTCAGCCAGCTCTCGTTTTACGAGGGGAGGTGTGAATTTTTATATTTATATTCATATACATACAATATATATATACTCTCCCCACAGTTGGACATCTTTCTAAATATGGAGCGAGGCCTCTTCATGTCTTCGCGTGAATAAAAATGATTAAAGGCAGCGTTCGGTTTATTTTTACAACTTTGGCGAGAGAGGGAGAGAGAGAAAGAGAGAGAGATTGAACGCCACTGACGCTCGCCCCTCTCTCACTCTCCCTTCTTACTTTTGTAGAAACTTTATCGATGCAGCACAGACACGGGTGGTTCAAGACCAGGAGGGTGAAGCCCGTCGCCTGTTTGTTGACAGCGGCTGACATAGCAACTGATCTTGGGGATATTTCGCAAATACTGTGGGGATATAAGACACACACACACACACACACACACACACACACACACACAGAAGGGTGCACTGCTCTTGCCAAAGAACAAGGTTGGCGGAGCCTCAACACAGCCGCCTCAAAGTGTGTGTGTGTGTTTGAGTTTTATGGTCCCAACTTGAAACGAGCCAACTTTATGCTCCGTGTGTGTGTGTCTGTGTGTGTGTGTGTGTCTGTGTGTGTGTGTGTGATGGAAACAAGTTTATTGGTAGGTATGAAGCCACCCGTCGCTGTCTGGCCAGGACGACTGGATGTGAGAAGGGAAGCAAATTGCCGTCAAACCCTTGTTTTTTTTATTCTCGCTGTCTCGCTTTCATTTATTTTATTTTCACTTTTCTCAATCCATCTCAGTTTTCTTTTTGTCAGTGAGAAAGAGAAGAGAGGATATTTGTAGAAGAAAGAGAAATGTGTCGGTGATGGAGGAAGAAAACTGGATTTATTTTGCATTTAATCATTATCATCATTTATTTTTACATTCATTGTTTTATTCCTACATTTGTAGATTCATTCATTGATTCATAAATGTATTTCTGTGTCTATATGTCAGTTAGGTGGGGGGGGGGGGGACTCAGTCTAAAGCTGGATGGGTTATAGTCGTTTTTACATTTTCCTGAAATGTGGACGTGTTGACGAGGTTTCTAACACGTGACGGACGTGAAACTGGACGAATACAAGTATCTCAGGATGAAGAAGAGGAGCCGTACACGTAGAAGACGAAGACGTCAACTGGGAAAGACGAAGGGCCCATTATTTAAACCACTTTGTTTAACCCAACGAGGCGATTGATCGTCTCCACACGTTGAGATGATCCGAAACTCACCTTTGTTCCTGGCTCCTCCACTAGAGGGAGCTGGAGCCTCCCCTGGTGGATCCAGTCAGAGGGAGAAGGGGGGGGGGGGGGGGGGGGGGGGGGGAGTGAACCGTCATGTCAGCAGGTCATTAAGCAGGAAGTCTGTCAGGCTGAAATTATTTGTCACCTAAACTTCTTGGCAGGAGCGTTTTATTTGAGGGAGACGGATCTATTTAACGTGTTGCTTGTGATTCCAACGTTACACTATAACGGCGATTATGATCCCGTGGCCTCAAAAGAGCCAAATATGGAGGTTATATGTTTTTGCTGGCGCTGGAGGAGCGAAGGTTGGAGGAGGAGCCGTGTGCAGCGAGAGGTCTTCACGGGTTCAACGATTCATGCCTGAACTCAGAAAGACCCAGAAACGCTCGACCCTGAAAACTGGGACCGAAATGGAGCCGTCACTGATGTCGTAGCTTTTTAATCTTTACTTAATTTATATTTGTGTCGTATGACGTTGATGTTATGTTAGTGTTTTGTTTTATTGTGTTTAACTGAGACATTTTTTATCAGCTTGTGTATATATTATAATATCTTGATTCCTTTGGTTGATTTTTCTCTCTGATTCATATCATGTTGAATTTAGTGTCTTTGAGTTTTAAATCAGTTTTTTGACATTTAAAAAAAAGACGACAACTTGTGGTCGACATTTCTCTCCATTGACATTTAATGGTCTGCTAATGAATTGATGATAAGTTGCTGATCTATACTTGACTACTGTTATTAGTGCGTCTCTCCTCCTCTCCTCCTCTCTCCTCCCTCCTCCTCTCTCCTCCTCTCTCCTCCCTCCTCCTCTCTCCTCCTCTCTCCTCCCTCCTCCTCTCTCCTCCTCTCCTTCCTCCTCCTCCCTCCTCCTCTCTCCTCCTCTCTCCTCCTCTCTCCTCCATCCTTCTTTCTCCATCCCGCCCCCATTTTCTCTTTGTTTTTCTTTTTCACACCCGCAACCCTTTAAGCCAGACAGCTCCTCGGAGGAATTCAGGACCGTTGTGTAATCAGACACACACACACACACACACACATACACACACACACACACACACACACACACACACACACACACACACACACACATGCAGGAAAGCAGGTGTCCGTGCACACAAACAGTGAATCTGAGCAGAATGTTTGCACTGAGCGTCTGGCAATCGATCAAGCAGGGCGTGTTTTTACAGGGTTAATTTGAGGAAATGGAAGGAGGTTGTAGACTGGCTAATCTCACTCACCTGATTATGAGGCCACACACACAGACACACACACACACACACACACACACACACACTTGTACTTGCAATAATCAAGTGAGGATAACACTCCAGTACAGCTGACGTTAACCCTTTCGATTATTCCGACCGCATGTGAACGTTAGCTCCAATCCTGAGAGATCCTCATTCTACTCTCCACCAGCGACTGCTTCTTAATTTGCATGAAATCGATCTCGTCCTCGCCGTCCTTCCACCTCACCCTCTTTCTCTCACCCCTCTCTCTTTTGTCCCCCCCCCCCCCCCCCCCCAGAGATGAACAAAACCTCCTCGCTTGTGTCGTATCAGTGAAAGTTCATCCGTCCATCCTCCCTGGAGAGGAACCAAGAGAATAAGCTGAGGAGCTGCGTCATTCCTCCACGTCTTCAACAGTGAGTGTGTTTCTCAGTGTGTGTGTGTGTGTGTGTGTGAGTGTGTGTGTGTGTGTGTGTGTTCACTCCACACATTCCTCCTCACTAACCAGATCCCCGGTCCAGACCACCAGAGAGGCCCACCTCACTGCCTGGCGTGTCCCAGGAGAGGTGCTCTGACCAGGGCAAGGGGAGAGGGAAACGGTGTGTGTGTGTGTTAGGGTGGGTGGGTGGGGGGGGGGTGGGGTGTCTGGGTCAGAGCTTCCCACTCAGCAGAACGAATAGAAGAGGAAGGTGAAGAAGAGGACAGAGTGATACAGGAGAGGAGGAAGAGAGGGCAGAGGGAAGGAGGAATTGAGGAGGCTAGGGGACGAGGGTAGAGGAGGAAATGAAGGAGAGATTGTGTCTTTAATCCTGATTTTGACATGATTCCCCTTCTGGGTTCACACATCAACTTCTCCTGGAGTTCTACAGACTTATACTCGGGGTCCAGGCACAGGAAGTCTGCGATTTGGACACGTGACACTATTATCAAACTCTGCAGCAGCAGCAACTAGGACTCATCACCTTAAGTGACGGTGTTGATCGTAACAAGTGTAAAAACCCTGAAGCAACAACTGCGTCAATCTGTGTGTTGTGTGCGTTTCTTCTTCTCCGAGCTCCTGAGAGCTGTGAAGAAATCTGTACAAACCGCAACCGTTAAAAACATGGAGACAACAAATGAAGGGAAACCCAGAGGTGAGATTCAGAACGTAAATGAAGTGAAAGAAGCTGAGCCGACGCCAGAGAACAGTTTGGAAAACGAACAGTGGGGAGAATGGGAAATGGCAACGGGAGGGGGGGGGGGGGTGTTCACACATCCTCAGATTCTCCCGTTTACACTCGGGGACGAGCTCGACCGCAGGAATCTCGATGTTTCTTTAAATTCTCCTCTTTCTCCACATCCTCCAGTGTCTTCTTCTTTTGGACGTCTTCTTCTCTCACGTCTGTCCACGTTGCGTCAGGCGGGCCAACCCCACACTGAACCCTGAGCAGAGTTTCCCATAATGCAGCGCTACCTGAGGGACGACCCCTGTGTGTGTGTGTGTGTGTGTCTGTGTGTCTTTGTGTGTGTGTGTGTGTGGAGGCAGCGCCAAAACAGCCGGACTGACCTCGTCTTGTGAAACTGTGAATGAATGGACGGGTGGAAAACAGAGCAGAAGAAGAGAGGATGATAGGCGTCAGGGGTCTGAGAGGCTCGTCTGTTACACACACACACACACACACACACACACACATACAGAGAGACACACGCACACACACACACACACACACTGGGTCTCCAGACTCAATTGAGCATTAAGAGATAAACCTGCTCTTTCCCTTATCGAGCAGCAGAAAGAAGAAGGGATTCTCTTACAGTGAGGAGACAGCTTTTATCTCCTCACCTCCTCTTTAAGCCCCCCCCCCCCTCTCTCGCTCTCGCTCTGCCCTGCCCCCCCCCCCCCCCCACCCCCCCTATCTCGCTGTATCTCTCGCTCTCTTTCTCCCAGCGTTGTCCGCGGCCTCTCTGGTTACTGGTAAAAGGGCGAACGAGAGGACAGGGGAGAAAAGGAGGGAAGGGAACCATGAGGGAGGACAAAGAGGCCACTTAAAAGGCCCGAAAGGAGGCTCTGTGTGGAAGCGTGTTTATCCGCCCCCCCACCCGTCTTCCACCTGTCTTTTTGTTTCCTTCCCATCATGCCCTTCTGTCCGCGACGACACTCATCCCTCAGTCCGTCTTCGGCCTTTCAGCGCTTCCCTTGTCACCTGCTGTCGTCGCTTTGTGCTCGTTGGACTTCGTCCTGGAATCTTCACGGATTGTTTTACAGTTCGAATGACAACACCACGTTTTATTTAAAGGTAAAAAAAAAACCTGACCTTCATCTTCTGACGTGTTGATTCTAAGGGGAAAAGGGGGGGGGGGGACATTTGATTGGCATGAAACAAACCCAACAGTTCCCTTAAATCCAATAAAGTCAAAACTGGACTCACTCATCAGCCTCTGTCGTTTTTAGTAAAAAAGTCCTAAAATCTTTCTTTCACTTTTAATTAAAATAATCCATATGAAGAGTTTTATCTTGATATTAACAGACTATATAAAACATTAAAGCTTCCATGTGTTTCTGTAGCCGTAGACTCATCGGAGGAAACTCTGTGATTATGGCGTAAAAACGATGGAATCATGGGAAACCAGGTCTGTCGACGCAGCCAATGGGACGACATCATGTTCATGGGCTCGTATGGTTGTTTAATATGAAACTTAAAATGGTGAAACTCTCCGGCTGCCAGGCTGGAGTCTCCACGTTCGTTAGTGTGTGTGTGTGTGTGTGTGTGTGTGTGTGTGTGTGTGTGTGTGTGTGTGTGTGTGTGTGCGTGTGTGTGTGTCTCTGACATTTAACATGTCGATGCAAACTTAATGCAGCTAATGTACGTGCGGTTTGTATCAGTCCATTCATACGGGTTTTGGTGTGTGTGTGTGTTTGAGAGATAGAGAGAGAGAGAGAGAGAGCGAGAGAGAGAGAGAGAGAGAGAGAGCGAGAGAGAGAGAGAGAGAGAGAGAGAGAGAGAGAGAGAGAGAGCGAGAGAGAGAGAGAGAGTGAGAGAGAGAGAGAGAGAGAGAGAGAGCGAGAGAGAGAGAGAGAGAGAGAGGTCCCCTACCATGTACAGTAAAGGCAGCTCCCAGAGCCCACTAATGATCCCCTCAAGGCTTAATGGTGCCAGTTAACACGAACACATGTCTGAGGTCACACACACACACACACACACACACACACACACACACACACACACACACACACACACACACACACACACACACACACACACACACACACACACACTCACACACACACAGAATGGCCTCAGGGGCACCGGAACACCAAATCCTGCTAATACACATTCCAACATATAGCAACATTCAAAACAGGTCAAAGGTCACAGCCGTTGGCACCTTGTATAGGGTTTTACGGCCAAATCCGTGCATGCAAACACACACACACACACACACACACACACACACACACACACACATACACACAGACTCTCTTTTCTTAATCTCTTTCCTTTATTTTTTAACCTTTCAAGAGGTTTCATTTGCTTTATTTTCCTCCACTGTTCTCTCATTGGGTGTACACACACACACACACACACACACACACACTCACACACACACACACACACACACACACTCACACGCACACACACACACACACACACTCAGGCTCGAACGCACGCACACGCACGCGCACACACGCACACACCTGTAAGGTCTTATTTAACAGTTTAATGTGTTGTCAGTAGTGTGTCCAGGCCAGTGTTTTACAGTTCTGTTCCCATGGCTTTACCGTCACAGAAAAAGACCCGTGGGCCAAATCCAGCGGCTTCCGAGCCGCCGCCGCCGCCGCCGCGCGGTGCCATGGAAAATCACTCTGCCGCTTCCTCTGAGCTCGAGAAAACACGCAGCTCGAGGCGAGGTTAAAAGAAGCAGACCAGTGGTTTTAAGTTAAGGGGATTACGTCTCTTTCGTCTTTCCTCCTTTCTGTGATCTAGTTAAACTGGTCGGGTTCATTCAAGCCAAAGTGTGATTGGTTGATAGTGACAGAAATTTCAAATTCTACAACAAAACTCAAATTTTATGAACAATAAATTCATGCTGATGTTCACGTTTAGATATTTGACAGTAGCATTTCGCCTAAAGACATGTCAGCATGCTAAGATGTTCTTAGTGAAGGTGTTAAGTTAAACGTACATGATTTATTGCTATTTTAAAACTGCGGCTGTTTATCTGCTATAATTCATCAAACCTTATTTTTTAACCTTTACCTAAATAAACCAGTGGTAGAATTCGATCCGTGCTCCTTTAGATCAGCACATATAAACGGCAGTAAAGTGCCGTTTAAAGTCATAATGTGTCTGCTGATCACTGGAGGTCACACGTTTGATTCCTGCTCTTGGACGAGTCTCTGAGTTCTTGAGGTGAAAAATGGAAAAGAATATATTGAACCTCTATGTTTCCAGCAGATGTGGTGGCTCTGGTTTCTTTGTATTTTATATCAAAACCCTGGACCTCGCGTGCGATATAAAACTCTTAATGACGATGTCGCTGGCTTCATTTAAAGACTTATCTCGCTTTTGCTCCGAGCCCAAGTGCCGTATCTGTAACATCATTTTAATATTTTTGTTCTTACCGATACCGCAGATATTAACCCTATTAATTTCACAGATGTCGGCCGTTTCGGTTTCAAGGCGGAAAATCTTTAATCTCAAACCCTTGGAGCTGGGATCAAACGTTGCAGGTCTATCTGGCGTTCGCCGTTAAACGATCGATAAAAAATGTTATTAGGATCATTCCGGTCCACCTCTCCAGCGCTGTGATCTCTTTCTTCATGGAGCAAATGAAGAAATGTCTGAGGCTTCGCAGTGGAAAGGGCGGATGAGCTCAACTATGAGCTGTTTTCTTGGTGGTTTGTGATCACGGGGGAATTTATTTTCCTGTCACACTAAATCTTGTTTTTGAAAGTGCACATTAAAACCCACTCTGTTCCAACCAGAGCCGGTTCCGATGATCCGTGACCCTCGTGTTTCTGTTACTTATCCCTGGAAAACAGCTGAGCACTTCTGCCCCCGACGGAATTCACTTTTTCTACGTGTTGTGTTGTCGGTGAAAGACAATTTTTCTGTTTTTGTTATATCAAAATGCATTTTTTTTTTCCTGAAGCAGCAAAAAACAATTGAAGCGAAGACGAATGTAGTCTTTTCCTTGGACTCGTCTCAGAACAGATTTAGTTTCGGTCGAACAGAGTTGAATTTGGGGAGTTGAAATCAAAACCTATGAATTGGACGGGAGCGCCAGTAATTGTTCTAATGTGGCTGCGTGTTCAGAGAGCAGTTCAGACGGGGAGCGATCAGAAAACCTTCGCCTGGTCACGAGGTGTCAAACATCGTCTTTGCAGGGGGTCGCTGTTCTCTCATTGGTTCGCTGCTCTTCTTCAGTCATTTGACACCTGGTGACTACGAGTCGAGCAGCAGCAGCAGCACCAGGATCAGTTGTTAGTTCACACATTCACAATCAATGATCTATACGTTTGGGTTAAATCTGATCTGAGAGGTACCAGTTCTTCCTGGTACTTTGGATTAAAGACGTGAAGACAAAGACCTGGACTGGAGCTGCCTGTCTGAACACTGCCTAAATGTCCTTGAGCAACAAACTTAAACCCACAACGACTCTAAATCCCTGCTGCCCCCCCCCCCCCCCCCCCCCCCCCATCATCATATACCTGCATGTTGCAACCAGCACCCAGATTTGAGGTTGTTACTTTTTTTAAATTTCCTGGCCTGATGAACGATAAAGGCGTCTAATGATGAGCTGAAGTTGCCTCTGAGCTCCCGTCCTCTCCTGCGCCGGCTGCCAGCGTTCTCAGGTCCAACATGTTTCCAGCGCAGAGCCGGTGGTCCGCACCTCATCCGTGATTTACATGCAACTCCGACGCCAGAGAGAAAATAAGCAGGATAATATAGATTTCATGCTAACGGAGAAATACGAGGCTGCGGGAATCAGACGGTTGGCGTCTCGAGCAGCGTCCCGAATACGATAAACACCAATTGTGCGTTGCTGTCTCGCTGACTTATTTTTTACAGCGTTTTGGCTCCGAGCATCGCACTTGAAATAACCCAGAAAATCAAATGGGGTCTGGTGTGGTGTCACGAGTGAAACCTAAGTGTTTTAGTGGTGGAGGTATTTCTTCTCTTAACGGGGCTGTCAGGAGAAATGACTTTTTCCCCTCCGAATAACCCTGATATGGTTTTACCATCAACATAGCAACAGTGTGTGTGTGTGTGTGTGTGTGTGTGTGTGTGTGTGTGTGTGTGTCGGCAAGAGAGAGAGAGAGAGGGAGTGAGAAAGGGAAAAAGAGAAGAAGAAGAAGAGGAGGTCAGAAAAGTAGCTTTAGAGAAATTGATAGAGATGGAGAGATACAGGATGAATAACAGACCTACTGAGAGCCAGAGGGTGTGTGTCTGTCCGTGTGTGTCTGTCCGTGTGTGTGTGTGTGTGTGTGTGTGTGTGTGTGTGTGTGTGTGTGTGTGTGGTTTTGTCATTAGTGTTGAACAGTTATTATATGAGCTTCCCAGACTGACTGGCCACTGCAGTAACAATGTGCTAAAACATGTCTGTCTTTCATTTCTCCCTCTTTAATACGTCTCTCTCCCTAATTCGGCCTCTTTCTCAGCATCAGTAACTATAACTCCAGTAAAATGTGGCACCTCAGTGTCGTCATGCGGAGGAAAGACTGCAGATCGCTCCCTGGAGCTGAAGTTGGGTCGAAGTCGAGGTACAGTATCTCCAGTTTGAGTCTGGTGGCTCGGGGACGTTTTCCAAACCTCGATCGATCCATTCATTTTCTAAACATGTCTTGTTTTCTACATCGTAGTCAAAATGAATACGATTTTAGTTATTTTTATTGAAGTCTGCACATTTTTCTGAAATCTCGGCAACTGGGTTTGATAATTTTTTTTTTTTACGACAACTCAACTAGAATCGCTTTCTCCGTAGCTATTTGTTTTCAAAGTAAAAGCACAACGTTCGTTTTGTTGTTGCAATGCCTCATTTCATACTGAATTACAGAGGTTTTATTTTGTTTGTTCCAGTTGTTTAACAGACTCTGAAATGGTGATGCAATAAAAAGTAAATGAACTTTATACAAACCACACGTGAACGCTAATAAAGAAAATTCTGTTTCACTCTGATGTGACCTAAACAGATGATTTTTATAGGGATGCCTTGATCTTATTACAGAATAATGATGATGTGTTTAGTCTGTAAAAGTAACTGTAGCTACCAGATGAATTGTAATTGTAATGTGAGGTATTAATTCCTACTTAAACACAGTGGATTAGAAGCATCGAATGAAAATAAGTACATATATTGTACGTTAGTAAATTTAATCGGTTACTTTCGAGCCACATTTCTTCTTTTCTCTCACTTTCCATCGTCTCTTCCTCTCAATATCTCTTTAGTATCTTTCAATCTTTCCTCTCAGACATTCAAATCTCTCCCTCATCCTGTCTGTCTCTCTCTCTCTCTCTCTCTCTCTCTCTCTCTCTCTCTCTCCCTCTCTCTCCCTCTCTCTCTCGTCTCTGTGAAACAGATTGTGAAAGGCCACTGGCTCGCTGTTAAAAGGGAAATTCGCCGGCTGGAAAAGAAACACGGGCGGAGATCAAGAAAAAGAAGGATGGGAGCGCTGGAGGAAAGTCACATGGACGGGTCGATGACAGACCGGCCTGAATTATGAAAGAGAAGATGAAATGGTGGGAATGAAGAGACAGAAAAATGAGAGGGGAGAGAGGGAGGGGGAGAGAGGTAGAGGAGGGTAAGAAGGGTGAGCGAGAGGGCGAAACCCTTTTGAGCACCAGAGGCTTTTTGAAGAGCGCTGCAGTGAATCCCATCAGCCTGTGATTCACGCTGATGTGGATTTTATACGCATTTCTGAGGCCAGTTCATTGGCTGAGGGAAATGTCGATTTGGACCAGTTCAGGTCTTTATATAATGGGGGGGGGACACAATAAGTGTGTGTTTTCAGGGGAAGGGTGGGTGAGGGTCGGAGAACGGTTCAGACACTCGGAAGTCGCCCCTTTTTCTCGCTGAAGACAAATCCCAGGAACCTGAGTCGAAAACCAAAAACCACCGATCAGTCCAAACAGTGTAAACATATATCTTCTGACAATAAATACCAGGAGAATTACTAGTTATTGAGATATTTGAATATTCTGTGCAAGAACAAGACAACTAATGAAATGACAATGATTTTTTTTAATTTACACACTAAAAAACACTGAAATCCAAGTGTAACAAGGTTTAATTGGGAATGTTTTTAATTTTTCAAACTCGCCATATACAAGATAAGCACATATCCTGCATGTAATTATGTTAGATTATGCTTTAACTGTTATTTATTATTATTATAATTGTTTGTTACTTTAATTATTAGTTATTAATTAAAGGTTAAAGGTCAAACCAAAACTAATTTTAGCCCAAACCCTGACTTCCCCGTCAACCGCAGTATTGTTGGATCAGAACTCAAATTAATATATTTAATTTGAATCTGTGATTTTTAAGTTGGAAAAAGATTAATATACAAAGTCTCACCAGATCAGAAACCACTTAGATGATCTGGTCCAAAGGGGGAAGATGGAAAAGAAATGAATTTCTGTGCGGAGTTGTTGAAACGTTGGGATTTCGATAAGACTTTAAATCAGTTTGGCTGCACAGCTTGCGCTCGTGCTCACAAGTTGAGAGGTCTTTAAAAGTACATCCAGAAGAATATAAAGGGACCGTACTCTGAGAAATGGAAGCAGGGTCCACATAAAAACCCTCAGATAAGAGGTGGTGAATAAAAACACTCTTCCCTCCCTGTGTCCTCGCGGCGGCCTTTAGCGAGGTGTTTAATATTCCCAGTGTTGCTTCGTCTAATAACAGCTGAGTTTGCGATGGGCCGCTCGTAGGTGTGAAATATTTCTTTCAATCTGAGTTATGAAAAGCGCACGAAGGTCGGTGTTTGCTCTGGATAATTACATTTGTCGGGGCTGCGGGGACATTTTAGTTTAACCCCCCCGGGTTCGGCCTCAGTTTTACCCATGAAGCTGTTAAAGTGGAATATTAAGAGAAGACGAAGCCGGGGCCAGATTTGTGAGTTTAAAGGTTAAGGAGTTATTTTCTCCTGATGACGAACCAATGTGCCTCGCAGGACGTCCAACAAGGTCCCTCTCTCTCTCTCTCTCTCTCTCTCTCTCTCTCTCTCTGAGACTTTGGCAGCGGCCCGGCGTTAACATTTGTTAGCGATGCCAGTCCGAGCCAACGGGGAACCAAACCAATTCTGTGAAAATTACATGCAAGCCGTTCCGCTCGGCTCCATAAGCTGTAGTAAGATTTTAAGAATAAACAGAGCAGCTTGGGCGGACTCGTGTTTCATTTGAACACAAATGGTATGTCCCCTTGATAGTTTGCAGAGAGACGCTGCCAGGTTCTCAAAGAAGGAGACGAAGAACCCTTTCTGGACCAATCAAAAGGTTGGAGGACCTCGACCCTTGTGTTCCCGTCGTACGTGGGAAAAGAGTGTGAGAAACGTTCTGCAGAGGAAACCGAGAAGCTTGACGCTTCGGCTGCTGATCCTGGTGACGATCAGATTCAAGATGCTCAGGTCCGAGAGGCCGAGAACGTCTGTAGATCAAACTGCTCAGGCGTGGCGGCTGATCACAGACTCACAACACACACACACACACTTCAACATGGAGACCTGAACAGCTTCTGAGCCGACACACGAGGCTGTTTCACTTCATGTTTCCCCCTCCAGCTCTTTCATGTTTGAAATTTCCCTGGTGAGTCAAAAATCGTCCCTCACAGATACAAACGCTGATCAGGAAACTCTTGTCAGTTCCTCCTGCTGCGGCCTGCACTCGACCTCCGAGCGCACAACTCCTCTTTCATCTTTCTGCTCCGCAATCAGCCACTTGTCTCGTTGAGGAGAAGAAGAAGCCACAAACCAGCATGAGTCAACGGCAGCGGCTCAGCACGCGTCGCTTTGCTGATTCCGTTTTCTTTTCACTGTTGTTTTTCATCATATCTGATGAATTCTCCAAGATCAGCGTTTTGATATCAAAAATACGATTTAGTTTCGACGTGTTTGTGTTTGCAGGTCGGATCGGTTCCTCTTCTTCTGTCGTTGTCGGTTGTACCGCAGAGGTTTCCAGAGACATGTGACTATTCGTCTTTAAAACTATAAAATCCCCCAAATTCTCTATTGTGCGTATATCACAACTTTTAGATAATTTATGTTTGGGTTTTTGGTTTTAAAAGACAAAACTGGGTTGTGGGAAAATGTGGGAATTCACTAATGTTCCCAAATTGAAAGTATGATCAAGTATGTGACTTTACTGTTGTGGGTGTTATGTGATGTGGTTCCTCTGCATATGAACGTGTTATGAAAAGTTATAATATAAGTAAAGCTGATGCAACTGTTGGAGACTCATTACAATCCACCCACTTTAATGTTAAAAGGATTTAACAGACGCAGATGGAAGCTGAAACACCGACTCGAACCAAAGTATATTTCAATTCCCCAACATGTGCTTCCCAAACACTTCCTGTCTGGCTTGGCATGAACAGTATCGAGTCACAAACCACCTACCGGGAGCGGCCGAGCTGCCGGATCATGTTCTGAGCTTGTTTAGCTCCAGTTAACCGCGCAGGCACGTGGTTGGACAAAACGTCTCCGGCGACAGATCGCTTGTTTAGCGTCCCGCAAACGGCCAAATAAACAACGTGGCAGAGAGAAATAAACCGCCGTCATCCTCGCGCTGGCCGGCCCGAGGAGACACAAAGAGGAAACGGTGTGGGCATCTGGTTGTTGTGTCTCGCTTGTTTGAGCGAACATTAAATGTCTGCTCTGGTTTTGTGTTTTTTCTTTGAACGGGGTTTTGAGGGCTGGAACCGGCCCTACCTGTCAAGAGCCATGTAAACGTCCAGATGAAGTGATGCTGTACGAGCGGAGCAGCACACAAACCACTTCACTTACTGGTGACCAGTCAGACATGCAACTTGGTTTGTTTCAGGAATCCAGTGGAAAAAATATTCCTTTTTATATTTACACAGTAAACGTAATTATACTGCAAATAGAATATAGAGGTAAAATGTTTCAATGACAAATCTCAACAGGACCTGCTCCAAGATTTAATTTCTGATGTTTCCAATAGATAAAAAAAAAAATCTAAGCTATGAAATGAACGAAAAGTAAATAGAGAATTGAAATTTAAGAAAAATAAAGAAAAGAACAAGAGATTCAACAGAACCAGTGATATTTATTCCGCATGTTCTAAAACATGGTGCTTCCTCCATGTGAGCAGATGGGACACGGACCAAACAAAAAGAGCTAAATACGTGTTAAATACATTTTTCTATCATTTAGGGAAGTTCTTATCAAACTGATGTATGTTCAAGTGTTAACGTTTCCGGTAAGTTTGGTTTTAATTTGTTATTTGATATAAAACGGATTAAAACGTCATGATTGACAGCTGATTTTATTCCACTTCTAGAATCCCCTGATTTATTGTTGTTATTCCACTTTGGTAACGCCATAATTAAACCACCTTAACTCCCTCTGCACCTTTCTTCACGACACATTAACGTCTCCCCCTCTCGCTCTCAGTGTATCTCATTTATTCCTGTTTATTCTTGTTTATTCCTGTTTATTCTTGTTTATTCCTGTTTATTCTTGTTTATTCCTGTTTACTCTTGGTCACTCGGCCTCTTCCTGTGGAAATAAAGGCTCGTCACCAGTTACAGATTCTGTCGTAAGTAGTTTTCCTTAAACGCACGCAAACACACGTGGAGACAGTCGCACCGGTAGTGATGAGACAGACACACACTCACACAAAGTCATCACTGTCAGCGCACAATTTACAGTAAGAGTGTGTGGGTCGTTCTTCGGGGGAAATTCCTTCGCCAAGTTTAGAATCTCAAATTTGACACCACAAAGCGTGTTAATCAGATATCACACCCACACACACACACACACACACAGGATGCAATGGACGTTGCGGCATAGTTGTTTCTCTGTGGGAAAATACTCCATACACACATTAGAGAGATTTCCCCCAATTTCAACATGACGATTGGGAAAGAGCGAGAGAGAGAGTGGGGGAGAAAGGGGGAGAGAGAGAGAGAGAGAGAGAGAGAGAGAGACATCTGTCCGACAGATTTCTATTGTTTCTTTCATCCCTCGCCTCGTCCTCCGCTCCGTTCATCTGAAGAACATCAAGACCTGGTTCATGGAAATGTCAGATCCCAGCACCGAGAACGTGAACTACTGACGAATGACTGCGGCGCTGATTTATTGATGTGATTCATTAGTGTTACAGTAAAGGACGTTAAACACACAGTCGTCAGCGTACGGCTTTAAGTGGACGTCATGATTCTGACTGTGTGCAAAGTAGAAACATCAATTTTGGGCCGGTTCACATTGTACAGATTTGTTTTACAGTGCGATAACGTCCATGAAGTGCCGGACGTGAACGTGGCTTCCAGACATGCTGTGTTCTGTTTGTTTTCACTGCACATTGCGATGTGTTTATTTCAGGTTTATGTTGTCCGCCGGAAAAAATGTGTTTACGGTTATGTGTGTTTACAGTGCTTGTACATTGTGGCCAAGTTGTGTTGCTGTGTGTCATTGTGCCCGTGCTTCATTGTGCGTGTTGGGTTTGGGTTCATGCGGGGGGGGGGGGGGGGGGGGGGGGGGGGTTCATGTGTCGTTCATTCTGATTGGCTGGAGGGTCCGGATTAAAGGAGCAGTTTGGATTTAGTGGCAACTAGTGGTGAAGTTGCATATTTTAACAAACTGAATATCCTGCGCCAAGTTAACGTAAAACTGTGAATGGCGCTCACTCCTGTAAATAAAGATGGATGACTTCCTCCCACTATCCAGAAATGAGGCCAAAATATCGCTGCCATTTTGAGCTTTTGATTTAATTTGGGGCAAACGTACTTTGACTCATGTCCCATTTGCTAACCTGGAGGAGGCAGGGTTATTGATACAGCAGCGAACCATCAGGGGGCGATCAAAACATTTTGGCTTCACTTTTGGGGAGCAATTTGTTGGCCATCTTTTAACGCAGTCCATGGTTTGTCCATTCTGAGCTACTGTAGGAACGTGGCAGTGCATCAGGGTGGACCCCACGGAAGAGGGCCTGCTCCTGGTTAGTCGTTTTCAATTTAAGCCCCAGCAGCAGGGATGAATTTGTGATGCTGCGATTTACGATCAACGTTTAGAGACGACGCAGAGATGTCGTGCATGTTGTGACTTGGTGGCCATGTTTGTGTTTTATGTCAGTTCTGGCATTTGTGGTTAATTTGAACATGTGGTTGACCCGTTTCTGTCTCTATCCTCTGATTTAAAAGGCAAAGTCTGCCCCAACTTTGACCATGGATCCTGAAAAGTGTCCTGAGAGACGGACGTCACTGTAACTCACTCAACCAGAGCCTGACTGAGGTTTGTGGTCTCCTCAAACACAGCCCTCAAATAAAAATGTAAAAAAAGCTTCCAAGTTGGATTTAAGTGAAATAAAGGTCAGATCGACAGCGTCAGCAAACGCTTGTTTGTTTATTTTCCCACATCAATCATTTTCGGTCATATCCCCCCCCCCCCAACCCTTAACGACCCCCCACGTTTAAAACCACTGGTTTATGAGCACATTAGGAAAAAAAACAAAGTTCATGCATATTGACGAATATGATCCAGCTGCTGCTGCATTTTGCCTCTGACCCGCCTTCAAAATAAAAGCACCGCACGCACAACAATTTGTTAGATTTGTTTTTATGACTTGGGTCACAGCAGTCCGACAGAAATATGTGAACAGCGTTTAAACTTATCACCCTGGCCTTCGATGTTGGAGGAAAATGGCCGTCACGAGAATATAGTGAATTGCTCCGTTCGCACGGAACTTGTGAACTTGAAGTCCTGTACATATGTTTGGCGTTCAAGCGTTGAGAACCTCGCTGCTAGGCAACAGCCACAGTGATGCCAGACAGGCTAACAACTTAGCAAGCAAATTTGGAAACGGTAAACACGACCCCATCTGAACGCAGCATAAGGAAAGGAGAGAATTCTTATTGGCCGATCAACTGATCCCTAATGACCCATTAGTTCGGATATCACTTATCTCTCGCCAACTTGAATTACTATTATTAAACACACACACAAACACACACACACACACACACACACACACACACACACACACACACACACACACACACACACACACACACACACACACACACACACACACACACACACACACACACACACACACACATCAAGTCTCACGCGATAACAATCTACAAATCAAATCGAAGCGTGTGTTCGCCAGCACAAAATCTTCCTCTCTGGACTGAAATCAGAACATTTGGCTGAACAATAGTCAGAATTCCAGCTCTGTTGTCTCGTTGTCTTTGTTTAGTGGTAGAACACGCACACACACACACACACACACACACACACACATATACACTACTATTGTGAGGATTTACTGTTTTTTGGGGAAACAAACACGTGTTTCACCGACGGAGAATGGCCTGCAGCGGCCCGCGTGTTAGCACTGTGGAAGTCTTTGTTCTGATGTTACGGAAACATTGTGGCGGCACTTAAGACATTATCCTCATTACGTTCCTGCAACGTGTCTCCGCAAAGCAGCCAGAGAGATCCAATTATCTCATAATTATCTGATTCTGTTCCCCTCTCGTCCCACAGGGAGCTGGGATTGACTGCGGGAGCAAACGGAGGAGAGGGACGAGAGTCTGCAAAAGACCAGCAACTGCTGCCTGATTTTATTACATTTAATGGTATTTTGGATCATTTTAAACCGATAATATTGTTTATTTATTTATCTGTAATCGTAGCAGTGACCAGATAGACGGATGGTAAATGTGTGCACCACATGGACACGTCCTCAGGCAGCAGGTCTCCAATTCAATCTCATTCACTACATGTCATTGTCCTCTTTTTTTATGTCTTGTCACTATCTAATAAAGGCAAAAAGCCAATATTCACTTGGTTGATAATAATGCTCTAAGTTTTGGAACTACAATTCCCACAAGGCCTAGCGGTGAGGTAACCAGGAAGTATAATGTTAATGATGGGGTGTTCCTCAAGCTATATAATGATGTCAGCCCTTTTCTTTTTTTATTTAACATTATGAATAAATGAATTATATCATTAATATAAATATGGAGTCGTCACTTTATATACGGAGAAGAGAAGAAGAACATTAATTGAGGTTGCAAAGCGCTGCTGTTACATCCTCCTGTGCAGCAGGGGGCGCTCTGCACCTGAACCCGCTGGTGTCACATCCACCTTCACACTCAGGGAAGAAGTCCACCAATTAGTCCAAACAACTCCAGCCCTGTTAGTTGAGTTCGGCTTTAGCCGCTTTTCGGGGACACAGCGTTCAACCGACACCGTTAAAAAATAAGCCGAATTATCTGTTATCAGTTGTTATCTTGAGTTAACACGTTAATGTCTATACAACTTTCTCTGGATTCCTTTGAGACTGAGGGAAACTTCAAAACGCGAGGATTCCCAAGCGACTTCCGGATTCGAAGGGGGTGTTTTGTTTCGCTGCGGTTTTCCAAGCGGATTTCTGGACGCTTATTCACCGCTGACACCGGATGTGTTGACATCCACGGAAAGAGTGAGTCCCCGCGAGTGTAGAAGTGTCCGTGCCGTGTCTGTGTGTGGATGTGTGACCGAGTAAAGACTTCGAGAAGAAGCAGTGGCACCGGGGAGGGGACGTGGGACTGGACCGTCACAGGTGCTTTTCCTCATTTACCTGCAAAACTGCAAAATGCACCTGAAGCTGTGGATCAGTTTGAATCTGTTTAAACTTCACATGGCAACAAATCATCCTCATGCTCATTTACAACTGGAGCTGCTGTCAGAGTCAAGTGGTTTTAATAACAATAATAATAATAATAATTATAGTATAGCTGTGCTTCCCTTGTTGTGGTTTGATCATCTGCTCTATTAGAATAAAACCACATTTACATTCACCAGATCCAGATTTATATTTGGATCTGCACTTAATCACACACACTCACACATATCAATCCCCTGAATAAGTCTCATTTATTTCATCAAGATCCATGAATTATTTAAAGTGAAAACAAATTCCTGGATCCACACCAAGTTGAAGATGAGTTATTTCCTGACCACATCCGTCCGTTGGGTTTCGTGGTTCAGTAGTTTTTGTGGCCTTCATAACGAGTCATTTGTGTCGCTGTATAAAACTGTGATAAACTTATATCTTAATCTTAACTATGTTTCTGCTCAAGAGAAATACACTGAGGTTACATTGGTTTTCTTTTGTTTTTATAATATAAGAATTAGACCATCGTGTGTGTGTGGGACTGTTCGGTGTGAGCTCTACTGTGTGACGCTCAGAAACCCGTTTATTTGAGGGTTGTGTATGAGAAACTATTTTCTCAGAGTAGCTGCTGGATGAGGTGGAGGTGAGGAAGAGGAGGAGGAGGAGGAGAAGCAGCAGCAGCAGCAGAGGAAGGAAGGAAGGAGGAGAAAGATGGAGGTTGTTTGAGAACACGGCCAATTAGTGAACTTGAACTCCGGAGGTCACCGGGGGAGAGTTCACGAGCTCCGAGAAAGGTCACAACCTCGCCGTTTTCTCAGCTCCACACACACACACACACACACACACACACACACACAGAGCCATGCCACAGCATAGAGGTCAAAGTTCATGGGTTAACTAAGGGAACTAACAGCAACTGGAGAGAGCGAGCGAGAGAGAGAGTAGTTTTCTAATCTGCATCTGGCCTCCAGATGGTTTATGAGTCATCCCTGGGTTACACACACACACACACACACACACACACACACACACACATACACACATAGAGGAGCAGTTTTGGCTTCCCCCGCTGAGACTAGATCATTCCCAGGTTGGGTCGATCGGGGGGTAAACTTGACACCTGACTCTCTCATGCACACACACACACACACACACACACACACTCCCTTGCAAACAAACAACACTATATTGTCACACACAGGCATTTATTGCACATGCTCACACACACACACACACAGTTATATATGGAAAAACACCTGAGTCCTTCCCCGGCCAGCGGAGAGTTCACACGCAGGTTGGTGTGTAAGAGTGATCCTCCGAGGTGTCAGAGTCGAGATGAAAAAGGAGCGAGTGCCGAATATATGAAAAGACGGAAAATATATGGGATTAATATAGAAAGGAGGAAAAAAAAAACCCAGAGGAGGTGAAATAAAACACTGATGGATGGCGAGTCTGTGTTTTTCTGACAGTTTGGATTCGATTCAATAAAATGTCATCGGGCCGGAGACGTAACTGAACCTGAAAATGTTACAAGGTGAACGTACGTTATCTGGGCGAGCGGAGGCGGGAGGCTGACGCAGAGGAGATTTACGGGATTCCACCTCCGGGTTCGTGAACTCCTGCCAGTGGAGGTCAGATCGTTAAGATTGTCACGTCGGCCATCTTATCTGAGGCTGCAACCACGACTCAGGCTGAAACAAGGCTTCGGGAGAGGATGGAAAGATTTCTAGACGATAAGAATCATGATGAAATAAGAAGCAGATTTCTGTTTTTTGTGTTTTGTTACCTGCTGATTTTTGTGCTTTAGACCATCATCACTTTTGCTTCTAACAATATTTGTAATCACCAGTTCAGCTGCTAAAGTCTAAATCCCTTTTTGTTTTAGCAGTAACCATAAGGTCGAGGCAGATGGCGCCCACATTGAGTCTGGTTCTGCTAGAAGTTTCGTCCTGTTGAAAGTTTGTTCTTGCTGTGTCAGGTTTCTCTTAATTATCATAAGTAATTTGGCGCCATACAGATTAAAATTGGATTGAACTCGGAGCAACAGAAAAGGATGTTGGTCGATCAATCGTGTGCATCTTTCTTCAAATGTCCTAAATAACACACAAGAAAGAATATTGGTATTTTATTAAAGGAGACATATGATGTTTTTTCTGTTTTCTTTTGCTTTCCTCTCGTTTATTTATAAATGTTTTCAGTGAAAAGCACTGCAGAGCTGGTAGACTAAATAAAAAGTCGTCTATTGTGTGTGTGAACCAGATTGAATCAGCCGGAGAAATCAACAGCAAACAAGCAGATGAAATCAGTGAAGAGCACAAAGCTCTGTGGAAATATTGTTTTTCTCTGTGGATCTGCTTTATGACGAGGACCCTGATGGAAAAGATGTAGGTAAATAAATAAATAAATATTTTTCTGCCTACATCTTATTCCTTTCCTCACTGAGACTTACTCGGTGCTCAAAACTAAGCTCTAACCAGCAGGTGATTAGCGTAGCTTAGCATCAAGACAGTGCGCTAACTGCTAGCCTAGCTCTGTGCAAAGGTAATAGCTCAATGATTAAGAGCTTGTTTGTTTTCATCTGGACACAAACATATATATGAGAATAAATCTACCGAGTATCGTTTTATCAAAAGTATAGAGAACCACGTGTCACACAATTGATAATAAAGTATTTAATTAGTTAAAAATAAGCGTTCATTCATTTGTTTGCAAATGATTTAATGCTCACAAAGTGAATTAAACACTTTATCATATCTTCCGTGACCTCTGCAGGTGTGTGGGTGAGGCAAAGGCCAAAAGGTTGTAGGGGGGGGTTGAATGAGGGCGTTGTCTCCCAGGTGAATCTGCAGCCGTTTACAATAAGACCAGAGAGATGGCAGATTAGAGATAATATCTGGTGACACACACACACACACACACACACACAGATGGAGGCCATGGAGGTCACAAACTGTTGTCTTCCTGGAACTGATATGAAACCTGGATGTTTTCATTGTGTCGCTGATGGAAACAAACACGTACAAGCAGAAACATGCATGTTTTTCTGTACTATGGTGAACTGTTGTGTACACTTACAATACGTCAACATGCATGAAGTCACTTAGATGAGGTGTGAGAGGTCACACACACACACACACACACTCTCACACACACACACACGCTCACACACTGTTTTTTGGTGATTTTTGTTTTGCTGACCTTCATCTTCCATCTGCCAGAGAGTGTGAGTGTGTGTGTGTGTGTGTGTGTGTGTGTGGGTGGCATCAAGACACACAGATGTGTACTGCACTGTATTTTATTTTATGTGTACCCGTGTGTGTTTGTTGTGCATGATTTTTTTGTGTGTTAAAATGTCTACATGTGTTTAGAAAACTGTGTGTGTGTGTGTGTGTCTTGGCCTCTGCAAGTCCTGCTTGATTTCATTACCATATGCTTGTGTGTGTGTGTGTGTGTTCGTTAATGTGATGTCAGAAATAAAAACTCATTAGGAACATTTTCCACTCGAGCAGAGCAAATGAAAACACACTGTAGATTTATATAGACTACGCACTCTCACACACACACACAGACACAGACACACAGACACACTCAGACATACAGACACACACACCAGGAGGTATAATGTGGAATCTGTGATTTACCATCATCAGAGGTAATGAAGAAGAAACTCGTCAGATTTGGAAAGAGAACCTGAGTTTTACCTCCGTCAGTAAATCTGCTCCGTCGACCTTCTGCTCTAAATTTACTTGTTTTCTCACCTTCAGTGTTTTACGTTCCAGCAACGTCAGTTTTTTTTTTTCTACTTTTTTCCTTCATCTGTCCATTTTCAGTACAGTTTGTTTTTTAACTGTTTACGTCGCCATTCAATTAAGAGACAAAATCTGTGAACTTCATTTTCATCTGTTTTTATTTTGTCCTTTCAGGTTTGAAACGGCTCCGGGTGAAGACGTCCTCACGTCGAAGGACAACAGGTCAGTCTGCTATTGCTACCTAGCCAACATTAGCATTAACCCTTACTGCAGCCGGCCACCAGGGGGCGATGGAGATTATTTGGCTTCATGATGAACCTACAAAGAGTAACTTTTGATTATTTTTGCCATCCATCCATCCTCGTCTTCCCCTCGCGTGTGAAGAGGCTGGTTTCTTGATGCCTTCACTGTTTAGATGAACCTCATTAAAGAGTGAAAGCACATTCCTCCATCACTTTATGGCATTGTTGAACACACACACACACACACACACATTCATGTTGGTGTTTATAGTGTAATTCCTTTCTTTCTTTTTTGTACCTTTTAGTGATCATGTCCATGTGCTTGTAAAAGAGTGATGTTGATAGACACACACACACACACACACACACACACACACACACACACACACACACACACAGACAGCTGCCAGCCTGAATATTACGACCTCGTCCAGTGGAGAACTTTTCATGTCACGTTTTAAAGAAGCCGCCTCACTTCGCCAACACATCCCTTCTTAAGGAAACACAGGTGGTGAAATTTTGTCAGATGCGTTCTCTGAAAAAATGCGAGCGGAGGAGTTTTGCCAGTTGAGGAACAATAACAGTCGTTAGAGGGAGGTGAGAGAACGGTCAGTGCGAGGCTTGTTTAGTTTCAGCTACATTGAACGACTGGGTTTGATTCAGCTTCTCCTTCTACATGGTGAGGGGGAGGAGTTCTTAAAGGAAGCAGCTTGTATCAGGGTGGATGTGACGTGGGTGAGAACACTGGCAGCTGACTTGTGGACGTACTGGAGCTTATCCAGGTCCTTGGAGGGTGAACAGGACAGATATTCCACAGCAGTGTCTTCCAGGCGGGAGGGGACGTGTCTCAATTCAGGGGCCGCATCCTTCGGAGGCTGCGTTTGAAGACTGATTGCGTCACCGCGGCGCTACTCGACTAAACTGTCCCGAAGGCTCCTCTGGATGCAAGGCTCCATCAGGTGGCTCCTTCCCAGCCCAACACATCCCATGATTCATTGCGCTTCTGTAACAAACTATTGCTGCAATGCAATAGGAAGACCAGACCGTCTCCTTTTGGTTCTGCCGACGCCGTCTACGCAACCGATGAAGGCTGCAGCCGACGTTGGCCGACCCCTGAACTGAGACCGATAGAGTGAGCGACCAGAATCTGGAGATAAGGTTCTATGAGGTTCTATTCCTCCTGTGCTACTGTGGCGTGTGTTAGAAACTTGTGTTCCACATTCCAGCAACTTCAGTTCTGCCAAGATGAGAAGAGTTTAAGGGTTTAAGTTTAGACATAGTGTGCGAAGCATCATCTGCTTTTTAGCAGCGGAGGAAGAAGATGACACAGTGTGTTGATCTGCGGAGCATCCGTGGTCACAGCGTATTAGAGATATTAAGGAGATGTTGCACACGTCTCACACACACAGACACTGGCACATGATACTTTATTCACATGAGGGCGTCGCGGCGTTGTTGGCGCACGCTGCGTACACCTTTTAGCAACATGCAGGAAAACCTGGCGTGTCATTAAAAACCGCAGAGACGAAAAGGCCAAAGGAAACACACACAAACCCACCGACGCACACTCGCATGTGCAGCCGCGGAGGTAGCAGCTGACAACGCTCGGACGTCTGTGAAATCTCTGTGGTCGGACCGTCCGTTATTAAGCTGCAGCTGAAGGCGGTGGAGGGCCAGGGTGGAGACAGTAACACTAACCACGGCACCAGAGGAGCCCGAGTCAAGGCTGAGCCGGATATTTTACCCTCAGAGAGAAGGGAAAAAAAAGTTCATTTAGTCCTGAAAACGGTCTTTTAGAGGAGGACGCCTGGCGTGCGTTGCCCTGAACTTCAAAATTACAGATGATTCTCCTCACAGGTGTTAGTGTTTTCAGACGTTTAAAGCCAAACTGCAGGAATCATCTTCTTTCCCTTTTGTTTTTTTTCCCCTGAAACCTTACTCTCTGATAGCAGCCATGTTTCCTGTTCCGCCACATTCTGTTCAGCAAAACCTGCTTCCTGCCGCCACATCACTGGAAACTCTCGTGAACCTAAGTTATTCTTAAACAACGCAGTTGGCTTGATTCGTTTCCTGTGTCATTCTGCTGCCATCTTGGGCGTGTTACTCAGATTACTGAGGATCACTCCGGTGCTTTGTCTCTCTCTCTCTCTCTCTCTCTCTCGTGTCTGTTTAATGCGTCGTCCTTCTTTATTTACCCTCTGTGGTAGAGCCTGACCAGAATGGATGTTTAGATACCAATATATATTTTAAATATAATAGCCAATGATTCCTAAGACAAACAAATGTCACCGAGGTTTGATATTTTACAGTTTTAATATCAATATTGGATATATTTGAATCCCTTATGTCGGTAGAGGCGTCATCGATCAGGATCTGTCAGTGGAATATAGTCGTATAGTTAGTCGATAAGATGTTAGTCAGGGGCCACAGAAGTGAATATAGAATCAAACTCGGATTAATAAACTCTGGGGTTTTGTTATTAACCTGTTGCTCTGTTACAATCAGAAAACTAATGTAAATTAATGTCAGCAAACCTCACATAGAAACTCTTCTGTAAATGCTGAAGCAGAGTCAGTTGTGGACTTTATGATCACACTTGTGCGACTGTAGCACAGCGTTGTAACACTTACCGTTGGAGCTGGTAGTGTTACTAAAGTGTAATGTTCTCGTTTTAAATCTACAAGACAGAAACAAATCTATGAGACAGATTTATTTACCCCAAAGTATCAGATTTAAGACATTTTCACATCCAACCTGGGGTCAGGAAACTTTCGGTACCTAAAAAAAATGAGTCATGGCCCGAAACCTCGGAGTCGTCCCGGTGCGCGTTGAGGTGCGGCGGATGATCTACGAGGTGCACATGGATGATTCTGGTGTCTGCGTTCTTATATCCTAACAAGTCAAATGACTAATGTGCCAGTTTCCCCCAAAACCTCAGCGCGTCCCTTTGAAGCACGCCGTGAAAAACGCCACCATTACGATGCTTTATATCGTGAAGGAGAGGTTTTGTCGAGGGGTCAAGGTCAGGATTAGGTGAGAGGTAAAGGTAATCCTGATACGCCGTCATCACACACACACACACACACACACACATGATTGAAATGAAAGTCGGTACTGTAGGAAGTTTAGAGTCGATGTGGTAAAGAGGTGAAAACGATTCTCTACGTTAACGTGAACCCAAACACACACACATACAGAGGTCGTGATGAGGTTATGATGACACACACACACACACACACAGACACACACACACGGACAGAGTCGAGGGTGGTGTTGAAGTTAAAGTTAAAGAAGATTTGGTTTTCAGTTGCAGTCCAGAGACTCGTAAATACAGACCTGGTGCACACAGCAGGGGAGCAGGAGTTCGCACACACATACACACAAACACATGCACACGTATAAACAACACGTGTTGTCGGAAAATAGTTATTTGGTCTTTAAAGTTATAAATACAAACCTGAACCATGATGATGCCGCAGTTCAGGAGGAATATTTAAGGGAATCTTTGAATGTAAGGCTGATATAAAAGAGATGGATGACGCTTTGCTTTCCAGAAGCCGTAATGTTCATCATAAAAGTTTCTAAGCCACATCAGAGGTCGGCAGTGGAAGCTGAACACAGGAGTTTGAAGGACTTTGAAATGTGAGATTTCGAGAAATAAAGGATTTGGATTTTAATAATGAAAACACGTTTGTATCGCCAGGAACAAAATGTGGGGTCCCGCGAGTTTTATATGTAATTTTAAACCAAAGCAAGATCCACTCAAACCCCTCATCATAGTTCGCATTGATCTGAGGTGCAATAAGTCTAAATAACCCTAAACTTCATCCGAATTGTTTTAGAGGCTTGGAATTATGTTTAGAAACTTTCTGTTTGATCATTTTTGATTCTTCTATCCAGTTATTCCCAGTAAAATAAAGATTCCACCACAGTACAGTTAGTTTCTTTTCTTTCTATCTTGTCATCTTGCAACCCAGAGCCTCTCCATTTTTTATCGTGTACAAATTTTCTGGCACCACAAAGGTCTGCACCACATTTTCAGAGCAGTAGTTATTGGGATATTTCCTAACTTGACCGACATTGACGTCCCTGGAGCGTTGCCGCTAACGTGTCTAAAAAAAAAAAGTTTTCACAATAACTGTGGTCGGTCGTTACAGCGTGCGTGTGGGTAATTGTGTAGTTTGGAGATAACTGCTGGGAAATCAGAGGGTCGGTCGACTGAATGTGTGGCGGGGTGGACGAGAGGGCAACGCTGGGGGCCGAGCAAGGCGGTGGGCTCCTGCAGGATCCAGAGAGTCGTAAATGTAAAATAGTGCTGCAGTGTGTGTCTGTGTGTGTGTGTGCCTGAGCGGGTGTGTGTGGGTGTGTTGGTTCCGCGCAGCGAGAGGTTATCCAAACAAACCACTAGAATGTCAAGTTACATGCCGACGATTCCTCTGTGTTTTATTGGCTGACTTCACTGAGTTACTCCTAGGTCAGTGTGTGTGTGTCTGTGTGTCTGTGTGTGTGTGTGTGTGTGTGTGTGTGTGTGTGTGTGTGACGGGGTGAGATGTAAGAGAGACACGTGAAGGTGAGACAGGCGGCCTGGGTGTCTATTTTAGTGTTTAAGTTTGGAGAGAATCTGTGTTTTTCTACCTGTGTGCGTGCATGCAATGTGAAAATAAGCATTAAGTTACGGGGTGAGAGCACGAAGGAGCGAGGCAAGGGTCACCCAGAGAACAAGGGTTGGACAGAGGCTGGCTGGAGTGTGTGTCCGTGTGTGTGTGTCCGTGTGTGTGTCCGTGTGTGTGTGTGTGTGTGCGCTCGTTCCAGTATTCTCAGAATCCATAAGACCTCTTGACCCCTCGACTAACATCTGAGAACGTGATAACTGCTGAGAATGTGAGAATATATTGGAGAGCGGTCGGCTGTGAATCGGGAGAGAAACCCGACGGATGTTTCACGAGCGCGTGACCTTCCAACGACCACAGAAGAAGAGGGGGAAACGGACGTCACACTGGAAGTGAGATGATGTTCATCTGTCGGCCAAAGCAAATCTTTTTTGATACCCCTTTTTGTTTCTGAGAATACTGGAGAGGAGGAGGAGGAGGAGGGATAGAATCTGACAACAGGCGACTGTGGCTCGGGAGGTAGAGAGGGTCGTCCTCGAACCACAAAGTCGTTGGTTTGATCCCCAGGATCAGGTTTGTATCCCTATTTGAAACTGCACCAAATTGCACACCTGAATACATCGCTCCCCGGAAGTCAAATAAGATCCACCCTTTTGTCCGACTTCTTTCTCGGGCCTGCGTCCAATTCTTCCGACAGGTTTTGTGGAAATCTTTTATTTAGTAGTCTTTGCGTAATCCCTCTAACAAGCAAACAACTGGACGGGGTGAAAACATAACCTCCTTGGCCTTGATGGAGTGTGATGCTGCTGTGTGGGTTTTTTCCAGCGGACTTTCCTTGATCTCAATCACAGCCTTTTGTCTGAATTCTTATTTCTTAGGCAACATGTTGTGTAACAGAGACGTTTTTACGAAGACAGATTTACTCACACATGAGCACAGAAGGAGCGGAGGAAGACGAGATCGGAAGCGATTGTGCGTCCTCCTTTTGTGTGTGTGTGTGTGTGTGTGTGTGTGTGTGTGCGTGTGTGTGTGCGTGTGTGTGTGCACATCTGTGTGGGTGAGAGAGGCGGCGTTCGGGGCACAAGTTCAGCTCTGTGTGAAGTTATGGGAGAGTTAAAATGCAGAGGAGGCAAGGTCAGGCCACTGGGCCGGCTCAGGGTGAACTGAGGTGTGTGTATGTGTGGGGAGGGGGGGGCAGGGAGGCTAACAATGTTTAAAGGTACGTTTTGGGTTACAGCTGGCAGTGGGAGCTGGGGGGGGGGGTGTATGGTGAGAAATTTAGGGTTGGACAGAGGGAAGGGGTGAGTGGAGTGTTAGGAAGGCACGGAGGTAAAGTTTGGTTTACGGGACAGGACGGAGAGGGAGTGTGGGGGGGGGAGCAGGGTGAGAAGTTATTGGGGGAGCGGAGCGGAGGAGTTGAGTTTCAGGTCAAAAGGTGGAGGTGGAAGCAAAGAGGAAAGGTTAGCGAGCCAGTAACTGAGCGTCGGGCCCGAACCCAGCAGCCGGCTCACAGAGGGAAAGAGGCTGCGTCGTGCCGAGCATGTTTCTTATCGACAGCAGATCTGGTTTGAGTAACGGATCCGAGGGTTTAAGGGATTTTCACACGGCAAAACACCGCACAGCAATTTGTTGGACTACAAGACGGGGATTTACAGCCCTGGAGAAACAGTAGAAGCACCCGAATCACAATAAAACATCATGCCTGTGCACTTGGGTTTCGTACGGCAGCGAAAGTCCTATCGGCACCCGACACCCGGGTTCCGTTTTATCGCTGTCGAGTGCGGAGTCAGTGCAGCCTTTGTGATGTCTGATGACGCTGTCAAGGCAAACATGTGTGCATCCTTGAAACTGCAACAAAAGGAGCGTTAATGTCGAACAGGTCTCCACTGTGAGAACAGGGCTCTCTGTAATAAATCCATCCATCTGTCTTCCCCCTCACACGGGTCTGGGTCACAGGCTGGTGGCAGGAAAAGCCAAACCGGCCGTTTTGGCCTTTTTCCCCTAATCCGATTCCTCGAGGTTCTCGCAGGGGGATCCCCGTGTGTTCCCAGGCCAGATGGGATAGATGATTCCTCCTTTTGTGTTCTGGAACTACCCTGGGGTCTCCTCGCAGTGGGACGTGCCTGCGTACAACCTCCACAGGGACGAGTCCAGGAAACGATACGATCTCAAGTGGTTTCTATTATTGTTATAAAGTAGAGCTTCTCTGAGTCGCGGTATGGACGGAATACGTATGTTTGTCATCCAGAAGCATTGGAATGTATATTTTAGGGTTATAAACCAACTTTTAAGGAAATGGATCTTGGTGGTTTTGAAGGATGTGAGTCGTCAGATGTCTGAACAGCGTCGGATCGTGCTCTTACCAAAGAGAGTCACACTCCGAGAGTCACACGAGGCCCAATCCCTGTATTTTAAGTCATCAGTGATCTCCAGTCAGGAGACGTTTCAGATGAAGTGGCAGTAAACCAAACGAAGGGGGGGGGGGAGACACAAACTTATTCTGAAGCTCTTGTTTCTCCTGGTTTCGCTCCACTGCCGCTCTCCGTTAGCTCTGGCCGGCCTCGCAGCCATTTCTGTCTTCCTCTGTTTATCCGTCGCTGCGTTTTCTTTTCTCTCTCCGTTGCTCCCCCCCCCCCCCCCCCCCCCCCCCCCCCGCCCCCCCTCACATCCGTTCCAGGGGGTTAAGTAGACTGTTGACATTTTTGTGGCCGTCGTCGTATTATGTCGGGACTATCGGATTTATACGGACACGGTTCACCAACGTTTACACCGACTACCCTTTTGTCTGCGCGTGTATGTGAGTTTATATGCGTGCGCGTGTTTTATGGACTTGACCTCGCTGGGAGGGAACGATGTTTGGAAGCAAACCGAGGAATTCCGGCTTCTGAAATTTCCATAATTCCGATTCTTTTTGAAACGGTGGGGTTGCTCATTTTGGATGCATGCTTTTACATGCACACGCGTTTCTGCAATACACACACACACACAAAGAACACACACACATGGATCAATGGAGCATTTGCACAACTGCATACATTCAGACATCCGTCACTCACACACACTCACAATTTCAAATACAGGCATAGAGGCACGTACGCTTCCACGCCTGACGGACAGACATTTGGACGCACATAGTTGTTGTGTTCGCCTGTGCTCCAGATCTCCTAACTTTCTGGTGACATTGTTATGATCATATTGGAACAATTTAAACACACACAGACACACACACACACACATGCACAGACACACACACGCGCACAGGGGTCATGCGGGAGTGATCGTGCCTTGCAGAGCCAGCCTGGGCTCGTACACTTTGATATAAAATGCTCCCCTACTGTTTCACCTCCTCTGCGAGTGAATGTGCGCACGTACACACACTCTCAGAGCGGCTAATAAATCGGGAACAAGTTGGCATAGAAACCAGCGAGAGTTTGTCAAATATCTTTGAGCCTAAAACTGTTCACTCCAACTTTTTTTTTTTTGTTCCCTTTCATCCATATTTTAATCGTATATCTTCACTTCTCCGTCAGAGACGTGTAAAAACAAAAAGGGCCCAGGTGTGGAGTAAAAAGCAACATGTGGAGTTTTTGATTATAATCAAAAGGTATATTTTTGTAGTTTCTTAAATCTCCTTCAGTTTTTATGTTGTTGAGTTGTCAACTTACGTTATCACGGATGTTCGGAGCAATTTTTTAGAACCAAAGTAAATCTGCAGTTTCTTTTCAAGTACCTGTGCATCCAATGGGCGTCATATCTTCTTTGTGCTTCTTTCAACATTGTGATTATCAACCAGAAGCATCAAAATGTCCTTTTTGTAGTTTTATAGTTAATATTCACATCTTGGTGGTTATACAAGGTTCTATTCTTCAGTTATATGGCCCTTAAGTGATCAGAGGAACAAGCTGAGTAAATGTTAGCGGCCGTTCGGCTCGTGGACAACATGTGCCCGTTCAATCATGTAAATGCGTCTTTAAAAGTCATAATGCACAAAGTTGTAATCACGTATAAAGTTCCGTGATGAAAGGATGAGAAGAACAAGCTCTTACTCTCCGGGGTAACGCTGCCTCGGGTCTATTTTTCTCTTTTTATTTTCCTTCCATCCATCTACACTTTGCCCTCTGGAACACCTCGGCCCGTCTGTCCTCCGTCTTCAGCCATGCATTTCTCTCTCCTTAACTATTCCAGTAATGTGGAAGTATTTATATGCTCTTCTCTCTCCCAGTGTGTGTGTGTGTGTGTGTGTGTGTGTGTGTGTGTGTGTGTGTGTGTGTGTGTGTGTGTGTGTGTGTGTGTGTGTGTGTGTGTGTGTGTGTGTGTGTGTGTGTGTGTGTGTGTGTGTCCGTCCTGTCCTACAATAGTATTATGGTTGGCCGAGGGAGCACGGAGCCTGGCATGGAGCGGAGA
The DNA here is from genome assembly GCF_009819705.1 of Hippoglossus hippoglossus. Taxonomy (NCBI): domain Eukaryota; kingdom Metazoa; phylum Chordata; class Actinopteri; order Pleuronectiformes; family Pleuronectidae; genus Hippoglossus; species Hippoglossus hippoglossus. Next base: position 13,900,534 of record NC_047168.1, read on the forward strand.
CGCTGCACACCAATTCACGGAGGGTGGTGGAAAGAAAAAAATGGAGACAAAAAAACAGCAAATGAACGAGGGAAAAACGGTCCAGAAAGATGAGTAGAAGTGGAGAGAGATGCCGGGAAATTGACAACAATCGGGGCCAGTTTTTTTTTTTTTTTTGACTCCTCGTCCGCTCTAATATTTCGCCGGCATCTCTGGCGTTGCCTCCGCTCCATCGCTCTCTCCGTTCGCCCCGCGATGATGAATGAAATCAACAAACTTGTAAAGGCCTCTTGGCTCTGGCAGCGAGCCGTTATGTAATCAGTCATGCTGGCTGAAGGAGCCGTGCTCTGTTTTCTCTCTTCACTATCAAGTGAAGAAACCGAGAAACAGTGTCTCCATAAACGATCCTCACTTATATTTATTTATTGCCAGGACCTTTTTAAAAACACATGTGTTCGGCATTATCATGTGACTCCCCCGCTTTGTCGCTGCGTTCAAAACAAGCTGCCGCCGCCGCGACATAAGTACAGACGCAGGACAGACCGTAATGAGTTTAATGTGACGTGTAATTACTGTAATTTCAGATCTTTGTTTAATTTATCTGTCTGTGCCGCTAAGTGCCCTTTGCTGTGGTGCTGGTGCTTTTGTGTTTCCCAGACATCGCCTGTCAATCAAACAGCGTGGGACTGCGATGGTCGGGTGTTTCTCTGGATCGTTCTCAGTCTAGACTCTTGTTTGTCTTCTCCGTCACGTGTTTCTGATTTGGATACAGGTTTGATCGTCGGGTTAATTCAGCAATCGAGCCCCAAACAACTGATTTATATAGTTTTTAGTTTAACTCACTGTTGGAGTGAACGTCTTCGAAGTGAATTTTTAATATTTGATCTGTTTTTAAAGGGTTATTTTTCCCATCATGGGCTCATTCCCCGCTGTTACTCCCTAAAAAGGGACTTTCACATTCACTTTATATAAAACTAAGCTGTACACAATTAAAACTGGACTCTAGTCCTGCAATTAATCCAGATTGCTCGGGTAGAAGATGACACATTGGTCAACAAGGAAACCAATTACATTTTGGGGCAGTTCCAGTCATTTTTTATCCTATTCTTTAATATTGTGAGACAATCTTTTGATATTTTTACCAACATCCCAGGAAACAAGATTTATGGACCTTGTTGTAATAAAGGCGTATTAAGGGGATTAGTATTCATGAGTGTGTGCACTTCGGTGCAGCTTGATTGAATTTAAGGGAACAGTTGGGCCTTGGCGGGGAGATGCGCCAACAAATAGCAGGATATGAGACACAGATATTTGAATGTCAGACACTTATTAACGTCATAAACTACTTTATCATCTCATGAGGACTGAATCGATTCAGTCGTTTTTGAGCAATCCTGCTGAGAAATGGACAGATTTAGTATAATAAAGAGTAAAGTTGGCACATTCCACAGTAAAGTCTGCGATCATACACATGCTTATATTTATCTTTATTTGGTTGAAAAGTCTGATACAAGCACAAGAAGAACGTCTTTGTGTTTCCCTGTGTGAGACCTTTCCTTCGCTGGGCCGAAGAGAATCTGGAAACTTCCCTGGAAACCAAACAATGAGGTTTAAATGATTAGGTGAACTTTTAAAAATTGTTCTAAAATGGTCTGTAATGTTTTTTTGAGATGAAACACCGGAGCGCAGCAGTAAACTCTCCTCACATGCAGCTGAAAAGCGTCCGAGACGTGGGAGCGAATGTTGAACCAGGGCCTTCTGTTTCCCACTTCATCTCCTCCTCCTCCTCCTTCTTCTTCTTCCCCTCTTTTTGCATCGTCTTCAAAACAGATGCAAGTTCGAAACCCCGGCCACGACTCCCCGTGTCCGCACATATTGAAGTTTAAAAGCTCAAATCCACTAATAAATAGCACTCGTCGACGAAAAGCTGCCAAGCTCAGAGCGAAGATGTGGAGGAGGGAGAAGCCAGCTGCTGTGAAGACGACGTACAGACGATGTGTTTCTGTCTTTCAGACGAGTCATTAGTTAAATCATTGCTTTATACCACGAGGTTATACCTGAAATCCAGAGTCAGTATTTCAATTTTATACATTACGTACATATTTTCACAGGTCAAAAATGTAAATTACTTGCGCGCTCGAGCATTCAGGGACAGTGAACTTGTAGGAACCTGTGTGTGTGTGTGGGTGGGGGGGGGGGGGGGGGGTGTTCCAGCGCAGCCAGCCATGTCTTTAGTGCAGACAGATGCTGAATCAATTGACTGATAATTAAAGCAATAACTGGCTCTTTACAGAATTGTTGGCCGTGTGCGTCTGAATTCTGCTTCCTGCGAATTGAGAGAGAGAGAGAGAGAGAGAGAGAGAGAGAGAGAGAGAGAGAGAGAGAGAGAAGCGGGAAATTAGGAATCAAAGAATAGAAATAATACAGAATGTGAAAAAATGTTTTATACCCTTGTGAACCACCCAGGCATGACTGACTTTTTAACTTTTGTCTGCTTTTTATTTGTGTGTGTGTGTGTGTGTGTGTGTGAGAGAGAGAGAGAGCACAAAAGTTTTTCATGTTCAACTTGGTTTCATTTCCCATAATTCCCGCCCTCCTTGTCTGTCTTAACCCTCTGGCGCAAAGCTGATCACCCTGCCGCAGAACACACACAGACACACACTCACACACTCACACTCTCACACTCAAACACACATGTGGACTTATGCAAGGAACAACACACATGATCACGTGATTTTCGGTTCGTGTTCGCCGGCCTCAGACGATGTTCCAGGACGTCTTCAACACCTCAAACTGGTGGTCCTGCTCCACAGGGAACACACACAAACCCCCATCCAAAGAAGAAAGTGAAATGAGAGGGGGGGAGAGGAGAGAGGGGGGGGGGGGGGGGGGTTGTGAAACTTGAGGAAAATTGGGGTGAAAACGATGATAGAGACATTTTGGACAGGAGGCTCGATAAAGACGTCAAGTAACGATGGGAGAAGTTTTGTTTTTAGAGCGGCGAAAAAGAAGAAATGTTACAGTAGTGTAGCGTTAGCCACAGCTCGTTAACGATGTCCGCTGTGTCGTTAATATTTCACACTGGAAAGTCCATCAAGTGAACCGTACGCATACCAACAGGCTGAAGGTTAATTTATGATCAACGTTAGGCATTCGGAAACGGATGAAGCCGTCTTTACTCTGCGTCAATTTCATCTGTCTGAAAGTTTTCTTCGTAAGCGTATTCTCTCTGAAAGCTTTACGGATGAAAGAGACAAAACGGAGCGGTGCCCGAAACTCTCGCCTCTGCACTGCCCTCTTGTTGATTTATTGCTAAACATCCATGCTAACGTAGAGAACGTATTAAAGTATATGGGCGGTATCGGTTATGTCGTTTGAAACCATCTCTTTTACTTACTTAAAGTCAGCGTAAGTTAGAAATGGACAAAGCTGTGTGTCTTGGGAGATTCGTACATCCGTCTGATTTAATCTTTCGCATGGTCGATAGCAAGTGGAAATAAATAGCGACAAAGTGCTGCACATATTTCTGTGGGTTCATCGGCACATCTCAGTGTTTCCAGATGACAAATCTTGTGTTTGCTATCAATTTATTAGGAGGACGGACGACAGAGCAATAAAAATTGGAGCAGACACAAAACAGAAAACAAAGCCAGTGAAACAATAAGATGCGCAATGAGACTCCCTCATAATCACATTCAAATGTTTTATGAAAACAAGTTTAATCTCTGATATTTCCAGTCCAACCGTTAGCAGATGCCCGAAAATATCAAACATAGACGCAACATCTGTGCGTGTCCGAGGTTCGAAGCCACGAGAAACCTGAAAATGTGTTTTGATGAAAATGTGACAATGAGAAGATCATCAACACGTTTTTCAACCAACACGACAAGAAAGTGTTTTTAATTTGCGTTCATCTGTTGTGGTGTTTTCAAAATGCTTCAAAGTATTAAATTATATCTTTAAACATCATTTGGCACAAAGCAATTAAAGTTTGACACTTTAATTGTCGTGTTGTGTGTTTACAGACGGGTTTGTGTTTGTCATGTGAAGCAGCAGATTGTTCAGGTCAGACTCAGGAACATGTGGGGAACGTTCAGGCGAGGGGCGGAGCCTGTAGAGCAGCAGGAGGCGGGACATGACGTGTAAATTCTCGCCGGCGTCGGCCCTTATCACCAAAAGCTCTTGAATCTTCTCGTCTTCGTCTTCTACATCGATGGCTCCTCTTCTTCACCCCGAGATATTTGTGTTCTTCCAGTTTCACGTCCGTCACGCGTTAGAATCCTCGTCAACACGTCCACTCGCTCGCTGGGAATCCTCCTGCTGTTTCTGTGCTGCTGTTAGCCAGTTAGCAATGAGGCAATCCGTTTTGCAGATGTTTGGTCATCGACCATATTGGTACCTCACCGATGGTGTTGGAGGAAAAGTATTTTTGCTTTCCTTCTCCTTCTCCTCCTCCCTTCTTTCCTCCTCTCTCGTCTTTCATCAACTCACCCGCTCCGCCCTCCGCTTCATCTCAGAGCCACATTGAAAATATTCCACAACAACAGAACCCCTTGTTCACGTTTCGTTAAATGTCAAAATGTGAAAGTGTCCAATGTGAATGATGGTGAACAGCTTTCTCTGCTGAACACATCCTCTCTCTCTCTCTTTCTCTCTCTCTCTGGTTATGACAGAATGTACTGAATGTGCCTGAAGTCAAAGATATTGACTCCTGTGAGTTGGCCCGTGTGTGTGTGTGTGTGTGTCTGTTTCATGTTGTGCGTGTGCGTGCGTGTGTGTGTGTGTGTGTGTGTGTCCCCTCAGCGACCCAGCACTTGGCCTTGCCGCTCTCCAGTCGCTCGACTTGCCAAGATGCTTTCAGATGCCACACGCACAAAAATGCAGAAAAGTGAAGTGTTAAAAGATTGTCTGTGTGTGTGTGTGTGTGTGTGTGTGTCTGTGTGTAGTAAGGCAGTTGATATTGAACAGACCGTCGTGTGTGTGTGAGTAAATTGAACTGGAGTCAGTCTACCAGTTTTGGATTTGGATCCATTTAATTCCATTACTTTCATTTTGTTGTTAGCGCCACACGCTAAACAACTATCTCCTCCAAACGTCTCTTTTTTCCCTCCTCTCTCGCTCTTAACTCGTCCTTTGAGCTTCTCTTCTGTCTTTTCTCCAACATCCACTTCGCTGTGATCTCACCCCTCTTTTATTCAGTAGATGTTCTTTTCCTTGACAATGCAACTGGATTTCCAGGCGATTTCGATCTCAAACCCATCAGAGGAAGGACGTTTACTCTGTGTTGATAAAGTTTGAGTTTCTTAAGAACGATTTCACATCTGCCTTGTTTGGTTCAGACCTCTTGATTTTTTTTTCAGTTTAGTCTGAAGCAAAAATATCAGATGTGAAAAAGTGCCATGGACCACCACTTAAAAAAAAAAGCTCTGGGCCCAGATCAAACTGAACCTCTCCACTTTATTTTCTGCGGTCAGACAGAAGTTTGGGAAAAGAAGATCCAGGACTTTAGTCTCGTAATATTATGACTTTTTTTTGTCTGGTACCATTATGACCTTTTTCACGTAATGGTTATCCTTCTTTCTCGTAATATTCAGACTTATCTGAAGTTCTGAATATCACTTAATTGTTGTAATATTCCAACTTTATTCTTTTTATTCTTTATTCACTTAGTTTCCCTTTTATTGGCGCGACTACTCAATCGTCATAAAGTAAAAATCACTTTTTTATATGACAGACTTTAGTTTGTATCTGTTTCCATTTAATGATGTTTCATTTATTATTCTACATCATTTACAAAATGGAATTGTCAGTCCATAAATTCAAAGTCTGTTTAAATGTAATATATATATATATCCCTCAAGTAAATGAAAGCAGCAAACTTTAAAAAATACTTGCGTACCGTTTTCTCAAAGCAGATTTCTTATGTGCGGCTTTAATTGCAAGTGCATCATCGTTGTATCATTGTTATGCCAATAAAGCTTTTTTTTAAATCAAATAAGTTGGATCAGAGTGAAGGCAGAAGGAGGGGGGGGGGGACAGAAAGAAAAGAAGAAGTAATAAAAGTAAAAGAGAGAAATTCTGGCCTAAAATAAAAGCTGAGTTCTGAGGCCTTGTCATCGCTTTCTGAGAGAACCATGAACACACACACACACACACACACACACACACACACACACACGACCTCTGGAAAACTGCTTAGACCAAAATAGACGAAGTAAAGGAGCAGAGGAGACGCAGGCCGGAGACGTTCAGACGTTAGAGACAAATCGTCCCAATGAATATCAGACTGAGAAGAAAAAGACAAAAGCATCACAAGCAGGTTTTAGTGGAGAATACACACAACACAATACATACTATGAATATACATCATTAGTACACGGCACGTGATGAAAATACCTGTTTTAATACATGCAAGGATAAAAATCTTGGACTTTCAGTGACTTGGATTCTGTCAATGAAATGATTTCTTCCTCCAGAACAAGAAATTCTTGAATGACTCAAACAGCAAATCTGTGGTGAGTTAATTGTGAATAAGGAATGAAGACATCACGGTTACTTAGATAATATGAAGCTGAATTATCCCCCCCGTGGGGTATGAACACGATACCATGTGGGAAAAAAACCCAAAATATAAACAGTGAAATAGAAAGTGGAGGCAGAAACAAAGGGAGCGAAAGAATGTGAAGAGTCATGGTTATTTGAAGAATGTAGATAGTAGTTAAAAAAGAAAAGAAAAGAAAAAATAGGACTAAAATGGCCTCAGTTACGGGAATCCAACCGACAACCCCCCCTGGATACGACCGACTGCTGACCGGCTAATTTGAGTATCCTGACCACAGCGCAGAGGCACCTTTTGTGTGTCTGTGTGTGTGTGTGTCTGTGTGTGTGTGTTCGAGTTCGAGGACCAACTATGTTTGCATGACTTCAAGTATTTGGCAGAAGCAGGAGGATAAAATTCTCTCCTCATCGTCTTCTCTGTGTGTGTGTGTGTGTGTGTGTGTGTGTGTGTGTGTGAGAGAGTGTGTGTGTGTGTGTGAGAAAGAAAATGAGACTTAAACCAAAGAAAAATGTTCTTTGGATGTGATCCCTTCTAAAAATACGTGAACTGGTCAAAGATATGGAGGCATTATCCAAATATGTGGGGTGGTGTCTTCTCATCTTACACTGTGTGTCTGTGTGTGTGTGTGTGTGGAGGTAAACTGAGGTACTAAGCCAAATCAGACACTGCACTTACTGGAATCGAAGGCCACCTAAAAAGACGGAGGAAACACACAGACACGTTTATACTTCTATCTTAGTGAGGACTCTCTTTGGCATACTAAGCTGCTTTCAGCCGCCTGAACGTTCCCCACATGTTCCTGCTGTTGTGAGCGAGTCGGACCCGGACAATCTCCTGCTGCTGCTTCACAGGAGAAAGACAAACTGCAGAAAATGTCCAGACACTACTTTCCGGACATTCCCTGGAGTTCATAATGCCTTTACATCCCCCTTGCCCTTCACCCAAACAGACGTGCGGACCAGACACGGTGTCCCCACTCTGTACGCTATATGTCTCAAACTGGTCCTCGCTAACATAGAAGCACCAGGACACACACACACTTGGCCTCTATTTGCCCTGAGCTCAAATTAAACACTGCTGTCTAGTAATCCTGTTATCATAGGCTGCGGTCGCTCTATCTGTATCACTTACACTGTGTGACACAGTAGGAACAGGAATAGGAATAACACAGTAAAAGGAAGGGGCAGCACATTGAGAAAGAAGGTGGACAGAGAGACGGAGAAAGAAAACTGGCGAGACAAGGAAAAAGACGTAAATGCGGCGGTGCAGAGATTTGAATACCAGACTTTTTGTCGTCAATCAACCTAAGAATATTTACACGGGATGGAAGAACTCAAAAAAATCCTCTCGGATATTGATGATGTGCCTTTTAATCAGCTCAGTAGATTAAATAGGCATACAGTCATTGTATTCAAGATATATTTATATATAATGGATATAATAAACAAGGCAACAAATTCATTTCATTCATCATGAAATAAGGACTTATGAGAATTGCGGAGTTCCTCAAGGAACCTGCTTTGATCCCATACAGTTTTATTCATAAATGTTCCTACATGAAGTTTCAGAGGCAGCTGTGGCTCAGGGCGTAGTGCGGGTCAACCACTAACCAGAAGGTTGATTGCCCCCCCCCCCCATTCAGCCAAAGATTCCTTCAGTGTCCTTGAGCAAGATACTGAACCGTAAAACTTCCCTGGTCGGCTGTGTCGCAGTCTATGAGTGATGTGTGATAGAGAAAATGCTGCAAAGCTGTAAATCGTCATGACTAGAAAAGCGTCAACGCGTCATGGCTGCCACGTGTGTCCTGCGTCTGTTTGGTTGTGCATGTCCTCAACAATCTTGAGAAGTATGCGATACCTTTTAAACCTGATCTACAGGATTAGATCTGCGCTGCAAATCAGGTCCGTGGTGACTCTGAGACGCTACAGTTTAATAGACTAAGTTCTTCTCAGGACGTCTTTTTGTGTCCAGTTCATTTAAGTGTCTGTGACAGTGAGATGTGTGTTGGTAATCCTGAGTTCGCAACAGGCTCTCGGGTTCATCCACCTCCTTGCTCGCCCGTCGAAGCCCTAAATCACCCTAAACATCCGAATCAGATCCTCTGCTCTGGCGAAGCAACAAGCACGGGCTGCAGCGGCGGAGCCGGAGCTTTAGATCCCAGGGAAAGGGTTTGAAGATGTTTACGAAGGGGAGCCGCACTGTAAGCGGGAAATTATGATCTTGTTTGACTTTAGGTTTATATGAGCTTTATGTTTCCTTTACAATCTGACATATGTCGAATTCTTTATTTTCTTCTTTCCAATCCATCCACACTTCCTCCTCCACTGTTCCAGTAATGTGTAGCTGTATAAACCATTCTTTGTGTGTGTGTGTGTGTGTGTGTGTGTGTGTGTGTGTGTGTGTGTGTGTGTGTGTGTGTGTGTGTGTGTGTGTGTTCTCTCTTATTTAATTATGACTTGGAATGATTTCTGTAAGATGCTGACCTCTTCCAGGAACCGAACCTACACACACACACACACACTCACTCACTCTAAAATCATCAGTAGCATTTACTGTAATACCTCATCACTTACAGAAAGTGAGGGTCGACCCTGTAATCTCCCAGTGACACATCCCAACCAGGCGTTCTGGAAAAAGCTTTATTTCCCCCCGGCATATAATACTGTTGATATAATAATCATTATCAATGTGTGTCTACGTCTGTATTAGTTTTGTTTCTTCCACACAACTCTGAAACCCTCCTGAATGTTTTTTAATTGAACGAATTGCCAAATTGTCCATTGTTTGGTTGGTTTGTTTGTTTAGCAGCGAGAAAACATCGTTTTTTTGGCCATTTTCACTGATTTCCCAGGGAATCATTCATGGATCTTGATGAAAGAAAATTCAGGCATATTTAGAGACTGTCGGGCCTTAGTGGAGGGAAACTGTTTGAACGATTGAACTGACACGTAGCTGCTGCAACAGCTGCACAACGAAGTGCTAATGTTGGTTTTGTGCTCTCTAGCAGGTTCCTACAGATGGAACAGATGATTGAGTTTCAGCATAAAAGACCTCAACCTCCGATCAGATCTTTATTCTGATCTTCAGGATGAATCTGGTGTAAATCAACACTTAATCCTCTGGTGTGTGTCCTCGCCATGACTCCTGTTCATCGCCCTTATTCGTCTCATCTGTTTGTCATTCCTCTCTCGCCAATAAACGCTGCAGCGTGAGCTCGTACGGACACAAACAAAAAACCTGCGTAAATCTCCGCCGTCACCTGATAGCCCCCGCTTCTGTTCTGATCCTCCCAGAAATCCAGATTTCAGAAATCCAGATTTAATTCATTTGAGTGCAAAGCTCGCATGAACTGAAAACCTTTTCAATCCCAAAAATGATCGAAGCTCATCGTGTAATTCTTTCCTCCCTCTGTTGTTTTGTTCAGGGCGAGCGGGGGTTATGCTGGCGTTGACGAAGACGAGCTTCAAACCCACAGGAGACGAGCTTCCTCTCATGAGGTATGTCCTTCTCTTTCCTCTTTTTCTATTGTTTTTCTCACTCATCCTGACGTTTGAATAAAAAAAAATCTGTTTTATTTTTCTTTCTATTTTAAGTCTTTAATGTTCCACTGAAGAAATTCTGCTAAATGTATTAACACAAATAGAAACGTTGTGGAATAAAAGCTGATATTTCCGATGCTGCCCACAAGAACAGTATCTCTGAATTAACAGTTCCCCTGGTGGAGGTTATGATATTCACTCCCTAATTCCTCTTGTGTTGCGCTTGGCCGATCCTTGCAGGGTTTTATGAGGTAACAGCCTCAGTGTCGGATATTCTCTGATAACTCGCATTCTGAAATGATTTGAAAGTTCTGGACGTTTTTTAAAGGACTGATGCTCGGTTTGTCGGGACCGTTCGTCCAAGACAAACAACGCGGATCAGTCATTTCAGCGAATGCCTCAGACGGACATGTGTTTTCATTCGAGGGGACAAAAAAACCTCCAGCAACTGTTTTAGTTGTGACTCGTCTCCGTAGCGAAGGAGGAAGCGGCGACGTGTTGTTGTAGAGCCACAGCGTCTGCGAGGAGAGGAGGTCAGGGAGTTTCAGTGGGTCAACACAAATGTTCAAGACCTTCTTTCTGCCAAATATCAGTTGGTTTCTTTTAGTCTGTCCTGGATTTTTTAACGTTGTCCTAACGTTGGGACATCGTCTGGGTCTGAATCGTCCTCATTGTTATTTTCATCGCTGTTTTCGGCTTGGTTTTTGTGCAACGAGAGGAAGTGGAGACGTGTCTACATATTGTAAACAACTTATTTCCATATTAAAAATGTATTTAGCAGACAAAGCTAAATGTGATCTGCTCCTTTTAGAAAAATCAGATCATACAAATGTATAGTTTGAAAACTTTGAGTTGTTGAGCGAAAGCTGCCGGTCAGTTCAAGTTCACAGGTTGAACTTCTGAGATCCTCAAACCACAGGTATGAATCTGTGTGTGTGTCTATGTGTGTGTGTTAACATGTGCGCCCGCCACTTTAATTGTGTTACACATAGTCACTGTGATGCATTCGATGTCCCATAGGAATGTGTGTCTCTGATCTTTGTGTCACTGTGGCACATTTGTGAACGTTCGAACGGTTAGGTTGACATCATGATTACAGACTGGGACACATACACACTCGCACACACACACACACACACACACACACACACACACGCACACACTCGACCTCCATCTCTCTATTCCTGTTCTCTCTCTACATTCGGCATAATAACGCGTCGGTGGACACAAATCGTGCGTTTCTTGCTGATGCACGTGTCCACGCACAGACACACAACACAGTGCTGAGTGATACATTTGTGGTCTTCTATGAATAGAGAGCTGAATAGCAGAGCTGACCAAAAGCATGCGAGCGTGTACAGATGTTGGCGGAAAGTCACCTCGGGGAAACGGAGACAAGCAGCCACGTCTGTGGGGCTGAGAGTGTAAAGAAAAAGCATGTACTTGCAGGTTTGTGTGTCTGTGTGTGTGTGTGTGTTACAGTTGACAGTAGCGGGCCATAGGTCCTGTAGAGTTCACGAACAAAGACCTCATCATCATTATAATCATGTTGTTTGTCAGCGTTCCTATTGTGTGTATGTACTTATGCTGTCATGGGATTGGCGTGTGTGTGGTGTGTGTTCTCCTTGACCTTGGTGGTGCAAAGGTTGGCCAGAAGTCATTGGTTTACATCTGTTGTGCTGTGTGTGTGTGTGTGTGTGTGTGTGTGTGTGTGTGTGTGTGTGTGTGTGTGTGTGTGTGTGTGTGTGTGTGTGTGTGTGTGTAAAACTCAGGGTGTTGGTACGATAAAGATCATATGTTTGCATATGAATGTGGGAGACAACAAAAAGTGTATGATGTGTGTAAATGTTGTCTGTGTTTGTACACGTCTGCATGTGTACGTTGGTTATCAAAATTGAAGGCGAGTGTCAGTAAAATGAAGATCCTGCTTACACGTGTGGTTTATTGATGGGAAAGAAGTTTATACAACAAAAAGTGCATCTTGTGTGTAGGTTATTGAAAGGATAAGTGTGTGTTTGTGTGTCTGTGTGACAGAAAAAGAGAAGGATGTGGAAAAAGGAGGACAAGGTAATGGAAAATAACCTTGAGATGGTTTGTTTGCAAGATGAATACCAGCAGTGGTCGGTTGTGTACAATTCTGTTGTAGTTTACTGCGTGTGTGTGTGTGTGTGTGTGTGTCTGTGTTCATGCATGCATGTACTGTGAAATATGCATTGCCATGTCCAAAAGATTTAATCACCCATCATTGTGCATTAAACTGCAAGTAACCATGGCAACAGCATCAGCAAACGCACTTCTTTTAGTGGAGGGTAAAATAATGAATGCAACATCTAAATATTGTGACTATCACGGGACAAATGGAGGAAAGGGGAAAAAAAAAAGATGGCGAGACGTAAACTTGGCGTTATCGAGGAAGAGCTGGACGAGTGTAAAACAGGTGTTTGTGGTGTTTTATTGCAGCCTCAGTTGACCTCTGGCTGTCGTCCACAGTCAGGTAGAAAATCCCTTAAGTAGACAGACAGAGGGGGAGGGGGGGGGGGGGCATCTGCTTGTACTGTACGCCTGTAACTTAACGCTGGAAGTATTGAAGCCGTAGCGATACCGTATCCCTGACTCCTCTCTCTCTTTTTTACGTTTCCCTGTCATCTTAAGCTGCAGTGGAATGTCCGCCTCACTCGCGCTTCCACGATGTCGCCAAGACTGTGACTTACTGCGTCTAACCTGGGATATTTTTGTCTAACTACATATTCAGATGTGTAGTTAAGGGATCGAGGCCTTGAACTTTCCCTCTTTTGTCCCTTTTTTTTATCTACAAAACTCGTGTCCACCAAACCTGCACCTTTTCTTCTGGAGGTTCTCTCCATCAAAGGATTTCTTACCAGGACTTAGATGTCGAGATGCTCCGATAAAACTTTTAACAGTGGCGCCAGTACCTGTTTGGAGCCAATTAGCCATCGCAAGCCAACCTTCTAGTGAACGACCACTCAATCCAAGACATCTTTTCATTTCTGCTACTTTTGTCTTGGTGGGTATGTGAAACAAAGACGTCCCTATAACGAGCAACCAAACGAGTTGTGAAATGCTCTTCCTCCACCTCCCTCCCCAGATCTAGTCCATGCAGAAGTCACCCACTTGCGCCACGCTCCCCTTCCCTTTCGACTTTGTGTTCGCTCGTATCTCCGCAGCATCTGCTAACCTTTGGCCGCCCTCTTGAATCTCTTGGATTCCCCGAGTGACTGAGAAGAAAAACAGAGAGAAACATCTTCATTTCTATCTAATAGCTGTCGCTCACTCAGCCAACTTCAGCTCCGTCCAAACACTGTCCAACGTCACACTGTTGCTTTCTTGGCTGTTATTTCAACCCCTAATGAATCCTAGCATGTGTTAAGTTTTTGATTAAGTCAGACGGGAGTTATTCTAAGTGTGTGCGTGTGTGTGTGTGTGTGTGTGTGTGTGTGTGTGTGCGTGTGTGTGTGTACTCACCCCAGTTTGCAGTCATTTGCACTTCTTGTAACCTCCGTCTGTCTGTATCTGGCTGTTGTTTCAGCTTGTAGCAGCCTACCTCGAGCTAACCTCTGGCTAATGGTGTATCTTGACAAATGGAACCTGGTGAGATTCTGACCTCCAAACTAAAGGGATAATTAAGAGTTACGGTTACACACTTGGCATCTCTCTCTCTCTCTCTCTCTCTCTCTCTCTCTCTCTCTCTCTCTCTCTCTCTCTCTCCCCCCCCCCCGTGCTGTTTTTGAGATCCGATTCTGCAGATTGGATTTTGCTGTACGCGATCACATGGCTGTGCGTCGAGACTTGGCCCAGAGAGCAGCTGTTTTGTTTCTGCTGTGGCTATAGCGATATAAATCTTTGTCCGCACTGGAGGGAAGTTGCGCTCAGGGGTGCAACCGCAAATACAGTACATGGTCGCTGTAATCCTTGATTTTAGCCAAGACGGCCTTTTATCAGACAACCAATCTCACGAGGCATCCGACAGACTGAGATTTCAACAACCTTGTAAGTTTATTGAAAGTCAAACTGTGCGACAACGATCTAATAAACCTGGGTACATCATCAAGTTTGATGTATGTAGACTGTACGACGAAGAAATCGACTGAATCTCAGACTGTGACACAAGTCAATATACGAAATCGGTTTAGTTTATTTGTCGGATTACGTGAATTTGGAGAAATTCAAATTGGCATGAGGTGAACGCAAAGTTATGAGGGACAGCTGATAATTTAGTTGTTTTGCAAGTATTTCCTTGTGTTGTGAGTATTTCGTTGTGTTGCGGGGATTCAGTTAGTATTTGGTTGTGTTGTGATAATTTCATACTTTGCATCGTTGATCTCTCACTGTATTTGACACTATTCAGTATTTGTCTTGGGAAGAATCTACCAAACACTTAATCTAGATAAAAAAATACTGACACATTTCTACCGTGCTTTCTTGGACCAGAGCAGATTTTTAAAAAACCATAAACGTGCAATAGAAGCTCGTTCGTGTGTAACTAAGTGATGAGACGGTGCCGTAAAACAGCCTCATCATGGTAATAAAAGGTGAATCACTGCAGTTCCTGTAATTGCCACCTTCTAATTGGACGTCTGGTATCCGACCCGTTTCCCCCCTCGGGTCGTGTCTTTCCTCACACACCAGTCATGTACGCGGCGGACGAGGCAGCACAGTAAAGCAGAACCGAGCGAGCACGCACTGACCCTTGAATGTCCTCTTTAGGCAGATGGACAAATCATTAGCGAGAGTTTTTTTATTGCTGTCTGTGAGCCTGCCAGAAAGTTCCCTTTCAACTTTCGCCAGTGGTTCTAAACTTTCAAAGGTACCAAGACATCAGTATGAAAATTCATAATTGTCAATAACAGAGCTAATAACCCAAACCGCAGCAGAGCAGGGAGGTGACAAATCATGCTAAACATGTGAATGTTAAGTGGAAGTGCACACATTTGGGTTCATATGGCACATGTCGCTGTAAACCTCACTTGGCTTCTGTCTAGAAAAGGACGAACCATCAGAGACATGGAGACATCTTCATATCTGTATTTTATAGCCGCCCTCTCTCTTGCCAGCAGTTTTCATCTCAACTGAAGCCAGCGTCCTACTGTGTCTTCTGGACTCTCCCCAGCAGCATGGTTTCCACCGCAGGGCCAAACCAGTCCTAACCAGGGCTTAGCTACTTACCATTTATCCCAAGCTGCTCCCCTCAAAACAGCATATCTGGGATTCTCTTTGCTCCTGTTCGCCAAGACGAAAAACACGTTTGCCAGGTTGGCCGCAGCTTTAAAGGATTGATAATAGAGAATATGCTACATGGTCTGTGTCCCTGACATTACAGCATGTCTCTGAATTGTCTGGTTGTGATTACACTGGTTTTTATCTGATTACCAAATGGCTGCTGCGATTTTCTAATAGTATCAGAGGCTAATGCTGTCTACCTCCATGTCGATGCTTTATTATCGTAAGTGGACAAACGCTTAATGAGAACTCGACTACAAAAGAGGTAAAAAGTAGTTCCTCTGACCAAACAACCACCTTTGTAGCGTCTAACCTCCAGTGTTATTATCTCAGATTAGTATCTGCAGTGAAAACCTGGAAGCGCTGCCTTTTGTGAAATGTTTTCAAATGTACAAAAACTATTTAAGCCAGTCTGTATTACCGTCAAACTGCTGGAAATGAGGCTACTGCATCTTTTCTTGCTTTAGAAGACGTCACATCTGATGTTTTGCCTCTGACACCAGGCGGTTGCTCTCTGGTTTGAACCAGTGATGCACCTGTGATCCGAGCTCTGTCCCGTCCACATGCAGACCAGCTGTGGACATGTTTGGCGAATGAATCTCTGTCAACAGCGGTTTCTCTCTTCCAGGAAAACCTAAACCCTTAATCAATTAGTTTGTTTCCAAAGATAAGCCTCGGGAAATGTAACAATAACTTTAATAACAAAAATGTGTAACGCAATAATCAAACACTGGTTGAACAGCGATTTCTGCTCGGGAGAAATGGAAAACTCTCGTTGGATTGTGACACATCTTGAAACTGGCAGCTGCAGCACAAGATGACACATCTGGAGTTTTGGACAAAGAATTCAAGATATTTTAGAAAACGAGCGGCTTCCATCTTTATTTACACAGAATTCTTACTCAGGTTTCGCCCACATTGCCCTGAAAAGAACATTTCTAACTCTGGACCAATGTCGTTTTGTTGAAACATGATTCTGTAACCGCACCCAGTCAACTTCATGCCGAGTATCTGCTTCACATGTACAGACACATCTGTAAACAGTGAGACAGGACATGATGCTCTGACCTGAAATCTTGTGGCGCCCCCTGGTCACCTCCTGGTTTGGAGTCTCCTCCCTGCCCGCTGGATGACACCGCTGTTGGACTGCGACAGCATCACAACCAATCAGCAACTGGAAGGGGATCAGACAGCCAATCAATAACTGGAATGTATAGGCCCCCATTACTGGTTCCGACCAATCACACACTTGGCACAGCCGTGCCGTCTGTATCACTGTCTTGTGTACTTCTCCCTTTCCCTTTTGCTATCGCTCCATCTGGCTGTTTCTCATCATATCCTCACATCAATGTCCTCTCCACACTCTGTTTATCTTTCTTTTTCTTCTGCATGAATTAAGAAGAGAGAGAGAATAAACACCTGTGAAGAAAGAGAGAAGGAAACGGGAAGAGGAAGAGATACGAGGACAAGTGCTTCTCTAGCCTTTGGCTGACCCGCGAGGATTCCAGCCGACTCGCATACAGAAGTTTAAAGACACCCTTGGACTGTTACAGCAGCCACTGATGTCACCGTCTCCGTCCTCTTTAAACAGTTCAGTGTGACACACAGATGTTCACGTAGACCCACACACTGACTGCAGACGCTCCACGACCGCTCCTCCGTCTCGACCCGTGTCTTGAACTCAGCGACACCAGAGGCTCGATCCAGCAGTTCCCGTCTCTTTAGAGGCTTCGATGTTCCTGCCTGAGCTGTGACACGAGTCTGGGGCCTCGTCCACCTCACAGTGTTTCTGAAAGTGAAACTTGTGGCTTCAGAGACAAAGACTTTCGAGTTGTGTAATTTTGTCGACATGCTATAGCAGCTTGGCTTGAAGAATGGAAATTTCACTAGAGAATAAACGTGATGCCCTCCTGAGGTCAAACCTTTTACTTATCGTTATCATGGTGCATAGTCTGGGTCATGGACGGGAGGAAACTGGACAATGCTTTGTCCGTTGTGTCATTAGAACAACATATTCAACAAGCATCTTAAATCTTTATTTTATTGTTCAACTTTCTTTCTATGATTTGTTTCCTTTCTACATTTTCTCTCACCTGTAAAGTCTCATGTGCATCAGGTGAACCGACTTGTGCACTTGCCCGACGAGGCAGCTGAGAACGATCCTCCTTTTTAGTTCCACCTAATTTCATTTCTTTTGCAAATGGTACAAGAATCCTTCCGGTCCCGAGCCACCTCCCTCCACGGAACCAGGATGAATGACACTATTACACTGTAAAACGAGAGAGCGGGGGGGCAGCCAAAGGTCGGATGTCTTTGTTTACTTTGTGTTTATACAGTGACGAGCCGCAGCGCTCTGCAGCCAGCCCGTGGCAAGACCTGTAATCTGCAGCGTGTCCCACACACACACACACACACACACACACACACACACACACACACACACACACACACACGCACGGGAAACGTGTAGGATAGGCACTGAATCACTACACACACACACACACAATAAGCAGCAGTGGACCGGCACACACCGGCACATACACAGACAAATGTGTGGTTTAACCCCGGATTCACCCCATTCCCATCCCATAATAGAGATGACACAGTAACAATTGTGCTGTCATGGTAACAAGGCAAACCTGAGGTCTGGGACCAGGATGTTTAGTTGTGGTTCCGATAACCACAACATTGCTCACTGGGGTGTTGTTTGTGTGTGTGTGCGTGTGCGTGTGTGTGTGTGTTTGACAGAGTTGTGTCTTGTTTATTTCACTGGTTGAATTCACAACAAGACAATGAAACAATAAACAGTTCCGGGCAACACGCACAACAAGATGGAGCTTGTGCACATCCTCTCAGGAACCTTCCGTTCATCCGAGAAGCACAGGAACGGAAAGAAGAAGTCAGTTTTGCTTTGAGGGTTCGAGTTTAGTCTACAAATTCCACTCAAACAAGCACGAACCAGAATGTTGAGTAATTCCAGTCGGTAACGCCGTCATCGTGTATCACGGTCGTGGATGTGTTTCAGTTGCTGAATCACTAAGTGACTCCTCAAGTGCATTATGGGATAAATGATAATAAAAACTTCACCTGAAGGAAACAGATCTTAAAGTTCGCCCGAGCTTCTGTTTGTTTTTTAAAAGGCATCACTGCAAAGCCATTTCCCACCGTGAGTTTGTATTCTCAATCAAACTTATTTATAAGCAACACAACTTTTGATATCCGTCCATCTTGACATGACGTGTAATCTCCTGAATTAGCGGATCTTTGTTTCCTGAGCCGGTTGGAGAGGAAGCCCTCTGTGGTTGTCCTTTTGTCCTTTTTGAGGACACGGGGCACACATTGGGTGCAGAGTGTCAGTGTGTCACGTAGTCAGAAGAGAAAAACACGATGCGGTTGCTTTGTGGGGTCATTGAGTCACCGAGGAATGTTTAGGAGTGGTCAAAAACAAATACATGAAGCTACTTTCTGCTCGTCTGTTGGCAGCTCGGCACAGCGAGAATCCAAAAACACATTTAGATGACTACAGGCCTGTGGGGACAATCTTGGCCTCGAGCATTAAATCCTCTTCTTACTCAGCTTTTAGTGTAATTTAATTTAAATTCTACACTCGCATGTTGAGGTAAGGTTCTTCTTTACAATAACATCACCCAGAGACTCTCCTTTGCCAGAAAAAGACAACATAGCTTGGATTTGTTCTGCTTATCTTTTCCTGACATGTAACTGATGCCGTTACCGTTCTTGCGAGGAGCTTTTCAAATCTGCTGCCAATCACATTCAGGAGTCCTCAGGAGTTTCTCTACGAGCATTCACGAGCCAATCCAACAAAAAAACGGGGGGAACCTCAGAAAAGCCCTTTTTTTTTTTTTTAAAGGCCTGTGATGTTTTCGTAGATGTTCATCTTTCCATCCCTGTATTGATTTAGTCTTTCTAAAAACTGAAAAATGAGATCAGGGTGGACATGTGTTCTTCCTGCGCGGTTACACAGGCAACCATCAGACGGACCAGGCTTATACACTCACTCCACCACTGGTATGTGCTGGTAGCTGACACACAAAGAATAATAAGCGTGGCGAACCCTCCTCTGATTCATCATCCTCCTCCCTTCCCGCTGTCATTCATCTTCAGCCCTTCGGTGCTGAAGCTCGTCCAGAACAAGCAAACGTTGGCTGGTTCCCTCTTCTCCGAGCTGTAGGAAATAATGGTTTACTTCCTTTGTTAAAAGTATTTGGCTGGAACTGGCTTGTGACTGTTAATGAAGACGGAGTGGATATGTTGTGGATTTCAATGAGACGTAATGGCCCGGAAACGAGCGCACGGAGCTGTGACACGAGTTAAAGCCGTAGTAAATTATACGTTCGCCTTTCCAACAGTGTCCGTCGTCGGTGTTGGTCGGCGTTGTTGTTGCACCAGGAAAATAAGGATGGGAAATGGGAAAGTATGTCTCAGAAGTTGTAGCCTTGGGGATGTATTTCACAGTAATCAGGGTTTATGTTTCTTCTCGTTTACGCTATAAAACAAAATGATGTGAGGAATAGTAACACTACCTATTTTATCAAGCTGACAACCTTTGACTCATGTCGGGTAAAGGATGTACTTGCGTCAGTCAGTGTGGAAACATCAGCGAGATTTCTCCAGTCCGATTTCCCGTGACCATTCTTTCGCTTGAGAAGTTACCGTGAGTTTATTTCGTTCTCCTGAATCCTACTGCAGAGCTTCCTGCCGTTACACTTCATGACGTCATGCATGGATACATTACCACTGGTGATCCACGTATATATCTCACATACACAGACACACACACACACACAAAGCAGCAACTCACCAACACAACATACACAGGAGGGAAACATTGTGTAAACCACTGCATTCCTGGTTCAGGGTCAGGGCTGCCTCTTGGTAAGAGCACCTCGGTCAAATCTGTTTCAGGACTTGTGTTTGTGTGTGTGCGGTGTGTGTGTTTGTGTTTGTGTGCGCGGTGTGTCTGTCCCCAAACTGTATATTTGAAGTAGAAACCACCACATTGCCATAGAGCTGCATCATCTGTATGTCAGAGGCGGACTCGCGCTTCAAGTGAGCTCCAGTTCCAACGACCACCGCCGTCTGATTCCAGACACAACAGACACTGGACAGTCAGACATAAAGCGTTAGAGGCATGTGACTCCACATACACAAAGAGTAAGTACGACGGTTTGGTTTGTTTTGGTCGCAACAACATTATAAGTTATAAGAGGGACTTTAAAAAGAATCGATAAGACTCCACAGACTGCAGCTGTACGACACGTGTCCTCGACGATCATGTTGCTGCAGTAACCGGAGTGGAACCGTAGTTCAAAGTATAAACTGTGGAAAGAAACAAATGTTTTAAAACATTTTCATTGGCGCAAATTCACCAAACTATTAAAGCATTTTCTCTGATTTTTACTGGTGATTCAATATCTTGATTTTTCCCGGTGATAATTCAAAGTAGGAAACAAGTAACTATTTAATTCCTTTTGGCAAAATGTTTGGAAGTGTCTGTGTGTTTGAAAGGTGCCGTAAAACAATTCTTCCAGGGCGAGCTTTGTCGAACTCCCTCATAAACACGCACATGTATGTAGTTTGGATCCTGTGACGTCCTGTATACATTAGCACGAGGCTCGGACGTCCTACAAAGACAAATTATCCACTGAACACGTGCACACGTACATGGGAAAGTTCAGCTTGCTCATAGGGTGAGTCAGTCATTTGGACAGAAGTCGGTCTCGCACTCACGCACAAACACACACACACATATACACAGTCGCTGCCCTCACCCTGCAAATGTGATTGATGAGTGAAGTGAATTTTTGACTCACCCGTCTCCCACTCACCCTCGAACTCTACCATTGTAATATTAAGATCTTAAACAAAGACATAGTTGTTCTTTTCTCTCCCCCCCCCCCCCCCCCCCCCCCCCCCATTTCATTTTGCACGGTCACGCACACATGCACGTTTCAGAACAGCTGTATAAACGAGGTCGAGGTGTGTCGGAGGGAGTGCGCACTCATGGCAGAGCGTGTCACCGAGGAGAGAGGTTAAGAAAACCATCCAGGTGTGTAGCTGGCTTCAGTCGACCTGCGTAGATCAGACGGAATAGAAGAGAATAGAACTGCACCTGCATGATCAGCTGTTGAAAAGCCAGTTCTACACTGTTAAAATCTACGTTTTTACATGATACAACTTAAAAAGCTTAATAAACTGTGAAACACAATGAAAAACAACATCTGCTCAACCATAATTTGAGCTGCTTTCATCAGTAGAAAGAACAGAAGTCGAACATCGTGTCCCTTCACATTTTAAAGTGTAACATCAGGTGAATTTCCCGTAATCCCGCCTCCTCCCGTCCTACATTGACCCTAATTGAATGTCTGCTGCGGCTCTAAGCTCCAACAAGTGTTTCCAGTTTCCTACAACCTTAAAGCACCCCTCGGCCTAACGGCGTTACTTAACCGTGCCTGACTCATGCGTTTTGAGATCCACGGGACAGAATGATGTATGTGCAGCGTTCGACACCAGGCGTTTTAACATTGATCCGCTGAATTACATCGCGGTGGTTTGCAGGGGTTTTTTTCTTGACATCGGGGCCAGTGTGGGAGCCAATCAATCATGGTGAAATATGCAGCCTACGTAAAAAAAAACGCCGCTGTGGTGGCCACGTAATCTCTGGTTGGATTATGTTCAGCCGAGTCGCAGCAAGGGGGGGGGCGGACGATGGGTAGAGGACAAGAAACCGGGGGTTTGCATCCCCAGTCCAGATTGTTGCGAAAAACACTGAAGCTGCATTTTGAGCAAAAGTGTCTGAAAGTTTGAGTCCGTCTGTTTTCAAGGATCTAAAAGGTTCCTGCAGATTGTTGTTTACTCTGTTACAGCAGCCGAGGGGAAAGTCAAAGTAAGAAACATCAGTAGAAAGCATTAATATATAGAGTGTAAACAGGACTGCAAAAATAAGATATTGAAAATCAGCACAGAGGACGAGTATTGCACAGTTAAATGAAGTCAAACCTATTAAATATTAAATGTAATTTTTTGCAGACAGGTCTGTACTTTCTAGTATTTGCAAATTAAAGTATATTCTATTTATCCCTGTGTTTTAAAAACCGGGGACTCCATGTTAGATATTTATTCACCGTCCGCACTTATTCACACTTCTACACACACACACACACACACACACACACACACTCACACAGCCTCGCACTCAGAAACCACCCAGGTCGACGTTGTAAAATTACAAAAATCAACAGAAACGTAATGAGATTTTTCCATTTAAGAATTTATGGCCGACTCCTGGGCACATATATCACTGGACGGGTGTGTGTGTGTCTCTGTGTGTGTGTCTGTGAGTGTGTGTGTGTGTGTGTGTAGACGCAAAGAAAGCAGAGGGAGAAAGCCGGAGTGAGGGACTGGGAGAGATTTTGTGTGTGTTGGGGGTCATTGAGCAGAATGACCCTGAAAACTGCTGAACTATAAATGTAACACAGCATTTACTGTTTCCTCTTCCACTCGTTCGCTCGGACCGTCCATCCGTCGTTTCCTTCTTTGCCTCAGACTTCTTCTATTCCTCCCTTTTCATTGCCTTTCTCTCTCTCTCTCTCTCTCTCTCACTTTCTACATTTTCATCCTCTTTCTACATCTTAAAAATGTCTTTATTCTCTTCATCAATTAAACTTTATTCTATTAATCGTCTTTCATGGCTGTTCACTCTTCTTAGACAGGAAACACTGACCTTTTGGATTCTGCCACTTCCTGTGAGTTGTTAATGTTAAAGCAAGTGTGTGTAAACTCTTTATGATTATAACCGTTTAATATTATTCTTATAGAATCAAGATCATGTTTGTAGTAAAATACTGAAGAATCCTACACACGGTGGTTTCACTATATAACAGATTCTTATCTAAATGTACAAATATGTATTAAAACCCACTTTGTGTACTCAGAATATTTCCAGGCTGCTCCAGTAATAAACCGTATATTTGACGTAACGTATTGCAGTATCTGAAAATAATACGACCATGTGAGCTTTTATTACATTTGCGGTTCGAAAGAAGTATTGCAACGTGTCATGCCATGTCTGTGTATTTAGTGTGGGTTATAAACCGTGCACGCGCAGACACACACGCACACACACACACACACACGCAGACACACACGCACACACACTCCTCTCCCTGTCTCGGTGGAGTGCACGGGCCTGCTTCTGTTCAGAGAGCGAGGGTCATGGAGAGAGTGAACAGAGATCTCGGGCTCTGATACACACACACACGACCAGGACAACGGATAGAAAACACATGTTGGAGGAGCTGTCGAGCGTGTGCGCTAACAAAGGACAATGCGCCGGTCGCGGCTCCGGAGAGAAGAGACGAGCGAGCGAGCGTGTGCGAGAGCGCGAGCGGGAGCGACCTGCAGAGAAGGAGATTCGATGTTATTTCATTCTCTGCGTCATAGAACTCGCTTTTCACTTTTTCCCAACGGTGAAGCCTGTTGAAAGCTTTTGGACTTCGCTGTGTGGACGTATTGTTCTTTGGGTTTTGGCTGTTCAACTCCCTTTTTAACTAAATGTTCCTCCAGTGTCTACGTTGGTGTTTCTTCGTATTGTGATATCGTTTGAAGGAGAATCAACAGATCTTCACATCTCTACAACATAATTATTAAGTTAATAAAAGGTTGCATACGTCAATAAACCATAATTAATGATAAACATGCTGAAATTGAGTTTTAAATTAGATAATCCAGCCCTGTCCATTTCATGAGTTGGTTTGTTAATGAGCAGGATGGAAGAATGAAGTATGTGTAAGGGAAGATTAGATTTAATTTTGGTGCAGGTCTGAAAGGGGGGGGGGGGGGGCAGATCATTCAAACAACAAGACGTCAGATTTTGGAGGGTTAACTGTTTACCAGCCCACATTCATTACATTATATAAATTAATAATGTAATTACCTCCAATTTAGCATTTTGTGTCTTTTCTTTTGACACCGAAACAGTCCGAAACAGTTTCTGACGGGGGTCCATGAAAGTGTGCATGAGCACATTTTATTATTGTTACAGCGTATTTCTTTCCATGGCCTAAAAATGCTGCTTCAGATGCTTTTTTGCTGAATACTTGTAATTTTGTGGCAGATTTTGGCGTTGGACTGGAAGTTAAAAATTCAAAGATACTGTTTTAAATCCTGGCTGGTGGCGACACCAGGCTTAAGACATCAGCGTCGGCCTTCAAAATCCCACAAGAGATCTGCTGAGACAGAGAGAGTAACTGATATGTGTCTCTTTCCAGGTATTAGCCATGCCTGAGGCCAGAGGGGAATCCTCAGCCAGTTGCTGTGGTTTTGGATGAGGCTATGTGCTGGAATAGAAGACCGTGATACTGGCTGTGACAAAACCCAGACAGATTTACATTGAGGGCAGAAAACTATTCTCGTCTTAGCGCTGCTCGCAACCAGCCACCGTTTCAACCACGGTTTCTGTGATTTTATCACCCGCGGACAGAGTTTCAACATTACATGTTTGGTGGCTGGTGGTAATTTCCTCTGTTTTCTTACTCCGACCTGCAGGCAGACGTCTTTTGTGCACTCTGTCTTCATCGCAACCGAAGGAGGACGGTCAAAAACAACAGAGAGACACAGAGAATCCTCAGCCAGCTGCTGTGGTTTTTGGATCAGGCTATATCCTGCAATACAGGACAGGAATATGAGCAGGGAGCTTTATGTTGAGGGCAGGAAAACAAACCTTTATACCTCGAGGCCACTTCCCAGAACTTTACGGCCACTTTGATTTTTTGCAAAAGACAAATCTTGGAAATATTTATTGGTGCAGATGAGAGGTCAAGATTTTACAACCGATTCTTGTTCATAATTTCCTCCTCTGTGTTAATCGGCTCATTTCTTTTTAAAGAACACCGATGGCCTGCTGTGCTTTTATTCCAGTGATTAATCGGCATGAAACTCTCAGTGAACTGTCAGTGAGTCATGATCTGGGCTCGGTTTATACATTGGAATATAGAAATGTCTGCAGGAAAGTCACAGCACAAAAAAAGGCACCGTGTAATTCACCGGCACGTTACTGCCGCTGCCGAGGGAAACCGCGAACGCACTCGCCAACTTGTTAGCAGCGAGTCGGTTATATAACAGTCAAAGCTGCCTTTTGATTTTAATTATTCATAGACTGTAAATGGAGATGGACGACACGACAGCTCCAAGAAGTGAAGCCAAATCATCCGGATCGCCCCCCTGGTGGCTGGTTGAAGTGTAGGTCAGAAACCCCCGGCCTCCTCCATGTTAGTAGATGGGAACAGGGACCAAATCAAAAAAGTCAAAGTGCACGTCAAATAAGTTTTTCTAAAGATGATGTGATGTAATTTCAGGAAGTTCCTATTTCACTACCTAGAACACAGTGTTCATGTTTCGGAGAAGTTTGGTTCTAATGAGTTATTTTATCATTTTATATCACATACAGACACAATTAGATGTTTAATAGTGTTTCCAGTGTTGGTGGAATTATAGAGATTTACTTATTTATCCTATTCAAGCTCTTCAGGGGTAGATTCTATAAATATATACATATAGTCTTATCTTGTCTTCAAGTTATGTCGGAAATTTAGTCTTGTGGTGTCTCAAAATATATCAAGACAAATGGTTTGTTTTCAGTTTGCACCAAACATGTAGAAGTGGAGGCTTTAGAGTGTCGAGCAACATAATAAATCACTCAGTTTTCTATGGCCACTAGAATGATTCACTACTTTTAAGAATTTAAATCATTATGTGCAATGCTTTCAACTATTCACCCGACGAACTGAGAGGTTTTTTTTTTTGCCATCGTTCCACATGTTGCTCTGTTCTCAGCTCCCCCACGTCAGGACGGAGCAGCGAGTTACAGACGTGTATCTGATTCCAGGTATTAGTCCGAGCTGACACCTGAGGGATTGCTCGGTTGGGCCGCTGTGGTTTTGGATCGGGTTAAATCCTGCAACACAATACATCAATATTCGCTGAGTCGAGGCCCAAAAAGCTGCTCTGTTGAAACGCAAGATGATTCGATTTGACCACTGGCTCGGAGCTGAGATAGCTGAGCTTCTGTCTCCGCTTGTGATCCGCAGAACGAGCAGAACGCCACGAGGGGGACGGAGGAACGGCGAGGGGAGGGTTCGGGGGAAACGTGGAAGAAAGATTATATTCATATAGATTTTATAGTGTGGAGGGAAATGGGAGGAATTTGGCCCAAATGTTCACTTGAAATCGAGTTTCCAGATTTTATTGGGATCGGCAACAAACTTCACACACTCTTCGATATTAGTTTCCTAAATATGCCAGATTGTTTTATCAAGATCCGTGAATTATTATCTGGAGAATTAATGAAACTGCGAATAAGACCTCGCAATGTCAAAGAGTTGAAGTTTCGTGGAAATCCATCTAGTAGCTTTTGCGTAATCCTGAAACAGACCGGGGGTGAAAACATAACCTCCTGTTGGATCAGCGAAGTTCTTTGTGTGAACTAATGGTGTAAATGAGTCCGGTGACGGTTGCTGCTCCTTCGCTTGTTGTGTGTTTTTGATTGATGAGTTATTGTCACTTTGCTAACAAGTGTGACGACGCTAATATCTACACACGACTGTTAATGAAATGCGTGTGTGTTAACGTAGAGGGAAGTTCCCTTTTCTATAGAATGACATCAGTTTGTTTGGCACGTTGTTGTGTCTGTGCACTCGGTGACCGTTGCTAAGTTCGTCTGTATTGTCTGTGAATCTTTGTGTGTGTGTGTGTGTTGGATTGTGCGAATGTCCCAGTTGCTTGCTTTCAAGATGACCGCTTCATATTCATACGTAAGCAGAAGAAACATCACATCACATGGATGGATCCTTGTCGGAGTTCTTGTTGTCGAGAGCAGATTTGGTTGTGTTCACT
Organism: Hippoglossus hippoglossus; assembly: GCF_009819705.1. NCBI lineage: Eukaryota > Metazoa > Chordata > Actinopteri > Pleuronectiformes > Pleuronectidae > Hippoglossus > Hippoglossus hippoglossus. The sequence goes on from NC_047168.1 coordinate 13,927,762, forward strand.
CGAGCTTCCATCAGTCAGTTGAGTCAGTTGCTGCTAAATGAATGTCTGTCTCTTCATGTTGTTTGTTCATGTAACATGTACTTGTATGTGTAGTACTATATATTATGTGTTTACACTGTAGTTCTACTATTTTGTTAATGGATGTTGCAAGACACACATTTCCTCGAAGGGATAATGACATTTTAAGATTTACTCTTTAAATCTTGTTTTGAATTTAAAGGACTTTATATTCCCACTGTGTGTGTGTGTGTGTGTGTGTGTGTGTCTCTGTGTGTGTGTGCGCACGTGTGTTGATGGGAAATGTTTTTTCTCCGCTAAATGTCGTGGTTGAGTGTCACTGTGATAAAACATCTCTTAACACAGCCCTGAGACTTATAGCACGTAGTCAACAACACTAATCCGTCTTCGCCCCACACACACACACACACACACACACACACACACACACACCGAGACAGAGATAAGCCTCAGTTTGTCACTTCACGCACAGAACACACATAAGCACTTACACAATGGCACAGATGTTTTCACACACAGTGCTTAACTCGGCTACACACACACACACACACACAGACACACACACGCCCTTTTGTCACTTAAACACAGGCTGTAATATGCAGAGTACATACACACACACTTAAACGGTCACATGTGGACATACACCCACTTACAGACCACAGAATGATAATTTGAAAAATACAAAACCAGAAATCCTCTTTCTTTCATCTTCCTTTTCGTTGCTGTTTTTTCTCAGCAGCTGTAATTAAAAACACCTGGATCGTCCACTATCTTCCCTCTCGTCTTTTCCTTCTCTGCTTCCTTCCAGTCTCATCCTCTTTCTCCACAATCTATTTCGCTCAAACGTGACGTCCAGCAGCCTCTCGACGGCTCTGAGATCCCGCCCATAATCATGCTCGACCAACAACGAGTCAGTCTCAGCTGTGAATCGTGACGTTTCACCTTGTTTTCATATCATCATATAACTAATTAAAAAACAAACATCAGTGTGATTTATTAAAGGTCTACGTTTTAGTTTGGTCCATGTCCCATCTTCTAACATGGAGGAGGCGTGGTCAAAAAGGGGCAATTGAGACACTGTGGCTTCGCTTTTGTCACCAGTCATGTCGTCCATCTTTATTTACTCTGAGATTAACGAACAGAGCTGCTAAATGTTTAGTTTTAGTCGCCAATTTCATGGGTGAAATTTGCGTTTCTATCCCACGGCAATAGAATCAACTAATCGTGGGACTGGGAGGAATTTTAACGCGAACCTCAAGTCGGATCATTTGAGGGAACTCATGGCTCAAAAACCCAAACTTTGGGGTTTTAAACTTTAAAACTGGATCAGTCGCTCGTCTTGACGTATTGAACCGAACTCCCCCCAAAGAGTTTTGGACATTTTACACCAAACAACGAGCTGAAGCAAGACGATAACAATCAGCCACAGGAAGTCGTCTGTGCCACGAGTGTGTGGACAAACGTTGCGGGCTTAAAATACAAATTCACATGATGTCAATATGCACTGAATCATATCTGGTAAACTGGTTATATAACTTTGCATTGTGTTGTTTAGCATCTGGTAACCTTTGGCTGTCCTTCCGAGGCAGGCAGCGAATCCAAGTCACCAGAGGCGGGGATGGAAAGTGTGTTGTATATCACAAACACAACAGGAACAGCCGTGTTTACTCCCCAGGAAAGCTCGACCTTTTTTTACGTGCGTGACAGAAGGTTTCCTCAGGACGCCCACGTACACACACATCACTCCTGCGATGGATGCTCCCTGTGTGTGTGTGTGTGTGTGTGTGTTTTCCTGACGGTGACAAATGGGCCTTTGATTGAATTCATCAACAACATGGCATCTGGATGGAGGGAAGGAGGCAGAGAAAGGAGTGGTATCTGTAAAGATCAATCTGAGACTCAGTGTGACTCTGTATTCTGCGGTGGTGCAATCGAACAGAGGATTGACCTCCGCAGGACTCTGCTCATTTCTCTGGGATTGTGCAACTTTTACTTTCCGATTTGTCTGCGAGAAAAAGGAAAGCTCCTGTTTTTCGCTGCATCATGTTGCAAACGGGTTTGTGACGAACGCGAAGCTTTGGTGGAGGAAAACACTGCGTCATGTTTTCGACCTTGGATCCAGTTGAGTTGAGCGTTTGTTCTAACTTGATTTTTTTTTTTAATTCGATCACTGATTTTTATCGTGTCCAATGTGATAAGCTTCTGATTCTCTGATGAAACTGGGTCACACGAGTCAAAGAGGAGAGTTGGATCTTCACATCTGTAACACACGCATGCATGTACGCACAAGGGGTGTGCACGCGGAGCACAGTGAATCCATTGTTTCCCCAAATCAATTTATCTAGTTTGGCTTAAAAGCTGCTCACCACAGAGCTTCTTCACTCCCTCTAAGTCCATGTGTGTATAGTTTGTGTGTGTGTGTGTTATGGCAGTCACTTTTCCCCCAAAATTGAAGTTTGAACTAATTTGACACACAATTGGTTCGAATATATTTGAGGATTTGAACCTGTGACGTCGCTTGGCTCTGTGGTGCCTCCTTCGCTGCCTCACGTGGGTGGACAGCGAACAGGTGACCCTGGCACATTCACTTCAAAATGAGTCGACACGTTTTACGAAGCTTTCCGACGTTTCCAAAGCGGCTCGATCGTGTGACGACCACCAGAGGATTTCTATCTTTCACGGGTGTAACTTCGTCTTCATCCTGCGAAACGGCTCCGAGTGAGATGTCCAGCGTGTGACTCTTCATCACAGCGACTCATTTCACTCGTTTCAAGATGTTTGCCTTTGATTAAAAGAACATTTTTTCCCAAATAAATCAAACAGAAAGAAAATGTATGAATCAGTCAGGACCTTTTTGTTGAATGAAAGAGTGGTTTTCTAATTTGAAGCATCGGATATTAATGGCTGTGGTCGGATCAAAGCATCGTTCCAGTCGTTTTGTTTGATTTATATTCTCTTTCTCCCAAATACATTTTTCCTTCCCTTTTTGCCACTTCATTGTTTCCTCATAAAGGGAACTTATTATGCTTCTTCTTTATTTTCTGCTTAGTTTTTTTATTTTATTGGGTCCCATCTGCAAACATGGAGGAGGTGGCGTTTAACCAGCCACCAGGGGGCAATCTTGATGATTTGGCTTCACTCTTCTTCACTCGTCACTCAAGTAATGTCGTCCATCTTCAGATACAGTCTTTGTTCTTCACGGTGTTTCCTCCACCTCTTTCCTCTTTCTTGTCGTCCTTCTCTCTCTTCCTTCCATCTTTCCCTCTCGCTCTCTGTGACATGTGAAAGGCTCCATTGTGAATCTCTGTTGACATTTTAATTGTATCAGTTCCGTTAATTTGCTTTTGGGCAAAAAACTGAAATGTCCACCCAAGTTTAATCCTGACCTGAAAGTCGCCTCCAGCTGAGTGTGCGCTGCAGTGTCTGTGCCCGTGCTTGTATTCGTGTCTGTTTACGTGTGTGTGTGTGTGTGTGTGTGCATGCGTGTGTGTGCGTTGATGCTCGCTTCTCGTCTGCGTCTTTCACGGCAGTTGGGATAAGTGGGAGCGGGCTCAGAATGCCAGTCTAGGAAAATATCTGGGAACGTCTCGGCCCCTGTGTGTGTGTGTGTGTGTGTGTGTGTGTGTGTGTTTGTGTGAGGGTCGGTTTTCCGGACAAGGAGCTGGAAGCCGCCAGGTGGAGGGGGATCGGATATCTGGCTGCTGATTGGAGGCTGGTGAGTGTGTGTGTGTGTGTGTGAGTGTGTGGAGACAGAGGATAATTAGCTTAATGGTCAAATGGCGCAGCTAAGCCCTGTTAGTATCCCTGTGAAAAGACACACAAACACACACTGATACAAGCCCCACTGTCTAAATAACAGCATACTGTTTCCATTGAGAAAAAAAAAAAAAAAACATAATGAGAAAGAGGCCGGTGGCGTCAACATTCCCATTGGCCAGTCGGCTTTCATCATCATTATCATCATCCATCCTCCTGCTGATCGTGTCCTCGTGTTACCCGTTTCTTCATCCGCCTGTTTCTCCCTCGTTTCACTGCTTCGTTAAGATCTCTGGAGATAAATACTGTGGCCCATGTTTCAGCCCAACTGGAATATGGCGACGGATTTCCTGCTTGCGTCACCAGCTTTGCATCTTTAGCAACTTTGAGCCTTTGTGCTTTCTGTCCCTTGGCCGCCTGCCGACTTTTTGACGAGACTTTGCAAGTTGTTATGAAACTAAAGGCTTCATTATCAAATCTCCTCCACCGGCGCCATGTTGGTTGATGTCAAAAACTCTCGAGCTCATCATTTCTTTGTTCTAGAACATTTTCAGCATCTGTTTCCGAAGTGAACTTGTCCAGAAAGTTTACCATTGTCGTCATCATCGCTCAAGTACAAGTATCGTTGGGGGTCGGTCAGAATCATGACTTGTGCAAAACGTTTGACTCGATGTTGGTGTTGGCAGAAAAGTCAGGGGGGAGAAACTAAGTTGTTGTCATGGCGTCCATCAGCCGTGGTTGTCAGAAGTTATTTAGAAACGATGCTGGTTTTAAGTTGGATGCTTAAGTTCGCCTGTCGTCTCTTCCACGTTTTATTTGGTTGTATAGTGACGATTACAGCCTCAGGAAGTTGTTAATATGCTTGTAGATATTTAGTCTGAACATTATTTGCAGAAATATTTGTCAAACTACATCGAGAACTCCACACTGTTCATCTTCCTCTTGTTCCCTCAACTCCTCTCTTCTCTCTTCTGGTTTATTAAACAGGCCTCTGTTCTGACAAATGTGTCGTCAAACCCACTTGAACATTTCACACACTTTCCCTGTGTCTCACACACACAAACACAAACCTCATACCACTAAACCCCCCCCCCCCCTGCCTCCTCCCCCCCAACCCTCATCTCTTCTCCCATCTTGTAATAATTAGCGTATATTGGAAACTTGCTGCGTCAGGCTCACAGCCTCCAACTCTCGGGTCACGACCTTGTTGACACGTTCGTTTGCTCCATTGTCGTCATTGAATTCACTTTCATTTCCCCTGCGCCTTATTGGCATGAAATGCAAAAGTATCCCAGAGCAAATTCTTCCCCGTCGACAAATTATAACCAGATTGAGCCTGAAGCCGTGGCGCTGCAACACCACCAGCAACCAGCGATTCAGTAAAGTCCCGCTCAGGAATCGCTGAAACTACAGTTTTCTATCGGACATCGAGCGACTTGTTGGTCTCAAACTTTCGCACTGGGACAAACTGGGAAAACGGAAATTCAGATATCATCATCAATGTGTTTGATTCAATCAGAAATGTCACTGTCATCTTATAATGTCATGGGATTCATGTTTGGGAATCGATCATTTGCACTGGATATAACCTGTGAAAAGCCGAATCGTCCAATGAAGATGTAATTTCAAGGGTTACTGGCTGAAAATAAGTTTATTGTCCCTTTTTAAGGTTGTTTTGTGGATTTATAACCAATAATATCACTTCTGCTGCAGTGAGGGCAACAACACGGATCCATCTCCATGTGAAACATCAGAGTTCATGAACAACCGAAGGGATTTAATGTATTTTTCTTCCTTCGTCTGTCTTTGCTTCTCATTCCATCTTTGATTGCATCTTTGATTATTGTGGAAAACTTTGCGACAACACACACAAACACACAGAGACACACACAAACACACACACAGAGACACACACACACACACACACACACACAAACACACACACACACAGAGACACACCAGTCTCAGGGGAAGGGACCACAGTGTTGTTTGTCTCAGCGAAGGGACAAGGGAACGAACTGGAACGTACATTGTTTTCAAACCAGGCGCTCCCCGCAAATATCTCCCCCTCAGAGCTCAATGGGAGAGAGAGGATGTATTTTAGTGGCGATGTGTGTGTGTGTGTATTGGGAGGTGGGGGGGGGGGGGGGGGGGTAGTAGGAGGATCGCTTGGTTTTTGGTCACGTCGGTGTGTTTGCAACAGCACAAACCAAAATACAGCTGAGTCTTTCTTTCCCTCTTTTCCTCTTCATCTCGCTCTTTATTGCTTTCTTTCTTTAAATCTCTCTTTGACATGACATCTACTTCATTTCTCGTTCTTTTAATGTTTTTCCGCATCTTTACCCCTCTATTTATGGTATATGTGTGTATTTGTGTGTCCTTGCATGACTTTAAAACCCAGTTTCTCTGTGTATCAACATGTGTTACTCTTAGTTTCCACATATTTACATATATATATAAATGTGGCTCGCCAGTTTTCCAGCATCTTAAGCCCCCTCCAGTCACTTGTGGCATCCCGTGAACTTGAGCAGAGGTCTGGGACTCAAACCAACATCCCAGCTGCTACACTGGAGAGCGCTGTCGTGCCCGCTCGCCGCCCCGGCCAATAATATGACAGCTATGATTTTTTACCCCACTACTTTAAATACGTAGAGACGAATGGGGGAGTCCATGAGATTCACCGGAGCTCCTTTTGAAAAGATCCCTGGATGCAGCTTCTTCTGTTTTTCCCCACTTAGTGAAGGAGACGTATTCTGCTCATGTTCAGGTTGTTCATCTGAATTAGTGTTCTTACTTGAAAAGGGTTTAAACGCCCTCAAGTTCAGAAACTTTCCCTCATACGTCCAGAAACGCCCCGGGGGCAACCTCAGATTCAGCACCCTGGACAGCGGTCATGACATCAGCTGAATGTTTTGGAGGGAAAAGTCCGGCACATTCCGACGGAACGCTTCAGAATCCTGTCGTCTCCAAGACGACCGAATCCCCCCCCCCCCCCCCCCCCCCCCCCCCCCCGATAAACAAACTAAAGCAGCGAAACACTGAGACTTCACGTTTCTTTAAAACATTTAGTCAGAAGCAAGAGCTGATTGATAATCAGGATTCAGATGCACTTTGTTAAAAGTTAAGATAATTGCAGTGTGGCTGCAGCCTTCTGTTAGAACATCTCCATATATGTCACGTCACTCATTGGTTTGTGATCTGCTGTTGTTTGAACCCTCCAGTTTGGCATTTTTAAAAAAACCAGTAGTAACTCTTGACTCTAAATGGATCATAATTTACAAAATGATCACGTTGTCTTGAAGAAGATTTGAAACCAGAGACGTAAACTCCTTAAGAAAATGTTTCCTGACGTTACAAAGTGAGAAGTCGAGTCATTTTCTCATAGACTTCTATAGAAACAAGTGGAGTCGCCCTCTGCTGGTCATTTGAGAGGCTACAGGTTTCAGGCGCCGTCCCTAGGCAACGACATACTTAACTTCCCAAACAACAGATTAAACAAATATGCCTTAATATGTTAATCAGTGAGCTTTAAACATACCAGTAGTTAGAGCGTTGGGCAGAGCTAGCCTAGCTATTTCCACCTGCTTCTTTAGTCTTCATGCTAAGCTAAGCAGACACCAGGGTGGCATCTGTCTTCTCATCCAGGAAACATGTTTGTTCCGTCCTCGCGACAGATTGTCAAACTCAACAGAAGGAAAGCCGTCACTTCACCACTGTGGCAGCGCTGCACAAGCTAATGGCATTGCAACAACATTAGCTAACTACTTCCTTCTCATTACCGAGGCAACAATTCAAACTGTCTCTCCGTTGGGTTTGTCTTGGCACGAGACGCCCGAGCGCCGCACCGACACAGTGACAGAAATTATGAACATGTAGCTCAATGAAAAGCTTTCAGCACTTGGCAGCGTCAGGATCTCGACTGTTTGAAATCTGCACCGAGTGGAATCGTCGGCTTCATGCACCGAAGAGAAAATGTACTTGGCCTGTGTTAATTTACCTGGGCGGCCCGCCCGGATATTAGCGCTGTGTGGGAAACAAACGGTTTTGTAAATGAACTCGTCAAATGTCAGCACATGGCGAACTCACATTTGTGTGGTCGGGATTTGGTTTGTTTCAAGTTAATGTTGAGAATATTTCTCTCTTGTTTCTGCCTCAGTGAAACCGTTTGTTGGAGTCGATTTTTAGATTTTTCCTTTTTTTTTTCATCATCGTGTATTTCTTGCAAAAATAGTTTCTTGATAAACAGTTTCAATGCGGGTGATTTAAAAGCAGGAGCCCTCATCACACCAGCACCTTCTCCGTCTCTTTTCGAGTTGTTGAGTTTTTATTCAAAATTCTGGGGCCCTAACCTGAGACAGGGCCCCCGAGAACTGCTTACATTAGTCCATAGAAGAAACAATTTAGTGAAAACCCCCTAAACTCTGTGATCAGCTTGTTACAGGCGACTGCACGACACCATATTCAGAGACCCTCTAACAAGGTCTCTCTTTCCTGGGGCCGCCCGAAGTACCTTGAAACGCTCCCGATCCAAAGACATGTTCATCCCAGGAAAAAAAAGGCAGCGCTCGTTCGGTACAAACCTTAAAACAACCATTTAGATTTTCCTCCGGTCGTGATTATTGGCTGAACGGCCCAGGAAACTGTCTCGGCCTCAAACCTACTTACTCTTTAAAAAACAAGTACACCTGTGGTGTTATGACAAGTTAACTAATTTAATTGATCAGTTTGACCACAGTACTTTGCACATTTGTACAAAAGATTAGGAAACATAAACCAATTGATACATTCTGTAGATTCCTTCTCGTACCTTCAGCCAACATTTTGTTCCTTCAGCCATGACCACAATGTTTTTCGAACTTTACCCAAAGTAGATTTAAGCCTTTGATACGGGTGGAAATAGAAATTGTGTACTTCTTGGACACAGATTTTTTCCCCCTACATGAGACAGACTTAAGGAAACATAAGGAAAATGTCCTGAAGAAGATAATATAATACTGAGAGTCCAGATCCACCAGCATCTGCTCCTGTTGTGTAATGCTCCCTCAGCTTCCTGCAATGTGTGCAGACGTGAGGTGCTAGGTGACGGCTGTGAGGACAAGCTGGTGATGCAATAGGAAGTCCAGACCGTCTCATTGTGGTTGGGCGGTCCACGCGGGCGATGACGGATGCAGCCGGCGTGGACCGGGTCCTCCGAAGGATGCGACAGCTCATAATGTGTTGCTACCTTTCCCCCAGTGCATGCTGGGATACGCCCCAGCTGCTCACCAGCCCTGGTGAGGACACAGAAAGTATGAACTCCTCACTTCTTCTGTGTGTTTGTCTCTTTTTTTTTTTTTTTTTTATGTCCTTCTCGTGCTAATGAACAACAGCGCTGCTCCTCTCCTCGTCTCCTTCTCCCCCGACTCTCTATCTCTTTTCCCTCCCTCCCTCTGTGTCTTGTTCTCTTTTCCATAATAATTAGCTCCCCTCCAGCCCGACTTCAAACCCTGTGGTCGGAAAATCTGCATTCCGATGATGGAGAGAGGCTGAGGAAGACGAGGGGAGAAGGAGAGTGGAAGAGGGAGTTTGGACGGAGAGGGAGGGCAGGCGGCTGAAAGAAGCCATTGTTCCTTCATGAGAGCAGATAAGAGCCCAAGAACTGGAGGGCAAGTGTAGTCAAAATACTGAGTGTGTGTCTGTGTGTGTGTAGATGTTAATGGTTTGATACTGGAGGTTAGCAGACAAGGCTAAGACACAAATCTGATACACACCTCCGTCTACTTCTTCTCCTCCTTTTCCTTTTTTGTTTATTATCTTCTTGTTTTTTTTGCCTCTCTTACCTCCCATCCTCCTTCCATCTTTCTTTTGTTTCGCCCTCCTTTTAGTTTCTTACCCATCCTCCTGTTCTATCTTTCTCCTTAAGTTCTGCCCTCTCCTTTAATCCATCATTTCACCTCTGCTCTTTCTCACCTCCATTTCCTTCTCCAACTCATTTTAGATCATTTTATTGCACGTTTGTGTTCCAGCTTCTCTTCACGTCTTCCTCTACTCGCTTCCTTTCCTCCTCTTACCTCTAACGACAAAATCCAAGATGCTAATAAAGTTTAAACCCCTCGATTCTTCACTTCCACAAAACTTAGTGGAAGGATGTAGGTCGGGGGAGGAACCCAGGATTTTTAAAACTTTCTTTAAAGGTCTCGTTTGTAAGATTTTTGGGGAACCTGTCAACAGAAAAGTTTTCTTTCTTGCATCATCATCTGAAATTAAGAATTGTTGTGTTTCGGGAACATAGAACGACTCCCGTATTTCCACAATATCCACGTAACATAAATGCTGACACGACATGTCTGAGAAAGTCCCAAGTCAAATCATTCGTATTTGCTCGGCAATAAATCAGTCGAGCTCGAGTGGTTTTGCAGCCGAATCACCTCCTGAAGTTATAAATCCTACGAGATGGACAGGACTGCACAGGGTTACTGCAGAAAACATGAATCTCAGTAATATGCTCGGCTACATGATGCGCGGCTGTTTTCTGCTCTGCTTTAATAGTTAAAATGTGTTTGTGATTTGAGGAGCGCTGCAGCCTGAGTCTGATTAAAACCTGAAACGCAGAATGAACATTTGAACCCTCGTCCCGAGCCAAAGGGCCACCTGTGTTTCTCCCAGGGTCGGGGCTCCGTGCAGGGAAACACAGAGAGAGTAGAGCAGCTCTGCATATTCATATTTAACCATTTTTAAGATCAAACACACAAACATACAACTCTAAATAAATTACCTCTTCTCCCCCCCCCCCCCCGTTCCTCCCCTTTCACCTTGTTCTCATTCTCCGTCCTCCGTCATCTCGTTCCCTCGCCTGCTGCTTCCCTCCTGCTTCACCCTCTGTCTTTCCTTCATCTCTCCTCCATTCTTCTCACTTCTCCTCTCCTTCATAAATCCACAGATTTACCACTGTTTCCCTGACTGCCTTGTTTTTTTTTTCAGATTTTCCATATTACTCCGAAATCTGAGACGAGATAGAAAATCCATAAAAGTTGAGTTAAAACATCCTGTTGATTTGCAGCTGATATACAAATATCAATCGATCACCTTTATTGATCGCTGTCGCCCTGAATCCTCCAGTGAACACGAGGCTCAGGTTTCTCTTTATCAGTCACATATATTGATTTGACCCCCCCGCCCCCTCTAATGATTTGGACTTACAGTAAGAGTACATGAAGAAAGCATTAAGATGAAGAGATCATGTTTTCTCTGGGTCATCGACACCATCGGTATCAAACCCCTTCGTCATGAGTCTGTTGAAGGATCCAGTTCGTGGATTGAGTTCAGTTTCTGTTTCATCTCAGATAAAGAGGATATTAAGGGATCACGTCCTCGTTAAGGGGGGGGGGGGGGGGGGGGGGTTATACCGTCACACACCTGATTTGAAACATGTAAAAACATTTTCCAACTTATTTCCTACTTGAGAGATCGCTCTTCTCCTTTTAACCTCTGTGGATTCTTCCAGCAGTAGATACATGTTTGTGATCACATTTAAAGAATACTTAATTATCTATAAGTACATGACCCACAGGAGTACAGACATGTGTAAGTTGATATGATGTCAGAACCTGATGCTATCACAATTCACCATGTCATCAATAATTCATATTCAGCTTCTCTGGGGTTTATCCCTGATATTGTATCTATGTTTTTTTAAATAGATTTGATCGTGTTAGGTTTGTAAAACCTCATGAAATATAATTTTTGACTCTCCGAGGACGTATTTTACGACCCTTGTTTTTTCATAAGGACGTTTGAAGGTTGAAACCTCAATATGACGATGTTGAGGGTAAAGATTCAAGTTGACTCCTGCACCTGCTCGACTTCAGACTCATCATTAGACACACACACACTAACACACACACACACACACACACACACACACACACACACTCTCGTGGTAATCCCCTGAATTGATCTATCAGTTTCTCTTCCCATCATCAGCTTGTTCTCACTCATTCTTCCACTCTTTCATTCCCTCTCTCTCTCTTTTCCAGTCGATCATGTTACGCAGCGGCTTCTTCCCGCTCGTCTTTCTCGTATTTCTCAGAAAGACGCACCTTTTTCTTTCTCACTTTCTCTTTCTTCTCTGCTGTAAACAGATTTTTTTTTAAAAACAGATCTGTATCAGAGGTTATCTCAGTGTGTGACCAGGGTCAAATGAAAATGAAAGAAACTTTATTTTTAGCAAACGTCAGCAGTTCAGGCGCTTGTTGAAAATCACGACCACTCAAATTTCTTTATCACGAGAGAAGAACGACTGTTTCATTTCCACATGTTCTTCAGGAATTTCTGGAGCTAAATATCACTTGAATCAACTTCAAAGTCCTTGACTTGACATTTTTTGGAACAGCTTCTGTTTTTTGACGAGACGAACGCAGCAAAACTTCCAAATAACTTCCACCTCCGCTCATTCCCTTTGATAGTGTTTGGAGAAGGAGTGGCGCTTGTCTTGGTAAAAAAACTTTGTTCTTTAAATAGCATCGTGAAGTGCCAGCATGGGGATGATATGAATGTTTTCCTTGGACGTCTGCCTTCTACAATCTGCAGCAGGATGTGCGGATGCGTGTTGCCAGTCAGAGCTGTTGGCTCACGGCAGATGGTTTTCAAGAGAAATGACAAAGCAGGACTAGTTCACACATGTTTGACAGGCCCAGGAAAACCCCACGTTACTGCAACGACCCAAATCACCCACCTCGTACATAACACAACACAACACGTGGCAATTTACCAACACCACGTCTCTGCCGAGCTGGAAACACTGACACTTGTGCAAGAACATGCCTCCAGGGGCAGTCGTACGCAGACGATGAAATGAAGTCCGTGAACAACTGGAGACGTGATCGTTGAGAGACGCTCTATGTGTTCCACCCTATTCCCTGCAGCAACATAAGATGGCGTTGTCCCTATTTTTAATCCCCAGACCCTGAATCTCCCACTGCTTCTTCGATGAAACGCCTCACGTCAGATTGGCATTTTCGTCCTGCCGTCAGAAGCTCGGTGCCAGAAGCTTCCGCTGCTTACGGCTGCAGCTTCACTTTCTTTCTGATGAAAGATGACTCATGCTTTCTGATGGGAAAACTGCGGTTTGCTCTCGGATTTAAAAACGAAATCAAACTGAATGACAATCCACAGTTAGAGTTTCCTCCAGACAAATTCTAGTTAAATCAAGTGAAATTCGTTGGTTCTGTAAAAGTCTCAGATGATAAAAACTGTGGTAACGGTGAGATCCTTTTCGTTTTATATCCAAAAAGACTAAGATCGGCTTTGACACAGTCGTGCATTAGCAGGCAAAAATGCTCATAACACCAATATTATTTTAATATTTTATATTAACTAATATTTGTACCTTATTTCACGGCTAAGGTTGACTGTAACCTCGTTAGTTCCTCAGGTATCGGATCATAAACCCTGTGAACTGCACAAATCAGAATGAGTCTGTGAACCGAGAGACTAAAGACTTTCATGCAGATGTTAAACAGCTGTTGTTATGTTCTCCCTTGATATTGAAGTTTAGTTTTTTTTTATTTGGGCCACAGGAACCACAGGAAACCCTGTCAACAACCTCGAGAGGTCCACAAACATTTGGTAACAAACTGGAAATAAATAGAGTAACGTTCCCTTTCCTTTGAGCCTGGTCACTTTCTGAAATACTGAAAGTCAGGGGATCACTTCAGTCGTTAGGATATTTAGAGTGAAACCTTGAAACTCTGAGTGGCACTAGAAGAAAAGTCCAGGGATTCAGAATGTGGTGTGAATTTATCCTCTGGGCATCTTGAACGAACACAGCAACAATACAGACAGGTTTGAATATGAAGGTTTGCACAAAGACCAAATTCAAAGAAAGACATTTCTGCAATTCTCTAAATTTACAGGATACAAACATAAATGTCTCGTTTTTCACATCCTATGAATTCTTCTCTCACGTTTCATACATTTCCAATCAACACCAAACTAAAGTCCTCTGAGCCGCAGGAGTTCTGCTTGAGCTCTGTGGTGAAATCACTCAGCTTCTCCTCCTGTGATTTCGTCCCTCTTCATCCTCGGCCCATCATCCCGTCTTGAGATGGGCCGTCACACTCCTGCTCCCTCAGCCGCCCGATTCTGTGACTCAAGTCCTCTCGCTCTTATTCCCATGCTCCCTCCTACCTGCAGCTCAGGGTTCGACTGTGTGCTGCTGCATCCGGCTCTGAGGATAATAACTGAGGCTTTAATCCTTCAGGGGAGACGGGAGTCACAGCTGAGAGGACTCTCTCACACTCTCCTCTTCCCCTCCTCCTCCGGTCCCAGGCTTCAGTTGTGTTCTCATTTCATGCACAGGAGGTAGAACTGAAATTAAAGCATTGATGTCTCACTCAAACACACAAATGATCTCTAAGCATTTTCCTGTTGTGCGTCATGTTCTTGTTTGTGTGTGAGGACCATAGACTCTAAATGAGGCTCCTCCAGCGACACTCAGTGTGAATCGTGGGTTTCTGTAACACATGTTGAACAACACTCACTGCACATGTCGCACATTTATTCTCTCACGACAACACAACATGCAAATAGGGAGAATATTTCTATTGAAACTGTTAAAAAGTTAAACAGAGGTCAGTCGATGATGGATGGATCCTCCCTCCATTCATGAAAACCATGAGACCGTGACCACACACACACACACACACACACACACACTCTCTCTCTCTCTCACTTGGATTTGTTGAAGTTGTTCATCTTGGAGTGTTTACTGCTGCAAAAGTTCTCTCCTGGCGGCAAAACTACAAACAAACACAACTGAACTCCTCATTCTTCCCACGTGTGTGTGTGTGTGTGTGTGTGTGTGTGTGTGTGTGTGTGTGTGTGTGTGTGTGTGTGTGTGTGTGTGTGTGTGTGTGTGTGTGTGTGTGTGTGTGTGTGTGTGTGTGTGTGTGTGTTTTGTCGAAATAGTAAAGCCAATTGTTCTCTCCACCTTATTTTATATTCATGTTTGTGAACATGTGTCTATGTTATCATTTATTTCCAAAATTCCTCACATGCATTTGTGTGTTTCTTTTCCCTGAGTTTGTGTGTGAGTGTGTGTGTGTGTGTTTGCTGTCCAACCACATCTTTTGAAGTGTGTGTGTGTGTTTTATTTTTTCACATCCGTGCTGATTGTAATAGCTTTCTTTCTGTTCGCTCTCCCTCCTTCTCTCTGTCTCTGTTTCTGTCTTCCATCAAACCAAAGTAAAACTCCCGGCGAACATCACAGCCTGTTTCTTCTTGAACTTCACAAACCGCAGTGAAACGCTGGCAGACGAATAAAAACAGATACGCTGCCACCGAGGCATCGGCCAGGCGGCGTCGCAGAGCCGGAGCCACACCGCCGGGTTCTGGGCGTTCGCCGCACGACGAGCCTCGGCCCCATTGTACGGCTCGTTTTGTTTAACATTTACAACAAATGGTAAATGGTTTAAGTTCAGGAAACACTTAAGTGTGATTTAATCATAACTATTGGGTTTTTTGATCCGAGCAACAACGAGGATTCTGCTGGGACAACTTTCCCCCAGCTTAGCGAAATAACACGAGCATGATGTCTCTGTTCCTATTGGCTGCAGAAGTTAATACATTAGTGACTTCATAGTTATGTCATTGCCACCATATGATGATACATATTTAAGTAAATAGTAAAATATTACATCCATCAACAATGTGTTGTAAATTATTCTCCAGGCTTTGTTTGCTGCCCAAGTTTTACATTTTACAGTTAAACTTTCTTTATCTTGTATCTTCTCAGATTCAACTTGGACTCGTCCTCTTCAGTTTAACACTGATTCATTGAACCAGGGTTTGTTGACTTGAGGTAAATCAGAGTAGCTCAAACTCACATCGTAGTACAGGCCCCAGAAAATCACATATCCAGACATGGAAACAGTTTTATTACCTGATATTCTAATATATTATATATAACTGCATCGCACTGTAGCTGCCATGTGCAGATATTAGAAGAATGACTGTGTAAGAAAACTCTGGCATCGAGGATTTGAAAAACATTGTCGTTTTGTGTATTTCTGGATTTAGCAGATTACAAACTTTCTCTGAGCTCGTCCTGTTTTCGCTGAGTTGTGCTTCAGCCCCTGACCGTCGGTTTCTCTCTCTTTATTAAAGCAGACTGTTCTTTCTTAAACAAAAAAATTTTGTTTTCTCCTGACTCTCTCCTCTGATGTGCAGTAGTCATGAAACTGTGGTGGAGACGCTCCGATGACAGAGATAACAGTCATCTCCACGGGACGCTGTATTATGAAAGTATACTGTTGAAGGGAGGGGGGGGGGGGGGGGCGTGTGTCTTTCTGCCATTAACAGGTTATTTAAACGGACGGGAGGCATCTGGTCTCACTTGTTCCCCGTCCGCAAGTTTTCTGACCGTCCTGATTTACATGTCGGTGCTTTCAGAGCGCGGCCTGTCAGCAGGCGACCTGCCATCTCTTTGGTTTGCACGCTGGATGTGCTTATGTGGATACATATATTTTCATTTGTGCAGTCGTTTCATAAAAACACACCAAGTTGTGTTCATCCTTTCAGTATTTATTCATGCTTCAGCGATTCTGGAAGCATCTTGGTTATCTGGTTCTTCTAAGAGGACGTATTCAGCTTTTATTCATAATTTGAATCAGTGTTATAACTTTAAAATGTTCACATGCTTTAATGTTTAGAAAACAATCGCTTTCCTCAGACTTTCCTTTGCTGCAGCTCCTCTTTTCAGCCTCTGTCTCCAACTCTCTCTTAGCTCCTGTGTCTTTAAGACCCCCCCCCCCCCCCCCCCCCCCCCCAGAATCGGTTATATGTGTTCTACAGTTTCTCGCTAGATGAAGAAGACTCTACTGTTCCGATATCGTTTCACTTTATAGTTTATTACAGGAGTACATTTAACAACCACGGTAACAAAAAGGAAAGGAAGAAAGAAGAACGAGACATTCATATTTAAACTAGATGAACTTTTGTTTCCTGTAAAAAGAAGTTTTCTGTACAGACATAAGACAGGTTCAGGTGAGAGGGGGGGGGGGGTGTAGTCGCATGGCACTTAAAAAATAGACATACCTCGCAAGTGCTTTCTGTTTTCCATAATTAATATCAAATAAAATGCAGCGATAATGAGTCTGAATAACAAAACAAATAATAATTATTACAGTAATCAAATCGACAATATTAACATTTTAAACACTGTTTACAATATAACTGAAATACATAACGTTCTACATACATCCAATATTTACCAAAGAACTTCTTATTTAGGCTAAAAACTCTAAATCTTTTAATAGAATAAAAAATAGCATTTCAAATATCTTATAACAACAATATTAATCATACAATAACATTAATAGGTTAGATTAGTAGACGTAAATAGCTGATTTTCCCCATGGCTTGCTAAAGAAAGGAACCTTGTACAAATTAATATACATATAACCTATAAATGCTCTCTTTGTTTTCACAAAATGCAAATATTTTAATCAGCTACTACATACATATATATGTGTGTATATATATATGTATATAAAGGGAAAGGAATGCCAAATTTCATTGATACAAACTATTGCAATCTAGAACTCTCAATTAGAAAATATACACAAGAAAAGCAGCAAAAAAATTCGATTTTCATATTTTTATCGTGAAGAGATCAGTGGTGTAGTTGGTAGAAAGAGTGAACAATGTCTGGCACAGGCAGAATCCATCTGGAATGCTATTGGACAACATCGTCCAATAGGAAAAGCCCTCGTAGCTTGGCCCTGCCCTCCCCTGAAACCCCATTGGTCCATCTCTCTCTCGTGTAGAACTCTGTCGGCGGACTCCAGAAAGTCCGACGAGTCCCGCCGACGAGTCCCAGAGTTCGGCTGTAGTTTTCCACACACGGGAAACAAGAAGGAAAAAACGTCCTCTCTCTCCTGGTGCACACGAAGCGCCGAGAGTCCTGATTGTGCAATCACCTCAAACAATAAAAAATCTCTTTCAGCTAGTAAAGTCGCTCAAACCGTGGAACTCGTTTTGTTTTTTGCATTCTTAGCGTTGATTGGAGGAGCAGCAAGACAGAACGTCACCTTCTCCACAGAACTTAAAAAAAAAAAAAAACGACCGCCCCCCACGAGACGGGGGGGAAAGTAACGACACGTAAACAGACACAGAATGACAAGGCAACACTCAAGCAGCATGTATGTAGGTCAACTCCCGTCCCAACGCCACCTTCCTCTCCGCCTCCAGCTCGGGAGTCGGGCGCAGGTTTCTCGAGATTCTTTATCGTAATATTCGCTACGGGATGACGTCCACGTCCAAGAGAGCACAACCTCAGTGGAACTCGGACGCGTACTTTATAAATCAAAGCCCCGGTTCAGAGAGTTTACGAAGCGGGCCTGGACCTTATTACTGTTTGACCTGGATTCGGCTGCTTTTATCTTGCGCGGTGCCAATTGGGAATTCCTGCCGGTTTTATTCTGTTTGCACCCAAACTGTCTCCTTTAAGGGGGGGGGGAGATGCGGAATTGTTGAAAGACGCTGATACATGGAGTGGAAGAGACGGAAACCCCTGATATGTTGTTTTTTTTGTTTCTTTGTGTGAACAGGAAGCAAAGTAGAAGTTAAGTAGTTTTAAAAAAAAAAAAAAAAAAGGTAACTGGTCCAGCTCAGAAACTACACCAGTGAGGAAGGGATAGTCTTTTTATGTGCAGTCATTCAGAGTTACATATCACAAAGCAACGGTTTATTCATGATTCACCACTACGTCTACTCAGCACCTGAGTTCACACACCACCAAGGCTACTTGGATATGCTTCATATATATATATATATATATATATATAAGGGGCGACGTTTTGAGTCAACACAGACGGGAAACCTTTGTGTTGCAGAGACGAAGAAGGAAGTGATTTGACGTTCTCACAGGAGATAATGAGGAAAAACCCAAGTTCAAGGTAGAATTTCACGATGTGGAAATGTGGGTTTGCAGAAGACGACCCTCTTCTCCTCTTTGCTGCAAACCCCAACTGCACTCCTCTTTTACCCAAGCAGTAAGGGCCCATAAATAATAAGTTCTGCGGTTTCTCACCCCTTTTTATGCGTTAAGTCAGTTCGTGAGAAAACAGCGGGCAACAATCGTTGAAGAACAAATTGCCACTTGCATTGAATGTTGTGTGTTCTGCCGCTAAAGTGATTCAGCCGCGATCTCTCCTGCCTCACGTTTCTAAGCACAGCCGTTTCCTCCACTGCCCGAACTGATGATAAATCAGTTATTAGCACGACTCGCTGCTAACAACCTGCTTCCCAATGTGCTGTGACCCTTTCGATGGCATCTTGGAAGCTAGTGGACAATTTGATTTTTGACTTTGATAAGAAAACACCTTTAAAACATTTTTTTTCCCAGTCCAGTTGAATCTCGGCGGCACCATGAAGAAGTCTGACCGGAGAATTTACCGATTTTGGACTCGAACTTGAACTTTCAGTCTATAGATCCACATTTTACCCTGCAAGATACAACTGAAACGGTTCATTGATTTTGATTAAGCACAAGCAAAAATGCTAAAACATAATTTTCTTTCACCCTATACCCTGTTTCATCCATCTCTCCGTCCTCCCACGACCGTCTTCTCTTACTCCACCGTACTTCTCTCTCTCCCTTTGTGCACTACCCACATTCTCTTTCAAATTATATTACATAGCTTTTTTTTGTACATACATTTTGTTTGTATATTTATTTAAAAAAATACACAGAATAGAGCATAATTAAGAACTTTTTTTTGGCAGCTTCTTCCTTTCTCAGAGGAAAGTCCCAATCATCATCTTCAGCTGTAACAAGAGACAAAGACCTCTGCTTTTCTTTTAGTCTGAAAAAAGAAACCTCCAACTTGGCAGAAAAAAGGTGGAGAAGAAAATATAACTCTGAAATTCCTTCTTTCCTTCCTTCCAACTTCTCCCTCAAGACTTCTTCGATCACTCACCCCCCACCCCCCCACCCCCCACCCCCACTCGTCAACTCGCCGCCCTTCAAACTGTTGCTCCCAGCAGATCTTCTGTCTTGGCCATGATTTCGTTCTGGTTGGAGTCCAGGCCGTAGAACTTGACCTTCAGCCCGTCGACGGGGTGGACCACGGGTACCGTGACCACGCGGGGGAACTCCCGGGTGGCCAGTTCGAAGCGGCTGGTGCTGGCCAGCTCGATGGCGAGGATGCGGAGGAAGAGGGTGGCGAGCTGCTTGCCCAGACAGGACCGGATGCCACCTCCAAACGGCAGGTAGTGGAAGCGTCCCTCTTTGTCCTCTCCCCGCTCCTGGCTGAAGCGGTCGGGGTCGAACGCATCCACGTCTTTAAAGACCGCAGACGTGTCATGGGTGTCCCGGATGCTGTACATCACGCTCCAGCCTTTGGGAATCTGGACTCCCTGGAGACAAAAGACACAGAAGTGTGAACTTTCACTGCCACACATTTACCTTTTAAGGTCGGCGGGGTCGTTAAGATATTCTCAAAGTTAGTGTGTCATCAGCCTGACGGTGTAAACGGAGGAAGAGTAAAACAAAGCTGAAAACACCAAAGTTGCAAAGAACGTCATTGAGCACGAGGAACACAGAAGTAGAAGTGATAGAAATGAATCGACCACAGTCTCACTCACGTCGAGCTCGAAGGTTTGCATGGCGGTCCGATAGGCCCCCGACACGGGCGTATACAGTCTCAGCACCTCCTTGATGACACAGTCCAGGTACTTGAGGCTCACGATGGTGTCCAGCCTCAGCTCTCCTTCGGGGCAGAGGCAGCCATTGTGGAGGAGGCCCCTGGTCCTCAGCTCCTCCCTCAGGCGCTCCAGGACAGCGGGGTGGCGGAGGAGCTGCATGATGAGGGAGGTGCTGGCGCTGGCGGTGGTGGCAAAGGCAGCAAAGATCAGTTCAATGGTCGACTCCTGAGGGATAATGGAGAGGTGGGATGGTGCATCAGTGCATTTGTTTATTCTGAAAGTTCTCATTGTCCTGATTGCCCCTTGGAGGTCCTGAACCTCACGGAGGGAACAATGGTTTAACTTCTTGAACGCAATGTTCTTACATTTTAGTTTGACTCTTCTCCATTAGGGGTTTTGGAAGAGTTTCACTTCTGCCATTCACTATTTGACCAGAGTGGAGTAAAGCCCCTTAAAAGCTTAATTCTAGCCTGAGCACAAGGATCCTCTGAGTGCCTGTCTGCACAGAGGGCACATGAGTTGATTTGTGTTCACTTTGTGGGGAAGCCAACTGGATTCTCCCTCAGCTTCTGATGTCTGCAGAGGCAGAATCCAGATGGTAGTTTTGTCTACTGGAAAATGGGGGTGGATATTATCCAAATGCACAGCTACGGCCATTATTACTGTTTTAAAGGTCATAGCAATAAAATAGAATAGAATTTTTAATTGTATAAAAGGGGATTTCTTAGTCTCCGTGTAAGAGAATTGTCAGTTGTCGTATTTGAAATAATTCTGTTAAACAACCTGGGAACTCGTCTAACTTTAGGTGCAACTCCTCTCGCCCGCACCTCGAGCCCCTCGCTCGCTTCATGACAACATTGGGAACAACAACCAAACCAAATACTTCATAAAAGTATGCTATCTTTTACTTCCTGAAAAGTACTGTGTTTGGAAATGTGAAGTGTTTGTCCAGTAGCAGCATCGAGTCCTCCTTCCCTCGGCTCGGCAGCACGACTCTCATTAGAAACCTCTCATTTGCCCTCGTCTGTGTCAAAACACGTCTCAGCCTCAGCCCACATGTGTCTGTTATATGTGCGCGTCAGAAAACTGCAGTGGAGTGCTTCAGCCTGGGCCTCAGCGACAGGGGCTCCCCAGTTCACTTAGTGTGTGTATTTATATACAGTGTGTGTGTGTGTGTACAGGAGGCCTCTTTCAGACCCCTAGCAGGGGGAGTGTTGACTTATTTTTGGCCCTGGACTTAACCCAGAAACCACAGTGAGCAAGCGAGACGCAGAGAGAGTTGAGTTTCCACAGAATTCCTCGGAATTACTTTAATAGGTAAATAGTGGGTGTGCCTGTGTGTGTGTGTGTGTGAGAGTGTGTGTGAGTGTGTGTTTTTACTGTTAACATCTGCCTAAGGGCATCAGCTTGGCTTCCCTGCTGTCACATTTACATAAAGATGTGTATCAGAAGTCACTAGTTCACACATTCTATGATCCCGAGATGATTTGTTGGAGAAATAATGATCACTGTTGTTTTTGTGCGTGTCTGTGTGCGTGTGTGTGTGTGTGTGTGTGTGTGTGTGTGTGTGTGTCCAGACAGGTTCTCTCAGGCAGCACTTCACTAGGTAAACAGTGAGCATGTGTGCATATGTGCAACAGTTTCTGCACAGGATGTGTTAACGCTCCCACGCGTGATTCTCTGGTGCGTCTGGCTCGCCAGGTGTGTTGTTGCGTTGGCGTGTTACCTTCAGCTCCTGCATGGTGAGCTCGGTGCCGTTCTCTTTGGCGCTCTCCATCAGGACGTCCAGCGCGTCGCTGTAATCCTTCCCCTGCGAGCACAGCGGCTTCTCCCTGATGGCCTTCTCTATGCTTTTCTGCAGCGTGTCTCGTGCACGGATTCCCTGGAAACACACACGAGAGAAGGTTGACTGACAGTGACCTACAACTCACACTCATCTTGTAGGTGTTTTAAAAGGTGCACGACAGACGTTTCCTGTTGCAAGAAGCACCTCATAGGATGTTGAAAGCTTTGAGCATAATGTGATCTTTAAATTGTTTTTAAAGGAATAAGGAGCGATGTGATAAAACCGACACCTCGGTAGAAACGTGACTTTGAAGAAGAGAGAGCACACATACCTTCCTGTAGCCGCTAAACGGCAGATCTATGGGCAGACTGAACAGGTTGTCGACAAAGTCTTGAAACGTGGAGAACAGATGCCTCATCTCCTCCTCCGACACCCTGAAGCCCAGCAGCACCCTCACCGCCATGGTGAACGACAGCCTCTGGCTCTCCCTGCGGACAGACGACCAATCAGTTGCATCCAGGAAACACAAACGAGAAACCTTCCTACGCGTTCTGACGTTCTTCTTGTAACCCAGACGTTTCCTTGCTTACCTGTAGACGTTGATGGGCTCGGGATTGGAGCTCCACACCCGGAGGCTCTCCTGGATGACCTGCTGGATTTTGGGGAGGTAGGACTCCAAGGCCTCGTGGCTGAACACTTTGGCGAACACCTGGAGAGACAGAAGAGCGGGAGCATGAGGACGAGGCACGCAGCGCCGCTTCAAATGTGCAGAATGTGACTGCAGCTGTCGGCTCTCGACACAAACGGCCACAGAGAAAGATCAGACGCGGCGATTTTTCCTTAAATGCTCATCGATTCCACCGCTTGGCAGGCGGACGAGGATTCAGGGATTTGTTTGAACAACTGCAAGTCAAAGCAGAGGATCAGGTGCTCGTGCTAATATAAAACCTCCTCTAGAGCGTGACTCACGGGGTGTGTGAGCAGACGGCAGCCGTTTGTTATCTCCACCATCGAGTGCAAGTGTAAGTTTGCATCGCCCGTCGTCTTTTTTGTAGTTTTTCATCAGAATACAAAGTTGATTTCATCCTATTGTGCTTGTATATTTCTTACAGCCCTGGTGCTCTTTCTTTTTCCCGTCACCTCTCTTCAACATCCAAGGTGTGTCCGTTCTTATTCATTTTCTGTGATGCTCGGTCTTTATTCTAAAACCCCAGATTCTCACCGTCTCCCTCCTTCTCCCCCCCCGGTCCTCCCTCCTCACAGAGACTTATACATTGTGGAGGTTTTCCCCTGTAGTCAGCAGAACCAGAATGACAGGCAGAAAAGAGAGAGAGAGAGAGATGGGGGGGGGGGGGGGGGGGGTAGTTGAGTCTTTCCTGGCTGCTCGTAGTATTTCTCAGTATGAATCAGTCACCAGTCATCGGTGCTGTTTGGACAAATAACATTCCATCTGATTTAACCCCCAAAACTGTCCTTAAAACAGTCGTGGAAATGATTTAGACGTGGTGACGGCAGGAGAGGAGCGAGCAGCCGCGGCTAGAATGAGCCTTTTATTATGTTTTAACATGAATCAGTCACTAACACTTAGCTTTATTTGGATAAATAACATTTGTGTGCATTTAACCTTCCGAGCTTTCCCCAGAACGCAAGCGAGGACAGAGAATGAATGAAGGCTCCGGCTGCTTCTTTGGCTAAAAACTCTCTGAAATGGCAACTACCTCGGGGATGTTTTTTTTTAAATATGCATGTTGAAATAGTTTTCTCAGACCATACAAGTCTGTCTTTCAGTTTATGGAATTCACCAAAAAACGCAAGTTATAGGTTTTACTCCATCTCAGACGCGGCCCCCGTTAATCCCGATGGCACCGCAGCACATTGTTAAGCAAGTTGAGCGACTGGTACACATGGTTTGAATTTTCTGCTCAATGAAGTGAGACTGGAACATTTGAACAAGCAAATTTTTATATTAGCAAGAAATACTGTCTAATGATAAGTCGGCCCGGTCGATCGCGGGTTCAGTTCACTTCAAGAGCTGCTTTGAAACTGCCAGTTAGGACGTGTGGGCTGAACGTTTGCATGCCGATCGGTTTCTGTCTGAGTTTTAGCTGAGCTGTGAGTTCCTGACTTCAACGTTTTAGCTCTCTGCAGACGATCTGAATGCTTTGCGACTTTAAAACTTTTAAAACAGCAGGGTGGGTTCGATCTCCTGTGAGAAGAACTGACTGAGAGTCGCAGCTTCAACCGTCACAATCCGCTCCAGCAAGTGGAAGCTGTGTGAAGCAGAGGATCATGGGTAATATCCAGCGTTTTGTTTAAAACCATGTCAACGCTCGGATACAGAGCTAACAGAATAATCCCCACGTGAGGCTGCAGAGGGCGCTGTTGCTCAGTAAAAGTTACATCGAGTTGCTTAAACTGGTGTCGACTTTGTTTTTACTAACTACCGTACGACAAACGACATTTCACAACTCGTTAAAAATCATTTTTTAAAGCGGCATTCGTCAAGAATCCAGCGTCTCCGGGTTCTGCAGCTTTGAAACCAGAACACGTGCACAGAAAGTGACTTTATTGTGCATTCAGAATGTATTTTCCGAGTGTTCACACGTTGGAAGAACATGTTGATGAAGACGGACGTGTTCGTGCTTCTCTTCACTGGGACACGATGGAAGCTGAGGGGAAAGAAAGCAGCTTCTAGTGGGATCTGAGCCCAGGCCAGCGAAGGGTACATGTGGTTATTGAGGTCGATGTTTCAGCCACCAAACCATCAGCTGGGCACTCGCGCTCTTTATTTTGTCGTCTACCTCATTTTCCTCTCATGTTCTTTCTCCTCTCTTGCCCTCTTCTCTCTCTCTCTCTCTCTCTCTCTCTCTCTCTCTCTCATTCCGCCAAACCCCCACTTCCCTCCCTCCGTCGCCCTGAGAATGAATGAACAATAGTCTACTGAGCCGCTGCCGTGTGCACGAGAGCGCGTTGGTAACGTGTGTGCACCTCGTGGGTATATATGTGTGTGTGTGTGTGTCTGTGTGTTAGGGAGTGGTTAGTGTAGATCACAGGGCGCCCTAAGACGTTAGCAGCGCTACATTTCCTCTGCTGCCGCACCCTGGGGCCGCCGGTCCCAGATCAGATTACATGACCTGCTCTCCAACCCTGACCACAGAGGATTACACACAGAATCTGACCTCAGAACAGCCTGAGAGAGAGAAAAAACTCAGGGGCTGCTCTTTTTGTTTGTGTCGGGGGAGTTAGTGGACGAGTTGATGTCAGAGTACAATCGATTGATTAGTTATGGTTTGGACTAAGAGCCGGATTTAGACGAATGAGCATCATCAGCATCGTCTTCCTGTATTTAAAATTACATATAATATAACGAGGCTGCATATTCATTGGATATTGGCCCCAAACTTATATATTTAGGTCATTTGATTAATCACTTTATCAATCGATTAATCACGATGTCATTAAGTCATTTCCTGCTGCGGTCGCCTGAGTTTCATTCTCGTGTTTTGTCTGATTCTCGTTCAGAAAGAATCAGTCGCGTGAGGATTTATCGTAATTAGCTCGAATCAGACATTTGTGTTAATGGTTTCCACTTCAGCTCGATTGTTGATTTATCGCCAGGAGATTTAAAACCAGTCGAATGTGTTTTCATGGAATCGTCGGGACGATGTCCAAGAAAGAAAATATAGAAATCACACAGACTGAAAAGGTGATTGGGCAAAAATATATTCGTTAAGCCAAAGGAGGGTTGTGTAACGCTGTGAATTTACCCATTTAACCCGTCTGCACTGGATTATGTATAATTGGTCAATTTGGGTGAGTTGCCTGCTTTGCTATTCCTATATACACACAGACACACACACACACACACACACACAGAGAGACAATCACTGGTCCTTCAGTAGCTCAACCCTGCTACTCAGTGTGTGTGTGTGTGTGTGTGTGTCTGTGTGTGTGCAGGCGAACAGGAGGCCAAGTCTCAGAAAGGTAACTACAGGTCAGACAAATACTCGTACGTACACACAGTATCTCCCTCCATGTTCTGGCTGCCAATCAAACACAGTTTTTTATGCAGTGTCACTCTGGGACCTTCCAAGTGTGTGTGTGCGTGTGTGTGTGTGTGTGAATGTGCGTGTGTGTGTGTGATTGTTCGGTGCAACAGTCATTTTTGCTGCACCACAAAAACGTGACTGTCTTCTGTAGCCTGCAGCGCAAAGACACAGGTTTAAAGACTCTTACACACACACACACACACACACACACACACACACACACACACACACACCGTCGTGCACAGACTGCTAGACTCTTACACACACACACACTGATATAGTCACACACACACACACACAGACACGGCCGTCCTAATAACGTCCATATGTCTTAAATTATGTGAAAGTGCTGCGAGCTGCTGGTTCCACAGACATGTAAAGACTCCTTTATTCTTCTCTCTGCCCTCCTTTCCCTCCTTCTCTCTCTCTCTCTCTCTCTCTCTCTCTCTCTCTGCTCCCACCTCTTCCCGTCTCTCCCTGCCCCTTCATCTTTCCTTTTTTCTTCCTTTTATAAAAACTTTTTTTTATTCCTGTTCTCTCTCTTCGATCGTCTCGTCGAATCAGAAACGTTTCAGCTTTAGATGAAGATTATTGTTTGAAAAAAAAAAAAAAAAGAGGCAAAAACTCACATTATTTCCACTTGTGATTTATCTTTGAACGTATTGAAGTTAATGCACTAACTGGATTTTCTCTGTGACCGTTAATGTCCGAGTCTTTGACATCCACATGTGCTTTTTGAGCCTGAAGAACATGCAGTTCTTAGTTCACTGCATCAGTTTCCGGAGGTGGAAGTTAACAAACAGCTGTATTAACGTGCACATTTGCAGTATTGGCACTTAACTTTTAACTTTATCCATTAGAATTCCGATTTGACTCTCCAGTGTATCAGAGCTAATCTGCAGAATACAGATGTAATGCACGTGCAGAACATGAGACTTGTACTTTATTCTGCACGAGAAGCCTTTTATACAAATATAACTGGAGTTGATGCTTAATAACTTCTACTTTCAGTATCGGAGCACCATGGAATCTGACTCAAGTCGAGTTGTGACCATGATTTGAACTCTTTGAATCACTTTCCAGAGTTGAAAGTTAATAAACAGCTGTGGTAAAGTGAGGTTCCGCTGTATTGGCCCTTTGCACAATGTACTTTCACTCCTGTAAACATATATGGAGTTTATCGCTAATCCGCAGAATTAGGATTTATAGCACATGCACAACAATGAGCTCATGTCGTGTATTGCAGTGGTATAATCCACCCTGTTCTATACACGTATAACTGTATAACTTCTAATGTTCACATCAGAGCACCACAGTTAACTCCAAATATCTGCAAAGATGTATTAAAGTACAGTTTTGTAGTACTGACACTTCATAATATACATTTTATGCCTTTTACAACGACTTAAACAACCTTGCTGTGTACTTAACTCTGCATAAACAGCCTTTTATACGTATATAACTGCATTTAATACTTAAGAATTTATCAAATTAAGATCAGAGCATACATAAGTACATTTTCTTTGCATGCATTTAATGCTTTTATAGATTTCTGCATGGATGAACTGCTGCTAACAGAAGACCATTGCTCAGCTGGAATGGTAATATAGACACTTGTGATTTCTTCAGATATATGACATGCAGAGTTCTATAGAAACTTCACTGCAACACTTAATTCATGCATCTTTAATGATTAATTGTAGCTTTGAGGGGCAGGAAGAAGGGGCTGAGGGATCCCAGTTAGAATTGGCAGTGCCCTCTACTGGTGATGAGCAGAAGCACAGGAGGCAGACACAGCATCACACACACACACATAGAGAAAGTAGAGAAGCATCTTCTATCAGAAACACACATAGTTCTTGTTCAGAAGAAAACAGAGAAAAGAGTGAGAGAGAAATGAGATAAAGGTTAAAGATCCGAGGGTTGAAACTTTGAATTTCTTTTAATCCATTTCTATCTTTCTCTCTCTAGTTTTCTGTCTCTGTTTCTCCTTCTCCCCTAAATTTAGAGATGGAGGGCAGTTTCCCGGAGAAAGAAAAACAAGGGGGAAGGAAAATGTGGAGCTGGCGGAGGGCAAACGGGGAAGCAGAGAGGGCG
Source organism: Hippoglossus hippoglossus (assembly GCF_009819705.1). Lineage (NCBI taxonomy): Eukaryota > Metazoa > Chordata > Actinopteri > Pleuronectiformes > Pleuronectidae > Hippoglossus > Hippoglossus hippoglossus. Next base: position 13,956,154 of record NC_047168.1, read on the forward strand.
AAATGAGGGGGAGGGAGGAATGAATAGAAGAGACAGATTGAGAGGTTTGTCAGACGGGTGAAAATAAAGACCTGGCTGCCACTGTCAACACAGAGTCTGGATTCTCCCGCTGTTATTTCAGCTCAGAGGGACGTTTTTCCACCAGAGGTCAGGTGGAGCGTCGCTTTGTCCATTTATAGTGTCGCACGAGATAAAGATAGATTCTTTACCCACAGCTCAGGGAAATAATGGGGATTTAAATCAGGTTATTAATGCTTCTACATATCATCGTCTTCTGAAAACTTATCGATACGGACGAAACGGAGCAGTACCACGGGAAATCGTGGGGGGGCAGTGTAGCCACTAGTATAATATATATATAATATAATTCAACAATTGTGGAACGTTTTGAGGAGAGACTTTGTGAGTTGCGAAGGAAATAATTCATCTCTTTCTTATGGGCTGTGTTATCTCAACGTCTTCCACCGTCGCCATGTTTGTTGTTGTCAGGAACTCTTTACTCTGTGCTGCCCTCTAGTGGCTGTACTGCTTAACAACCGTGCCAACGAACGAGACGTATGTAAATATGTGAGCGGTGACGTTTGTTTACGTCGCTTGAAGTCGACGTTGTCACTCAGTAAAAGTTCTATAGTGTTGCGTATTTGCCATTTAGCTAAATGTTTTTGCTTATCCACGCTCGACGATGGATCGTGGTTTCAGACCTCCCTCTTCCCCGTAACGCTTTCTAGCTCCTTCTGGGGAGTTGCTTCGTCGGGATATGTACGGGGTCTCCTCCGATGAAAGGAGATCAAGGAGGCGTCCTGACACGATGCCTGAACCACCTCCGCTGGCCAAAGTCAGTGTGAAGGAGCAGCAACTCTTCTCCTGATGTCCGAACTTCTCACCTTATCTTTAAAACTGAGCCCAGACAAACTCTGATTCCTTAAACTCGTCATTTCCTCAGCCCCCCAATGTTTGCCCCCTCGACCTTGAAGCCTGCAGAGATACAGGTCTTGAATCTGACTCGTGTAAAAGTCGCATCCCAACTGGCACCTGTCGGAATGTGAGCGTCACAGTTTTCGCGGAGTCCTAACAACGTGATGAAAGTGATGAAGAGACGTCTCCTTTGCAGCAGCTTGTGTGTGAGATGTTGTTTTCAGTCCGCGGTGATGTGTAAAACCTGGCTGGCCCCGTTTGGCCCCTGCTCGGCCCCGTAGTGGAAAACCAGGCTGCCGCGGCTCTTCGAGGGAGTTAGTTTCCTAGCTTAACACGAGGTTATATGGAAACTGGCTGGCTCTGCTGATCCACCAAAAGCTAATGTGGCTGTGTGTGTGAAGATTGTTTTTCCGTACAAAAACTACACACACACACACACACACACACACACAGACACACACAGGCAGGAGCAGTTCGGGTCCAGTGGGTCAGACAGTAAACCAGTCGCTTTCTTTCTCTCAGTCGATGTTGTTTCACTTCTGTCTGTTGATTTTAGTTTTTTTATTACCCAGAAAACAGGAGGGAGAGCGCTGCCAACACACAGACACACACACACACACACACACACACACGCACACACACACACGCACACACACACACAGACACAGTCTCACTGTTTGTTGACCTGTCATCAAACCGACGTGGCTCTGATTCCACAACAACCACAGGATCCGTCTGAGGCTGCTGAGGTGCCTTTGAGCAAGACTGCAAACCTCATATTTGCAAAGTGATATTTATACATGGCAGCGATGGGATGTAACAAAGTACATATACTTTTTTACACTACTGTAAAGAACTTAGCAAGTCTTTACTGCAGAAATGGATTCGTGGGCTTGAGTTACACCTGTCGTACATCTGTAAATCTGCACCTTGTTTTTGTAAAAAAAAAAAGTTTTATGTTGTTTGGTTGTGGACGAGAGACGCAGAGGAAATCGTCAGGGTGTCTCTCAGCGTCTGTCTGTGTCTGTATGTGGCTGAGCGGAGGGCAGGGAATGTTCAGGTGCGTGTACACATATGCTTTTGCGTACATATATTTTGTGTGTGTGTGTGTGTGTGTGTGTGTGTGTGTGTGTGTGTGTGTCGGGCCCCCACAGAAAGCCCCTCTTTGTGCCGTGTCGGAGGCAGCCTTCCATAATCAGGGGTCATTACATGAGGTTAGTGCCGGGGGTCTCCAGGGAGCGCAGAGAGGATCAGAGCCCAGATTAGACCCAGCCAACCCCTCGCCATCCCCGGGCAACGGGGCAACGAAACCTGACCCCACCTCCGAAAATCGTCCCCCCCTTTCCTCCCCCCCCCGTGCTGTGGTGGATCCGGAGAGAGAAAACGAGACACTTGATTTACAGGAAAATACACCAGACCCTGCTTTGTTCTTCTCATCCTGAGCCATTTGTGTGTGTTTGTGCGTATACATGTGTGTTTGTTGGAGAGAGAGAGGAAGGTATGTGCCCCGGGGATAAGGGGATAATAGGAGGGAGAGGTAAGTGGCTGATTACCTGAAATGGTCCTGGCACGAGAGAGAGAGAGAGAGAGAGAGAGAGAGAGAGGATGGAGGAGAGAGGGAGCAAAAAGAGAGAAAGTGAGTGAGAGAGGAAAATGGATAGAGTCAGGGTGGAATCACAGGAATTAAGAAGCAAAGATACAAAACAAGTGCGGGAGGTCAAGCGGGTGGTTCACTAGCTGAGAGGTCGGAGGTTTGATCCACGTGTTGAAGTGAGACACTGAACCCAAACTGCTCCTACCCCCCCACCCTCTTTGTATGACACATCTTCCTCATCACACACACACACAGTTTTGTGTAAATGTGTCCTGACCTTTCTCCTCTTTCGGTGGATGTCCCCGATGCTGTTGGCCAGCGAGTTGGGTCCCAGCAGCGTGGACGTGCTCTGGGGCCAGTCCACCGTCACCAGCGTGTGCTCGCCCATCAGCACCTTGCGCACGTTGTCGGCGCCCGTCACCCGGATCAGGGGGCGGCCCAGAAGATGAGTCTTGAACACGTTGCCGTATTTCTGTCTCCGCGACGCGTGGAAGCCCGAACCCTGGACAGACGGACAGAGAGGGGACGGGAGGGTGTGTTAGGATCATGAATCGTTCACCAAGTGTTCGAACATCAGTCAAATATCGACAAAATAACCTCAAAAATCAACACTGGCAGGAGGCAGGGAAACATACAGGTATCGTCAGCGAAGCTAGAGCAACTTTTAAATGTTAATCCATTTCGAGGATATAACAAGAGGCTTCTGAAATACATTTGAAACTTTAAAGCTGGAATTCCCTGGGATTACAAACTCTCGACAGAAAAAATGCTGATGTTGGAGTTTCCCCTTCGTGGTCAGGGACGTGCCGGAGAGGGTGTGAGAAAACATTATTTTGAGGAAATACCCAAACACTCCTCCAGTTGACGGAGATCCCCGTCACTCATCTGTTATTAAGAGGCCTGACACCCACGAGTGTGTGAACGTTGGTGCAGCTTCATTGAATTCAAAGCGACTGTTGGCGGACGCATGTTAAAACTGAGGGACGTTCATTTCCACGAGTAGCCTGAAGATGCAGATGGTACTTTTTTGCAACGCAGGCAGAAAAGTGCCTGAACCTCCTAATGTTCCTTCTCCTGGTCGGAGCGATTCTTACGACTGATTTTTATGCTCGCCATTAATTTAAGCCTCTAGGATCTGACCTTGACTCCCGCTTTGATCTTCAAACCTAAAAGCTCAGAGTAAGTATTTTCTCTCTCTCTGTGGTTTGGGGCCCAAACAGAGCATTTCTGACGAGCCCCCCCCCCCTCAGCCCCCCCACACACACAAAGCTACTGATGTTTCCCTCGTCTGGGTTTTTTCGGAGCAGCAAAGTAAACCGAAGGAAGCGATGCACCGCAGATGTTCAAGAAGCCGGTGAACATCAGGTTAATTCAATGAAGAGTGATTTAAGTCGCCTCGGAGGACGCGATGCCTGCAGGAGCTCCGATCTGAGCGTCTGCCCCTCGATAATGGAGGTTAAAGGTTCTCCAAACATTTTCCAGCTCGGGCTTCGAGGGAAAGTGAATGACATCTCTGATCCAAACAGACGAGAGTGAAGGAATGAAAGAAGCTCTTCATGTGGTTCCATGAGGATTTCATCTGCTTCAGACTCGGTTCATCCCTTTTTTTAGTCGCCACCACTTCAAATACCTTTCCTCTAGTTTATAAATATCCATAACTCTCAGATTTATTGGACTCAGGAACAACTGGACACTTTCAGAGCCTCAGATTTCCTAATTTTGTCTTTTGCGACTGTAAAAATAACCATTACTGTCAAAACTGATGTAATTATGGCTGAAAATCAAAGTTAAAGACCTTTTTGTTGCTGTTCTACATCTAGAAATCAGATTATTAGACATTAAGTCCAGAAGCAGCACAGCAACGAGCGTCCAGGTGCAAATATTCAAAAATTTGCTTCTTAGGCTTCGAAATTTGCCCAAACGTTCTCTCCGCACTTCACCGTTTCCCTCATGCACCAGCCAGAAGAGGCCGCGCAGCCCGGTCTGCCCCCCGCCCCAGAGTCTGAGCCGCCCGGCTGTCAGCAGACCCCCAGAGGACTGGAGCTGGAGTCAGTTAGCGAGCTGACCTGAGTTCAGCTTTGACGCTGACCTCTAAACGGTCCGGGTCACGGCAGAGCGAGAGGGAGCCGACCCCAGAACTGTAAATGGGCTGTTTGAGTGAAAAGAATATATATCAGCCCGAGGGCAGCGTCCTGCATTCTGCACACATGCACACTCACACGTGCACAGTCACACATGCACACAGATACACACCAAGTCCTGAAGACAAACACATTACTCATGTGCGAGCACACACTCGTAGACTTGTGCATACAGTAAACGCACACATGCATGTACGCATTAACACACTCAAAGGCTGAATGTGGTCAGGCATGTTCTCACACACACACACACACACACACAAACACACACACACTCCAAATTCATAAAACCTATAAAAATAAATGTGGAAAGCAAACAAACACGCAGGGGCCTAACTGCAAATTGCCGTGACAACACTAACTGGTTTGACCCCAGTTTACTCCTGGGGAAAGAGATATGTACGACTGAGGCGCACACACACACACACACACACACACACACACACACACACACGGGTAACATATGTAAACACACGGGCCAGAGAAGCCGTGCTATTGGGTGCTGTAAAAAAAATGTTTGGTCTGACATTTATGCAAGAGAAAGATATATTTCCTCTGATCTCTTGTGATCACATCACCGTGTATGTGTGTGTGTGTGTGTGCGTGCGTTTGTGCGTGTGCCAGCTAAGTGCACGTGTGAAACGAAAGTTTGTGTGTTTTCAGTTTTGTACAGTCGGAGTCCTTTCAACGGCTAATTTTAGCGCGTAGTTTGTTTCCTGTTTGAAACACACCTCTCGCAGTGTCTCTCTGTGTGTGTGTGTCTCTCTGTGTGTGTGTGTGTGTGTGTCTCTCTGTGTGTGTGTGTGTCTCTCTCTCTGTGTGTGTGTGTGTGTGTGTGTGCGTCTCTGGTTCAAACTGTGATTAACGTCCTGCAGTGAAGCCCTGAAACCTTTTAATATGCTCAAATCAGAAAGTTGGTCCGGTCGCCAACAACTGTTGAAGGAAGTGTTTCAACCTGCAGATGAAGCAGAAGCTCTGTTTATCTTCGGTCTCTTCATATCTAACTATTGCTTTGATGGTCTTTCTCTTCTGCTGATAACAGGAGGGAGGTGGTATTACAGCCGTAAAGTCCACTAGGGATTTAGCGTTGCACTATCATTAAATTAGACGACATATATGTTTTCCCATAATTCTGCTCTGCTCTGTTTGTTTTGACAGATTGTGGCTAAAGGTGTAATTTGTTGTTTATCTTTGACGTCGTCCTTCTGTCTCTTCTTGTCTTACAGTGTGAAGACAAACACAACATGTACGCTTCATGAGTCCACGGGAAAGACGTCAACTCTGAAGAACACGCAACTGCAGAGGTAGGTGCTCTGTTCGACCTACGTCCATTATGGATGATTCCTCACGTCACGGTTTACGATGTTGAAACTTTATGAGTTTAGACCAAAGTTTGGTTCCCATCACTGACTTTCAATTAGCCTTTGATTGACCATAGCCACGACCTTTGCCAATGCTTGTGTTTTAGTTTTGTAGTCATAACGGTAGTTCTCTCGGGCGTAGCGTAACGCTATCCAGGTTTGCGGCAGCACACGTGAAAGATCACATTTGAATCTGCGTCCAATCATCAGCAGCAGCTCAAAAAACACCTTTTCCAACTACAAACAATAACAGACGCCGGGTCTCGCCGTTCGGTTCTCGGCAGTAGCCGCTCATCTCTTCCTCCCCTCGTTGCGACAAAACCTCACATCTTAAAGTTTCTCTCCGTGTGAACTCGGCCCAAATTGAGCACAGATGCGTCGACCTCCGCTCGCTGTTTGATGTCGCTTTGAAAACTCTTGATTGCCAGACGCCTTTTATAGATGTAAAATGCTGCTAATTAGCATTCCCCCCCGCCCACACACACCTTTGTAGCACCGCGCTACTTAAGATGTTTGGACTTTTTTTCCTGAGGTGTCGACATTGTTTTGTCTACAACGTGTGATTTCAGTGTTTTTCTATGAGATACACATGTCGCTGCATTGCATTCTGGTCCTGCTCACGTGGTCGTAAAACGCAGTCGTGGTTATTTCTCCGATTCGTTTCTGTTCTGTCGTCATGTGTCGATGCAGCTACTGGAAGTAGAAGATAAATGTGAGGAAGTTTGAGCTGATTTCAGTTTCTTCTTCTCCCCCTGTTGGACGTCTGGATACAAACTGTTGACCCAAACTGTTTTCACAGCTCCTGTACACTTCCTCTTTTTACCGTGGCATACACACACACACACACACACACACACACACACACACACACACACACACACACACACACACACACACACACATTAACACACGCACCAGGTCGCCGGCTGGCCTCTGGAGCCCTCGGGGTGTGTGTGTGTGTGTATGTGTGTGTGTATTAGAGTGGGGTTGTTTTCCAAGCTACATTTTGCTGCCACATGGATGTAGAGTGGTTTAGTATGTCTGCCTGGCAGGCCTGCAGACACACACACACACACACACACACACACACACACACACACATTTCGAAGGGAGTTCCTCAGGCAGCCAGACAAGGCTCCCTTTCACACTCCCGAGATACAGCATCAGATTGGGTCGATTGTGTACTTTCTTTGGTGTGTGTGGTCAGGTACGTACACCATTCTGTCCATCTTCTTTTCTCACACACACGCATACAAAAAGTTTTCATCGGTCATGTTCCCTGCATGAACACAGCATTGTGTGTGTGTCTGTCTGTGTGTGTGCGTGCCCAGGGGTGTGGTCTGGATGACATTTAGCTTAAAAGGTGAGAAGTGTACACACCCCCCCTCCCCCAAAACCTGGCAACACACACACACACACACACACAGAGCGATCATGGAAAAGTTGTGATGTAATGACGCCACACTTCTCTTGCAGAAGAACACGTACATAACCACATACGGGATCACGGCACACACACACACACACACAGAGACACACAAGCACTCGTAGACGTCGCCGGCGAGACGCAGGCGTCACAGCTTCACACTGATTGCGGACGCTGAAACACACTTTCCCTCCAAACTCCAGCGGAGCGACGGAGCCTTCACTGTAAACACTCGCTCAATTTTCTCCAAAAAAAAAAAAAAACCTAACCAAAATTGCTACCACAACATTACGGCTGATTTTACCGCTGAGGTCACAGGCAACAGACTCTGATGTGAGCTGAAAACCATAAAGAGGTTTCTCTTAATGATGGCGGGCATAAAGTTTTAAAGCTTTTTTTCTTCTTGTGGACATGTTACCTAGCAACTAAGAGACGCACAAGGCGGCTGCGGACGCACAAAACCTGATGTGTGTGAAGGGAAAGACCAGGCAGGAGTCGGTAGCTGTAGATGTGGATATTATTCAAATATTATTTGAACATTGTAATAACAGACGTGTGAAGCAGGACTCGCTGGTTTGTCGTTGAGCTCGTGTGTGAATTTTGTGCGTCTTGTAAATCGCTGAATTTCTCCGATGCAATTTGCTTTCATGAAACAATAAATCAAAAATACTTATGACGTAACTGTTACTCTCATTTAAATTAATATTATTATATAAATTGCTCATTTTTTAAAGTATTTTATATAATTTCTTATGAAATAATTTATAAATTACAGGAATTTGTTTAGTTTTTTCTTTGCAGAAAAAGTATTACCGCTCCATTTCAACAATATGATATAAACCTCTGCAAATCTGCGAATTGACAATGAAAACATTACAATTTTTACATCTTGACCTTTAAAACGTTATAATTAAAGTTTTAAATACACCCTCCTCATTCGCGTTCTTTCTCCGAGCACCAAGTCAAACTCGAAGCAGAATATTCAACGTCACACGTCCTCGCTTCTTATCCGGCTTTGTCATCGCAAACGCACAAATACACTGTCGTCTAACTTTATAAAACACGTTCCCGCTGCCGATCGTCCAAAATTCTCTTCAGGTAAACGTGAAAACGAGGTCGGCAGTGACGCAGCTACACAGAGTTGTTATCATCTCAGATGTAAATCAGTGCTCAGCTGCAAGATCAGACTCTTGGTTAACTCAGGATACGTCAGGGTCAAAGGTCATGTGGATAGAAGAGATCGTTCCTTAAGTACAGAGCTCTCACTTCAGTGTGTGTTTGTGTGTACGTGTGTGTGTGTCTTCCGTCTGCACAGGGTCGCACTTGTAACGGACGTTGTCAGTTCCTACAGAGTCTCTTTTATATTTTTCTGAACAGAGATTTATCTGATATTTTACAAGAACCTCAATAAAGGGGTGAGAGAGAGGGCGGGGGAGGTGGGGGAGGGCTTGGTGAGGATTTTCCACACATGCAATCCAAACACACACACACACACACACACACACTTTCACTGCACATTCACACACTCAGAGTTTCTGACCAACGTCACCACAATCACAGAAAATCTTTAAAAATCTCCCTGTCTCGCTTGTTCTTTCGGTTTCTCTACGAACACACACCTCTCTCTCTGTCTCTCTCTTTCACACACACACACACGTGTCCGAGCAGAGCTAGCTAGCGTGTCGACCATGCTAAAAATACCCCCGTCTGTTCTGTTGGGGTTGGCCTGGGGGCGAACCTGGGCCCGGGCTTATAAATGTCCTCTTTGTAGCGCAGTGGAAATGTCCAACAAATGACTCTTTTATTAGGGCAAGACAAAAAAACACGGCTAATTATGTTTACTCAGATCAACGCCGCGGCTCCACCAGCGCACACACACACACCGGCAAGCTCTGGGGGGACTGTGTGTGTGTGTGTGTGTGTGTGTGTGTGTGTGTGTGTGTGTGTGCACGTGTGTGTGTGTGTGTGTGTGTGTAGGAGAGAGAGTTTACATTCAGAGCAGCTTTAAAACTGAAAATATTGGGGTGATGCTACGTGGAGGCCTGACAGAAACTAGAATATCCCTCAGTGGAGCTCACTCCCACACTAAGGCCCCACCGTTCAATCCTCTACATCGGCCTGATTGTTTTCATCAAGATCCTCGAAATTATTCTCTGCGAAACGTTTGCTTCGAAATTTCTTCCTTGTCCGATACCACGTCGTTTCACCAAGTTTCACAATAACCCCGACAACGGCGAGAAAAACCCTGATGGGGAAAACGGCAGAGGAAGAAAATGAATGATCGTTCCTATGAGCGAATCAAAGAACGGTTTAATGTACGTGGTCGGAAAAAAATCGATGTCCCACCTGCTAACACGGAGGAGATTCAGATTCAGCTTCATGTGTTTGTTGCATAGTTTCATTTGATCTGGTTAGTTTTGGTCTCACTTTGTAATTTACCTATACTTGACACCGATTGGTTTGTAGAAGGCGTCTGACGTGGGCGTGTTGTCAGTTGGGGGGGGGGGGGGGGGGTGTAAGTCTTTCTGTTTGAATGGAGAAATTTAATGAACCGGTTGCCATGGTAACATCATTATGGTATTGCTACCAGCATCAGCTCGTTCATTGGTTGGTCGGTTGAATGTTAACGTAGGAAACTGGAAATAAACTAACAGAGGAAGAAGAGAAGGGAAACGACAATCTGGTTTAACAGAATATAATAAAATAATAAAACTGATGATGGTGCAGGTGAAGTTCTCCAGGAACTGAAATAAAGGTTTTAAAATGAAAAGTGAAAAACGAAACGGCGTCAGTGGAGAAGAGGAACGAAAGAGAGGAAACAAGGTCAAAGGCTGTGAGGGAATTCCTTCTTTCTTTTCAGCTGTCAGTCATTCAGCCGGTGCCAGAGATACCAAGGAACCAGTGTGTGTGTCTGTGTGTGTGAGTGTGTGTGTGTGTGTGTCTGATTGTGTGTTTGAATGGTGCGACAGGTCCTCGACTTGACAATGGACCCCGTCCCTTTGCGGTCACGCCACCACATCAGAGAGACGGAGAGAGCAGGAGAAAGAGAAGGAATGAGAGGAGGGCAAGAAGAGGGAAGGACGGGAAGGAGGGGAAGGAAAAGAGGGAAGGAAAGAGAAGGAGGGGAGGAAGAGAGATGGAGAATGAAATCGAGGGAACGAGAAAGTGTGAAGGATCGAAGGCGCCAGAAACCGAGCGAGGGAAAGCGAGCGCAGAGCGTGGCGGAGGAGGCGGAGAGAGATGGCTTTGAAAAAAAAAAGGACGGATTAACGAGAAAGGGCTTCGGGTGGTTCAGCCAAGAAACGGAGAGAATAGAGAGAGAGGGAGAGAGAGCGGGAGAGATGGAGAGAGAGAGGGTTGGCCCCTGACCCGAGGACATTATAGAAAGGGAGATTATGGTTGTTCAAAACTCTCTAAGCACTCACCCCGGGACCCCAGCTAATACCCTGACACACACACACACACACACACACACACACACACACACACACACACTCACACCTCTAGCAGATTCACACTCAACACAAACACTTGTGTGGTGATATTCATTCATTTTCTTATTGTCAACAAATATTTTGTTATTTTTGTTGTTCCTCTGCTCCACCACAGAGATTCACTGTTACTGTAGTTTCTTTACAATCCTGAAGGCAAAGTCCTGTTGCTTTAGATTCTCACTAAAAGAAGCAAATGTTTATTCATCCTCAGGTGAAAATAGTCCTTAAATAGATGGATAGGATTGATAAGATAAAATAAGTTGTGATAGGACAGATCGATATGATACGATATTGAAGATAAATAAATAGATGGATAGATACTTTATAGATCTCGGGCAATTTAGTCCTCCAGCAGCTTATATGACAGTTAGAAAGAAACGCAGCAGGCGTATAAACCTAAGAAATGTGTGCAATTTTGAGAATATAAACAAAAAATACATATAAACATGGAAATATATCAAAACAAACGTACAAATCAATACAAAATTATAACGGCTAGATGTTTTCAGAGATTATTGGGCCTCTTTTTTTTTTTAAAGTACGATTTGAACGCTGCCATTGGAGCCAGAGTCTGTTCAGTCGTGATCGTAGACGTGGTGTCGAGGCTGATAAATACAGTCGACCAATCCCGGGTTCCCATTAAGTGTTTAAAAGCCGGATTATTGCTGGTTTTAGATTTCGTGCAAGGTGTTGACAGTAAGAAAAATGAAAGGGTAACTTTAACCTTGAGCTTTGAGCAGTTACACAACTCCACACACACAGTCTTTAGCAGAGGGCTCTGTTCTCGGCCCAGGACAGGAGTCCTGGACGAGGGAGCAGTGTGTTCTCGGGGTGAAGGAAGGGGCAAGAGAGACGGCTGCCAGTACCGCCTGCTAATCTGAACAAGAGGAGGAAGAGGAGGAGGAGGACTAGAAGGAAGGAGGGAAATAAGAAGAAGGAGAAAGTAAAGAAAGATGGGCATGGAGGGATGCTTCTCTGAAAAAAAAACGTTATTCTTGCGATTAACACACTCGCCAGGGGTCGCACCGAAAGCACTGTGGTTATAAATGTATATATGTAGTGGATTGGGGGGGGGTGCGGACCACCCTGTCTCCCCAGTAAAATCTGCCCCTGCTCGTTCCTGGATGCTTTTGCGACACAGCTTCAATCCTCCCAGTAAAACGTAATATTCATCATTTCTGATCGTGTGAAAGTGAGAAGATAAGAAGATGGAGGGAGGAGAAAAGACGAGATAGAGGAAAGGAGCCATAAAAAAAATAAGGCGACAGACGAAGTAGCGGTAAAATAAAACAATGACACGGAGCAGGACGTAAAAGGTAAAAAAATCTTCTTCTCCTTTCGAAACCAGAAGAACGAAAACACCGGCGAGCACTTTATTTTCCATCAATAAATTAAATCTGACCGAGAGCGATGAGCAAGAAAAGATGGAACAAAGGTTGGCGGCGGCGCGTGAGAAGAAGAGTCCTCAGAGGTTCAAGGGTCCTGCCTTGAATGTTAACACTGTTTTACACACACACACACACACACACACACACAGACACACACATAGAGGGGCTGCCCCTTGTTGCCCGCTCAATGAACTATGTATCTCTCACCCAACAAAAACACACTTGCCAGTTCCCGGCCACAAGAAAGCGAGAAAGAAAGAAAGAGTTAATCAGTATTGTAACTTGATCCGTGTGAGCTCACGAACTTCTGTGCACTTCTACAAACTCTATATATGTGCGTCTGCTGCATGTTATATGTCTCCGTGTGCGTCTACTCAAAGTCTTTCCATTTACCGTGTGTGTGTGTGTGTGTGAGAGAGAGAGTGTGTGTCTGTGTATGTCGGGACTGTGTAACCGCAGCTATGCAGCACACAGCGGGCTGGACCACAGTAATGGAACCTAGTATAGATGAAGCCACCAGGCCTTACAATCCCTGCTCTGTCTGAGCTTGTTAAAGGAACAATCCGCCTAAAACATAGAGAGATCCCACATGTGCTTTAAAAACTCCAGGGTTCCACGTCCCCCCCCCCCCTCCGACGCTCGGACGTCTTTAATCTGACAAACCGCTGCACCGTATAACGATGGTGTACGTTTTTCTCAGCCGCGGGGGTGGTCGCTCGCCATGAGCTTTTGCCAACGTCGAGTTTAGGATACAAGCGGTTGTAACACGTCGTCTGAGCAGCGCTACGACTTCAGGGCAAGGAGACGCTAACGCTTACCAGTGCTAGCTGTAGAAGCAAAGACGTGGTAGAAATAGATAATGTTGCTAATGTTATCTCATAGAGCGTAATTAAAGATGGACGACATGACAGCTCCCACAAAGTGAAGCCAAATCATCTTAACCGCCCCCTGGTGGCTGGCTGCAGTGTAGATCATAAACTCCTCCATGTTAGTAGGTGGGACATGGAGTGTTTTTGCCCATGGTGCAATTTGAGCAGAAACAAGTTATTTTTCGAGCATTAGAAATGTGTTGTTCTGAGTATGTTCACAGTTTAGTGACAGATGTTAAAGTTGTGTTTGTTTTCCCCCCCCCCCGAGCTTTAGGAAACTGTAAACTACAATTTGACAAGTTAACACTGTAAACAATGTGCATTGTGTTTTCAGACACGCTCAGATGGCAGCTGAAAAAATTCATATTCTCCAAAAGTTTGGTATTTAAAAACACGTTTGATGCCTGACTGGCGACAAAAATAGAGATTCCATATGTTCCACTTTAATGAATAATGTGTTTTTAAAATGCAAAAAGAACTTTCTACCGCTAATGTATCTACCACAAAACTTTCATTTTGCAAGGTTATGAAAATTGCAGTAAAAGCTCGTTCAAATGAAAGGTTCTCGTAAATACACGACTGTACTTAAAGGCACCGTAGGACGTGCACAGAAGAGCGATTAAAGGATCCTAAGTATAGAAATAATTACCTGAGGTCAACTCTTCACTGCCTGAGTATGTCGGTTGTAAAATGTGCGACCAGAAGAAGAAGTGGGAGAGCGGGACAGGTGTAGAAGAAGAAGGAGCGAGAGAGGGAGGGAGGGAGGGAGGGAGAGAGAGAGCTGTCATCACTGTGTGTGATGAGAGAGTGTTTGGTTTGCAGGACTGTTATTACTCTGCCCACCATCATTTTCACTTCATCACTGCAGAACAGACAGAGACGAGGGGACAGGCTGGCAGACAGGAGGACAACGCATTAGTGTGTGTGTGTGTGTGTGTACAGTGTGTGTGTGTGTCTACAGTGTGAGTTGATGCCAAAGTTTGTCGACCTGCTAAAAGCTAAATTTGACGAATTATAAAAGCAAGAGACATTCACACCTTCTGCATAGACATCCTGTGTGTGTGTGTGTCTGTCTGTGTGTGTGTGAGTGCTCCATTATCTCCAGGTTCAGTCTTTTACAAACTCGAGTCGCACAAACACACTGTACAGTCCTGCGTCTCAGTGCGTCTCAGTGCCATGTCTTCATTTCCTCTGGTCTGACCCAGATTCAGTCCGGCCTGTCTGCACTGTGTGTGTATAGTGTAGCATAGTTGTGTATCTGTCATTGTGTGCGTGTGAGTGTGAGCTATCAGCACCCGACCAGGAGAAACCGTAGAGGAGCAGATGGATTTCCCTCGTAGACTGGGAACAGCATCAGCGGACGTCTTGAGACCGCGTGTCCATATTGATTCCGTCAAACGAAGGAAACTCGGCTCCGTGGCGCCCGCGACTGACCGATTACGGAATTTATTGGAAGTCTGCAGAACTTTATTTCCCAGAATCCTCAGCGCTCAATATTTCAAACACACGCACTGTTTTCACATTGTTTCAATTTTCATCTTGACTAGATAATGAGTTTAACAATCACGCGTGAGGATAGTGCGCTTTGGCGACCCCAAGTGGCAGCAAGAGGAAAATGCTGAAAAGGTGACAGAGTTCATTACCCAGAAGTCCTGTCACGTTACTTCAGTGACCAGCGTTAGTCACATAAAATCCACATATCACTTATTTCGTTTCGCTTTGTTTGTTCTATCTACTTTTTTGAACAATCGTGTTTCTATATCGGGCGTTTTGAAAATCCGACAAATCTGCATCCATGTATTTTATATAATGCGATTTTTATTTTGATTGTAGTATATCAGGAAACATATGAGAAATAGAAACAAAAGACATTGTTTATAACTCAACGTTTACGTGAATTAACCCCCAAGAAACCGTGAAACATACACAAACTGATGCATTATAATTTAGCGATTATATAGCTAAGTAATTGACAATATTTTTCTAAAGTTAGTTTTCGTCCGATATAGTTTGTTCAAAAAAAATTCATAGGACATGTTCAGAGCCGTGAGAACATTACCGTGAGTAATAATTCTGATAGAAGCTTCCTACGTTAATATTTTTCTGCGTAAATCGTGTTTATTTTTAATGAAGGTAGGCATCAAAACGTTGTATATAACCTCATAGTTCATATGCACGACCATATTGTGCGAACACCTGTACGGGAAACATATTATCTGCATGTGTACTGTAGCTGCATGGAGTCTGCGTGGGTAACGCTTGTGTGACTGAATTCGGTATACACAAAAATCTGCACCATGTAGTTACTGACTCCATGGACGTGTGTGTTTGTGTGTGTGTTTGTGTGTGTGTGTGTGTGTGTGTGTGTGTGTGTGTAGCGCTCCTGCTTGGCACCGTCACCTCCGAAAGCTTCAGCTTCTAATGGGAGCAGACAGGTCTTTGGCAGAGCGACCGTAGAACTATTTCTAACTGCAGATCGCTTTAAAATGGACCCGTCGCAAAAAACCTGCTGCTGCCGTCTGTGGGGAGGTAAAAATATACTGTATGTGTGTATACACACACACACACATGTAGGGTGAAAGTGTGTGTGTATGTAGGGAACCTGGAGGAGATGTTATGTTAAGGGGGACGAGGAGAGTGGGTGAAAGCAAAAAGAGGTAAACACGAATAATGAAACGTGAACAAGGCGCTCGAGAAAAAAAAGGGATTTTTTTTTTGGCAGTTTCTTGCAAATTCTGTGTCCAAAGAGATTCGATGCAGCTACAGTTGCCTCATGCGTCTCGACACGAAGAAACACACACTCCCACAAGTCCCCTGTGTTTAGATATTATGGATTTGTAATCACATATCGGTTGTTGCTTGTTGCGATTAACCTTCAGAAAATTATCATATCGTCAAAATCGGATCTGTTGAGCTCTGTGGACAGTTTAGTCCCACGCCTCTCGTAGCGTCGTTTTCCAGCTGTTTGCAATGAATGAAAAGCTGCTCGGCAACCAAACAGACGCAGTTACAAAGCAGCTAGACAACCCGATGTGTCCGTCAGGTTGTGGTGGAGACCAAACACGGAGCTAAAAGACAGCAAATACTGGGCTTAGTTTCATCAGAGTATCAGAAACACGACTTTAAATTAATGATTATGATGCTGGATGTGTAAACAAGCAGCTGTTGGCCAATAAAAATGATAGATGATATCTCAGTGATGTTTTCCGTCGCCCCCAAGTGGCCAAAAAGAATCATACAGACTAAAGAATGTGGATTTTTGACTATTATCACTAAACTGATTTGTCTCTATCCATTTTCTTGGTGTCTTCTGAAAAAAACCACCAATGTGAGCGTTTTGCAGAGCTGCTGCCCCCTGTTGGCGAGATGATGATTTTCTTTCAAAGTTTATGCAACTAAAAGTACTAAGAATATGACAAAAAATTGAAGTAATAAGTCAAACAGAGGGATGTGAGGTTTCATACTAGTTCCACACTTTGCTGGTGGATGTAATCGCTCGTCTGATGAGATATATACAGAGAATCTCAATAAGCATGACTGATGTGTCTTGAAGTTCTGCTGTGAAGTACCCAGATCAGTTTCTTTGTTCTTCATCAAAACCCAACACAACTCTCGCTTCATTTCTGGAACTTAATCAGAGGCTGTTGGACACATTCATTAACTTTTCCTCAAAGAAGACGACTCGTCTCCGAGCACATCTGACGCGTCGTCTCCGCAGCAAACGAGCGGCCGAGACTACGAGCTGGGACATAAAACAGCATCTGGTCGCGTCAGATCTGCATCTCTGTCTGTGTCACTTTCCCACAGATGATCAGGCTGCAGCTCTGCATCTCTGCCTCTCTTCTGTTTTTCATTTCTTTCTCCTGCGACAATTGAAATTAACTTTGGGGTCGAGGTCTTGATTTAATCTGAGGAGGCTTTCACACCTTGTTTGGTCCAGAACTTCCGATTTTCCAGTTTAGTCTGAACCAAAACAACAGGGGGTGTGAAAGGTTCCTCAGACCAGAAGAGGTGTTCTGGGTCTGGATCAAACTGAACCATGGTTCTGTTGGTTTGCAGTGAAAACACTTTGTTGGAGAGTTTGGACTTTTGGACCAAATCACAGGAAGTAGAGACAGAATTAAACAATAGAAGAGGAAGCAGCTGCCATAATGTTTGAATCACGAGGACGTTCATTTGAACTAGTGTGGACTACTGTAGTACTGTGGAGTACTGTAGTACTGTGGAGTACTGCGCCTGAAGGTGCTGATGCTGCTAGTAATACCACCATGATGTTACCATGGCAACCAAATGAAGCGTTTCATTCATTTTCAACACTGCGATGACGACAGGACGTTTGGATGTTTGTCAGACAGAATTCTTTAGTCCCTAATTTACAATGTGAAACCAAACCTCTGATCCTTTTAATCGAGCGATGAACCAATGAGAGCTCCTCCTGCTGCTGCAGTGTCTCCACTCAGCTCGTGGGGACATTTGTTCCTCATAAGTACAGACTTTTATTTCTCTGTCTGACTGACACCACCTCCGCCCCCACGCACCATAAACTTGGCCCCGGTCCTCGGTTGCATTCCTGGAACGCGTCTCGCGCGGTGTCAGATGTAACGGAGAGGAGCACCGCGAGTTCAAGCCCCGCACGCGGCCAACGTGCCTCTGCTCGTCAGGCTCCAGCTTCACCACCTCCCACCTTTCCCCTCCCCCTCGACCCCACCCCCATCCCTCCCCCTTTCTCTCCCTCTCTCTCTCTCTCTCTCTTCTTCGTTCGTCCTCCAGCCCCCTGGTCCTCTCTGCTCCTGGGAGCCACCAGTCCGCGCTGCTCAGTAGCTGCAGCCACTTTCCTCCCTCAGCTGATAAAACTCTCCAAACACACGGACTCCGACACTTTCACACCTCCTCCTGCACGTGAGAGACCACTGAGCTTCATCCTCCTCGTGGATCAGGAGCGAGCGATGGATCAGTTCCACACGTTTTGGCTCAAAAGTGAAGCATCTCACGAATAAATTATTAATATCCCTTCATAAAAAAAAGTTACTCATCGTCTCATGCGTGTCACAGGATACTCCCGCTTTATTCTGCAAGCGCCTGTCAGTCAACAGCCGGGGGGGGGAATCGTGTTATTGAATTATTTGTGAGACGCGCAGCGCTGGGTGCGTGTTTTCTGGACGCAGCCAAGAAGAAGCCGCAGGGAGAGAAGCGGAGGAGAAGCAGCAGGAGGAGGAGGAGGGTGAGGAGGAGAATCCGAGTTGTGCACTTTACCCTCAACTTAACCCTTCACCGCTTTACGCACGAACCCTCGCGTCTCTGCGTAAACTTCATCCAAAACCCAGGAGCGAGAGGCGCGCACTTGTGGTTCCTGTAATGTCGAAGCTCTGTTCTGGTTTTATATTCGCCTCAGAGGCACCCGCCGCCATCCAGTGCCACCGTATCAGATATGACAGATACCCTATCAGCCTGACTGCAGCTCGACCCCGCCGCGCCGCCATCTGCTGACCCGACGCGCTCCCGAGAGAAAGGGAAAGAAAAGTGATCTGATCGCCTGTTGCAGCCACAGTGAGAGAATCTGGAGAGATTGGGACGCGTTAAACTAATCAAAAGTGAAGGGAAAGTCTTTGATAAACGCGTGCGTGCGTGTGTGTGTGTGTGTGCGTGGCGCGGGCTGGAGCCACCACAGACGCGCAAAGTGAGGATGAGCCAGTTATAAGTTCACTAAAGACTCATGTTCTAAAGGAGAGCGAACATCTGACTTGTGATATGAGCAGATTGAACTTTGCGCATCATGACTTTTTATTTGTCCAAATGCACGAAAGGCATAAAAGATAAATGTTTAGATGATGTTTAGTTTGTGGAGCAGAGGGATAAAGATCATTATATGTGGGAAAATGTGTAAAAAGTTTCACATTAATAGTTAAAATACTCTCTCGGAGTCGATATCAATATTATCTCACTGTGCCATTGCGCAGCACC
Organism: Hippoglossus hippoglossus; assembly: GCF_009819705.1. Taxonomy (NCBI): domain Eukaryota; kingdom Metazoa; phylum Chordata; class Actinopteri; order Pleuronectiformes; family Pleuronectidae; genus Hippoglossus; species Hippoglossus hippoglossus. The sequence continues at coordinate 13,975,303 of NC_047168.1, forward strand.
TCCTCAGTAACTTGATATTACAGACGGAGTTCCGTTAAAGCAGCGCACACAGTGAAGCCATGGAGAAGTAATGAATGAACCCGGAGTGTAAAAGGCACAAAAAAGGAAGAATAAATCATAAAAAAACAAGTTTGTAAAGTTAATAAATTAAAGAAGTCTAAAAAGACTGAGTCCATCACCCGCAGATAGAGTTCCACTCTGACCCGGAGTCCCCCTCCCCGCCCCGGGCAGCGCTTACCTGCAGGAGCCAGTGGCAGGTCTCTCCGATGAAGGGGAAGCCCATGGATCCTTTCGGCATGGGCAGCTTGCAGTTTTTATCCCGCGTCGCCGTCCATCTGAGCTGCCACAGCTGCTGCGACACGGCGAGGAGCAGGGCCATGGACACCAGGCAGGCGGCCAGAGTGGCCAGAGCCGACACGAGGTCGAAGCTGTCGAACAGCATCGTGATGGAGAAGCCCGGCGGGTCTCTCTGGAGCTCGGCACGTCTGTTCACAAAGCTGCAGAAAGCTGCGCGTAAACTTTTTTATTTCTGAAAAAGATCAGGATCCTTGGGACGATTTTAAAAAAAGTTGGACGTAAAAGTTTCTGTGCGTAACAGCGCAGCGCTCCTTCACGCGCTCCAACGCGCTCTGGAAGTCACAAGAAGCGGCTGTGTGTTTTTCAGAATGAATGAACTGGGGGGTTTTCTCCTTCAGTCACACTGGAGCTCCAGTTTTTTAACAAACAGTCACAAAGTGGCGTTTCTGTGCGTAAAGAGTTGCAGCTGAACGTGTCGCCTGAGCTGTGGATGTGCCACAGGTGAGCAGCGCAGCCCCGGAGCTTCAGGATCACACCTCAGCTCGTGCGGAGTGGAGAAACACAACCACTTGTTTTAATGCTTTAAGGATTTGGAGTCTCTCGAGGCTCGGGACTGTCCTGGTGTTTGGAATCTCATGGTTGGTCCCGTTTGTGGGTCAGTGACCTAAAGATGAAGAAGAAGAAGTCTGGAACTTGGAGACTCTTGTCAAACCTCGAGGTGATGAAACGCACGTTTATGTCAAAACGCCGGGACACGTGGAAAAAGTGAAGTCGAGTCCTGGAGCTAAACTTTGTGAAAACTTCTCGAGGGATGAAGTGGAAAGACCTTTCTTAGAGGGGGGGGGGAGACAGAGAGAGAGATTGAAAAGTGAACGAAAACTCTTCCAGGATTCGCGTCTCTCTCAAACTCTCCAAAAAAAAAAAAAAGCAAAATCAAAGTTGAATTGCAGAAGTTTTAATCTCTGTGCAGGAAAAGTCGAGGAAGGTGAAGAGAAGTTTTTAAGATCCGTGCAGGAGTGAAAAGGTGCGCGTGCAGAGAGATGCTCAGGAGCCTCCGTCCTTCTTCTCCTTCTCTTACTTTCTGTCGTCCACTCTTTTCTCTGTGTACCTTTCTGTTTCTGAGCTGCTCTCTCTCTCTCTCTCTCTCTCCTCTCTCTCTCTCTCTCTCTCTCTCTCTCTCTGCTGGCTGCCCATACACTCCAGTATGTGTGTGTGTGTGTGTGTGTGCGCGCGCGTGTGTGAGTGCGTGCGTAAAGAGTGTGTGTGTGCGTCCCAGCCAGATAGGCACCAATGAGTGGGTTATATAGTGCGGAGGCAACTGGAAGGCGAATAGGCGGCCAAGGGCTCCCGTCGCCCCCCTCCAGCCCCTCCCACCCCACCCACACCTCACCCCAGCCGTCGGGCCGAGAGAACTCCCCTCCCCTCTCCCTCCTCCTCCCTCCCTCCATCCCTCCTCCTCCCCCCTTTCCTCCCTCCATCCCTCCTCCTCCTCTCCTTCCTCCCTCCATCCCTCCCCTCTGCTCCACCTCTTTCTTGCTCCTGGAGGAACCCCTCTCCTTCCTCCCTCCCTCTCGCTCTCTCTCTCTCTCTCCCCCTCCCTCCTCTCTCTCCTCTCTCTCCTCTCCCTCTCTCCTCTCAGGAGAAGGGGTGGTGGTGTAAAGTGAGCGGCAAGCGGCGCAAGAGGAGAGGAGGCTTGGAGCGTGCTGGAGCTGGCAGCGCGCCAGTGTGGAGAGAGAGAGGGGGGGGGGGGGGGGGGGGGGAGTGTGTGCGTGTGGAGGAACACGGCTCGCAGTTACTTTTATGACTTCTGTCTACGTGCGCGCTCTTTAAACTAATCACCTGCAGACGAAAAACTACGTTGCGCGCACACGTGGGGATGTAACTTCACTTACTTCGTAGAGACATTAGGACCCAAATCAATCAATCAATCAATCAATCAATCAATTAATTAATTAATATTCCAACAAGTGAGCTACTAATCACTTGGGTCAATTCAACACGCGCCTTTACGCACAGTTTGGTGTATTTAAGTTTAGATTTTTTCACTTTGATTCATTTTAATTAGTTTAGTAAGTTATTTAATTTACGGATTGGTCCTTTTTCATCTCCACCATTGATCCACACTCTTCTCTCTCTCTCTTTCTCTCTCTGTGTATTATATCATTTATCTATAATCTTATGTCGCCCACATCTCCCAGTGATGTTCCTTCATCATCACTATTACCCATCATGCACCTCTCATCTACCCATCATGCCCTCTGTCTCCTGTTCTCCTGAGGAGCTGCAGAAAAACGATCAGATCAAATGAACTGGACTGCTTCAATTAGGTCCTCTTATTGTGTTGCGGGTTTATTAGAGGCTGTTACGTAACACACACACACACACACACACACACACACAGCAGATGAGTTGTGAATGAAATCCTCATAGTAAAGTCAACCTCAGTTAGTGTATTTGTCTCATTCATCTCTTCTTTTCTTGCTCTTTCGTCCATTTGTCTCTTTCCCTCCTTCCTCTCCTCCTCCTCTCATCCCTTTATTCCCTCAAACAACAAAGGAGAACTCTCTCTCTCTCTCTCTTTTCTCCCTCCTCTCCTCCTCAGTGTCTCACACTCGTTCTCTGGACAGCGGCTCAATGCTGCCGCCTAGCGGAGGAGAATCACATGCCAGCCGGCCAGAAAGAGAGGGAAGGAGGGATGTTGAAAAGAAAGAGAGAAAAGAGAGGATTGTTCTTGTGAGTGCACAGTGTCTATTCAGCGGTTTGTGTTTTCTTTGTGAAATGTAGATCCGTGCACATGATGAGACGAGTCTTATAAACGCTCACGTGCAACTTTCTGTGTTTTCTTGCGTTGGGAAACAGCAGGTGTACAAATTCAGTTCAAACATATTTTCCCGTTTCTCGACTTCGTCTTCTTCAAAAAAAGATTCAGGATCTTGTTTTTTGGGGAAAATCTAAGTGACGAGGACAGAAGATGAGTGTAGTGTCGGTTCTCTTGTCTTTTATTGTGAAGGGGCAGGCCGATGACTGCTTCCTCAGTCGCCAGTTGGTAAAGTTCAGATGTGAATCACAATGTCTTCTTTTTAACTTTTATACAGCAACCAGGAGCGGCATTTCATTCTGTACAATATGTGCTTTCCATTCTAATGTGAATCTGACTCCACAGTAGACAAACAGAAAAACAATCTCACCTCTGGATCCATTCAGTTGCTGCTCCAGAGCTCTCCATCATAAAACATGATCTTCCTCAGGACCTGCAGTTTGCAGTTTGTCGTCCCTGCTTATGTAAAAACTTGAAAACTGGAATGGCGAGAGATCTTTCTAGTCACAGTACAAGTACAATGACATGTTGTGTAGCCTGGAGGAGCCTAACTGGTAACACACACACAGATTAACAGTACTGAAGAAAATTACACGGAATCAACAGCAAAAGAGGAAACAGCGAAAATAGGGTAGATGTATAAATACACAGTAAGAGGTCGTATCTCTGACGAGGCCCAACTGTCCCTTTTTAAATGAATTCAAGCTGAATTCAAGCTGCACCAAATCATCCCAGATACCAGTTTTCTAAATATGTCTCTAAATATTATTTTTCATCAAGATCCAAAATCAGTGTCGAAAGAGGTTTTTGTGGAAAATCCATGAAGTATTTTTTTACCGTAATCCTGCCGACAAACAAACAAACATCTGAAAAGTCCCAAGCTGACTCAAACATGTTTATTATGAAAGTGTGTGTATATTTGAGGTATGTGTGACCTCAGCAAACAAACAAGTGACTCATGGATTACGGTCCAGAAAAGACTGTGTGTTAATGCAGTGCATGTTAAATCCTCCAGAAAAACAGCCTTACAGAACAATGTTGTCCACAGACGAGCCGGTTTTTTTTCTAAACCTGACTCATAGATTATGTAAAGAAAAGCAGGTAAACGTTCCGCTCGGCCTCAGAATCACAAACTCTGACGATAACGAATATATTTATAAACCTCATCAGGTCACAGACGCAGGTTTGTCATCGCGCTGCTTTGCTCAGACACGTCTCTAATGTTTCACCGGCCACCGAACGCCTTCTCACGTCCCCGTCGCCTCCGAGTGGGTTTCACTGTCGAGACGCGACAGGAACAGAAAGAGACGTCGCAGCGTTTTCAAACCGGCGACACAGAAACTCACTTAAGGTGACGGCGGAGGGCGTGTCAGCACCACGGACAGCGTCACAGTTTGTTACGTCTCAGCTCGGACCCGGTGAACTCAGAACACTTTAACTTCTAACTGAGGTTTTTTACTTTAGGTCTCAAACTATTTTCATAAGGAACATGTTTGCCGATATATACAATATACAAGGCAGGAAAATGTATACAAAAAAATGATACCAAATTTATAGTATTACTTTTATTTCTTTACGTCCTCTACAGGAGTTAATGGCAAAAATAGAAAGCATTGTTCTGTGAAAACTGATTTTATAAATATTTTTAAACATGTCAAGTGAGATAAATAAATGATCCAATATACAAACATGACCTTGTATACACAGTAAGTTTATATAAACAAATGTTTGTTTCTGTATCCATATCTGAAGTTTGTTATGTAGTTTTATCATCATTTTGATCTTTGAGTCAATAAAGTGTTACTCATTTGAAAAGGTTTAGATTCAAAAAGTTGTTTTAATTAAGAAGTGAATCAGAGGATATTTAGTGAAGGAAAAGAGAACGTCAGCAAGTAGATTTGATGATGAAGCTGATTCACAAACGTTCGCTCTGATCCAACAGATCGAGGCGAGGGAGCGACAATCACACACACACACACACACACACACACACACACACGACCAAATCCTCCTCATCCACTCCATTACAAGGTCACGACCTCTTGTATAATGTGTCAGACTTCAGCGTTTTTCATTCCAGGTCAAGAACAGAAAGATTTGGACGCACTTATCCCCGTTATGTGCCGAAGTTAGATAATTACAGCTGCAGCTCGTGTGTGTGTGTGTGTGTGTGTGTGTGTGTGTGTGTGTGTGTGTGTGTGTGTGTGTGTGTGTGTGTGTGTGTGTGTGTGTGTGTGTGTGTCCCTTTGTATAAGCAAAGACGCCTTATCTTTACATTCCTCTGCTATGTCCATTTTAAGCTTTTAACACTACCTAAACACACACCACTCACACTTCCATACCTCCGTTTGCCTGAGCTGTGTGTGTGTGTGTGTGCGTGTGCGCACGGGTGTGATGCGTTGTGAGTTTTGCTTGCCAACGTATTTCAATTTCCTCCGACCCTGTGGTGACCTTTTACGACTGAGGTGTTTAGCTTAGGCTTTAGAGCTTAGTGGGACAGAGGAAGTGAACACACACACACACACACACACACACACACACTCACTCAAACATCGTCTTCATGAAGTCAGAGGACATTACTCTGACTTACATTAATTTCCTGGAGACTCACTCTAAACCATAACTACTACTTAACTATAAACTAACCCTTACACTTAACCTTAACCCCTTACCTTCACTCTAATATATAAAATTATCTTAAACCCTTAACTATCACCTTAACCTCACCCTTAACTTTAAGATTACAGCCTAAATCTTAAACACTAACCCCTACTCTTAGCCTTCCCTTTAAATATGTCCACACCTTTTTTTAAATTGTATTTTATTCTGTTTTATTAAACGTGATAAAGTTCCACAGGTTTTTATTTGGCTCATGTTTCATCTTCCCACCAACATTTGTAGAGAATCTGCTGAGTAGTTTTTGTGTGATCCTCAGTGATTCACATCCACGACCGCTGAGGGAGAAAACCTCCCTGATACAAGAGCATTCCTCTGAACTGAGACTTTTGCGTCACCAGCCTGTTGTTTGCGTCTTTTTTTAGATCTGCGGCTTCTCCACAACAAAATCAGGGGGAGGGAATTTACTGAAAGTGGCGTCCTGTGCGATCGGTCCGTGCCGGAGGGTCGTTATTATCTGTGGACCTACGGAGAACAAGCCATTTACAAATTAGGACGGCTTTAAGGAAGCTTGGCGGTTGTTCGGTGGGTTCAGGCCAGAATATGTTGGATAATCTCATCAACCCCCGACAGACCAGAGGTGGGAGAAGTTCATCGATCCTTCACTTTAAGTGTCTCCACTCCGTTTGTTAACAAACAGTCGGATAAAGGCCGACTGGTGGAGTTTGAAGACAACCTATTCTGAAAATGGAAAGAGTATCTCAGGGTGAAGTAAGAAAGATGTCGGCCGCTCCTCGTTTGCGCTCGAGGGCCAGAAGCTCAAAGCTACATCCCAATAACACGTTTGTTCTGTAAGATAAATTAAGATGAACTTTAGGTTTTGACGATTCTCACCGTGGAAAAAGGACGATCATCAGACTTCAGGCTTTTATTAAAAACAATAAAAACTTTCGTAACGCGATCACAAGCTGCGCCAGAATTTTATCGCCGTGCGTGCTCTAAGATGGCCTCCATTAACGGACTGCGAGCTGCGTGTGGCACAGCTGGGCCGCAGCAGATGCTCGGTAACGGACCGATGAAGAAGAAGAGCAGCAGCAGGGCGGAGATGAAGAGGGCAACAAGAAAAACAACAGGAAAGCCACCGTGGAGCGAGAACACACACAAACAGAAACATGAAGTCGGCTCAGTAGTTACAGATGTGGCGAATGGTTCATTTTTCACGGCGGAGACGGACGATCAGCACGTGGAGCTCGTTGTTTCCGGATTCGCAGATCATTGATGAAGTTTCTCACTGTTCATAAACTCTTTAGTATCGGATTGACGGAGGCTGAGAGCGCTTTTCTTTCCTTTGGTCGCGGATCCAAACCGAAATAGTTCAGAAGACGTCAACAGTCCTGAAAAAAAAAAATATATATATATATATATATAACATTCAAACAGTTTCCAAAAACAAAATTTAGAAAAGTTGTTCTTAGCGAGAGAAAAGTTGAATCGTCTTATTATCATATGTGAGCGATTAAAGACGAGTCTGAGGGAAAAGATTGGGTAAGAGGAGGATCTGTGCTGCGTTCGATGCCCACAGGACACAAGGTCACTGACTAACTGTGGTGGAGCCGTCCAGGATTTCATGCAGAGATTCCTTCAACTAATAAGTACAAAAGTGCTCTCCCCCCCCCTCCAATTTTCTTGATCGGGGCTTGTGGTGGAGACTTCTGGGTAAACAAGGATGTGGTTTTTTTTTATGTTGCTCCTCCAGGGCTGGTGTGCGACAACTTAATTAGAGCTTCGCTTGATCGAAACTGTGTGTTTCCAGTCGCGGCCTCACGTCTGCAGGAGCTGGTCGCTGCGTGTTTTTCTGCTTCTCTGGGACGAGAGGTTGCGAGTTTGAACCTTGAGCTCGGCCCGTCTCAGGGAAGTGGACTGAATCATGAGTTTTCCCTCAAACTACCGGACGGGGATTACCGGGCTCAGGCCAGAACTCTGGGTGATGACACCATTAATAGTTCTTGTTGGAAAATCAGAGAGACACAAGGCAACCACAAAACCCGACTGATATGGATGAGTCTCGTGACACTTGGTGCAGCCTGATTGAATTTCAGGGACTTTTGGTCCCTGGCGCAGGAACAAGCTCTACGGGTGATCGACTGGTTCCTGTGTTGTAAGCAGATTGCACGTTCTCCAGTTGAGAAGCAGGAAACTGGAGGCACTGGGTCGTGTTGACGTGCTCAGAGATCCCCAGTGATTCCAGAGAAAGGTGCTGCATTGGGAAATGATCGCGTCAAAGAAATCCCAAATCTTCCTCTAAAAATCCCCCCCGAAATCCCGACCTGACAGATTTGAGTGTTATTTTATACGTTCACTTCAAACTGTCACAATACGTTGAGAGAACATGAGTAACTCCAAAGGAAGAACGAGGGTGAGAGGAATGGATGTAAAAACTTGAAAAAGGATTAAGAAGGAGACAAAAACAAAAGAGACCATCAGTCTTCTTCTTCTTCTCTCGTCTGTACAAGAGAAACTTTCAGCCCCTCGCTCCGTTTTGTTTATTCTCTTCTTTTAATGGCGTCACATTTTCCCCCGCACGCCTCATTTGTTCTCGTCATTATCACATTACTTTGTCAGTTAAAACGCGCCATTGCTCTCTTCTTCTTCTTCTTCTTCTTCTTCTTCTTCGTCATCACAGGGCTTATTTCTCACAATAAAGCAGCTGACCGAGGGCAGATTAAATCTCGTCTGCGTCTCTCAACAACAAAGATATCTTCTCCTAATCTGAACCAGTCGTCCTCGTCGTCATCACCAAGTAGCCGCAATCACTGGTCCCTGCGGAGCGTTTGAGAAACGTTTCTCAAGTAAAACGTTGAGTACTTCCCCCCCCCCCCCACTGATTGTTTTACGGGTTTATCGCCATTTTTTGTTTTTTCATACTGCGACACGTCCACCTCATCAAAATACTGTCTTTTAGAATTATCACCTAAATTATCTATGATCTATCATTTGTTTGTCCGGTTGCTCCTCTATAAAATGTACTTTTTTCACCACTTAGTATAAAACACCTGAACGTTGACCTGACGATGTGAGATGTATATCTAACATGTAACAATGGCCGACGTCACCACATCTGGCAAATACCCAAACATGTGTTTTCCTGCACCGAGGAATAAATTTGCCATAAAAGAACTTCACCAAACTCCAGTTGTGCCTCGGTCGCTCCGTGTGACGGATGCCGTGGGTTCGAGTCTGACACAGCGTCTGACCGCAGGCTGGCTTTTTTACTGGGCGACACCAAACAGCTTGTGACCCCCCCCCCGCTGCACATCGACGCTCTCCGTAAAGAACGTCTGAGCACCTGCTGACACACACACACACCACATCCCGAAAACCATTACTCTGCACTGCACAGGGGGGGCACAGTGTGTGTATGTGTGTGTCTAACAACCCATTTCCCACAAACGTCATGAGTTTACACATGTACATAACACTCATAATACTCTGTAACACACACACAGTGTAATCAGAGTTTATAGATAACACATGTAGCGCCAGTTTCCCCATGATGACACACACACACACTGCCATCAGCTGCAAAACACAGTTCAGTAGGTCAACGCAATGTGTGTGTGTGTGTGTGTCATGATGATAGGAGCGTGTTTGTGTATGAGTGTATTCAGTGGCTCGTTAATGAAGTGGTGTGTGAGTGTGTGTTTGGGTTAAATCCCCTTTTATGAGTGTTTTGGCTTCAGCATTTGATGCGGAGGCAAATAAAGACATCTGGGCTCAATGAGTGTGTGTGTGTGTGTGTGTGTGTGTGTGTGTGTGTGTGTGTGTGTGCGCGCTCTGTATAACCATGCTTCTTCTTCTACTCACCTTGTAATGTTTACATCTCCTCGCTGTGTTTCGGTCTCATTACGTGACATCATCGCCCGCAGTAATAACAAAAACAGGAAACTGATGAGGTCAGGAGGAAGTACACAAACAGTCTAAGATGCCGATGAAGCACTAAAAGAAATACACGTGAAGATATGATTTTTTACGTTGTTCTCTTGTCTTCTTTGCAGGTCGAGTGTATTCATCTCCAGACTGTGACCTCCGAAACATCTGAAATCATCAGGTAATTAACTTCTTAACTTAACTTAAGTTCACGTTCTTCAGCTGCCGGTCATTTCCATTTTCCATAGTTTCCTTGAATGTCCCATGAGCTGCAGTCGTTGGATTCCCTGCAGGGAGTCGCTCGGGTTGCCAGGTTGCGTTCGGGAAACCCAACGCGTTACAGCAACATAAAAATCCCTTGCGGTCCAAAACACATTATCCCCCCCACCCCCCCACGGCCATTTTACTCTTTGCATCATGACTTTTCAAATAATTGCGTTTAATCTACTGTAGTTTTTTTTAAAATCATTTCCAGAAAAGTCCCAGGTCCAGGGATCGCTGTTATACTCGATCTGAACAACGGGCACAGTCGACGCGGCTTCAACACGAGGTGTTTCTAGAATACTTTTGATTTTGAAGAGGCTGTTGTTGGTGTTTTATATTTTAATTTCTAACCCTAACCCTCAAGTAGAGAAAAATAATCCTGTTTGGCTGAAATCACCCAGCGAGGATCCAGATCAGTTAATTGATAAACTGTGTAGAACTTCTCGCTTCAGTAGAGCTCACCCCCCCCCCCCCCCCCCCCCCCCCCCCCCCCCCCCCCCCCCCCCCCCCCCCCCCCCCCCCCCCCCCCTCCCGCCAAGACCCAACCGTCCCTCAAATTCAATCAAGCTGCAAAAGTGTAATAATGATTAAGTTGAACAAATGAATGACAAACAAAGTGAATATGTGCAGCCTTGTTTCCAGAAGTCACAACGATACTCAGTTTCCCAGCTGAATAACTCTCTCACCGTCTCTCTCTCTCTCACACACACACACACACACACACACATACACACATTTCCGAAAACATCCCCAGAGAGGTCTGTATCGAATCAGATCTAAAACGGCAATTACAGTAATGCCCGCCTGAACTTAAATGTTTTGTATTCACCGTGAATACCAGGGGAAAAATCCAGCAAACACACACACACACACAGAGCTATCAGGTCTCTGCTAAGCCTTAATAATGGGCTTCATTATAATTCACTTTTCTACATATGTGGTTGGGAACAAACAAAGGAATGGAAAATACTGGCAGTGCTACACACACACACAGTAGTCTTTCAGTAAGAAGAAGAATTCACTGGTCAGGCCGCAGCTATTTTTGGGGAATATTAGTAAAACTCACTGTGGATGAAGAACTGTAAAAGAGATGAACAGATAGACATGAGAGGGAGATGAGGAGGAGAAGAAGTGAAGAGCCGGACCACAGGCATCCAGGGAGACGTTAAGATTGAACAATGTGGTCGTCCTGCAGCTCAGGGGACATTTCCACTTTCACATCAAGTTTCTTTAAGGCATATTTTCTGGTGTGTCGTGTGCTGCTGGGAATTTGAAGAAGAAAACCAAACCCATAACTTCAATTCCTCTGGGCCCTGATAATCCAGAGCTGTGATTGGTTTCAGAAAAGACAACACGTCACTCACTGGCTTTAATGTCCATGTTTCCGTATGGGCTTTATATTACAGGTGTGGAAACCGGCCAAAGTCTAAATCTGTCTAAATCAATAACATCAGAGCTAATGTGCAGGAAATGGATTCATTTTATTATTAATTTCCTTTTCTTTTTATCTAGAAAGCAGTGATACAGGAGAGCAAGTGAAAGTCTCACACACACACACCACACACACAGCTTTTGGTGGTTTCTGTAACCTTTGACCTCTCAGGCTCATCAATAACCAGGAGGTAGAGAGAAGTGTGTGCTGTCTCATCCGTCTTCATTAGAACTGTGTGTGTGTGTGTGTGTTGATGAATACATTTAAAACTACACAACCTGTTTGTGCTTTTTTAAAAACTCACTAGAATAAAAGTTAAACGAGATTTTCATTCACACAAACTGACGCGTCCGTCATTTCCCTCGGGATCAATAAAGTATCTTTCTCTCTAGAGCGACTAATATAACTTTATAATCTCTCCTCGTCTTCTTATCCTCCATCAGGCGTCGTGTCTGTGGAGGAAGAGAAGTTTGACGCTGTGATATCTCGTATCTCGCTAATTCTGTAACTTTATCTCGCACACAGGAGCCGGACGATATGCAAAACCGGGCCAGAACCAGGAAGTGCACGATGCTGTTGAAAACTTTATCGACACGAACAGGTACGAACTCAACCTTCACGATATTACAAACATCTGCCTGCATCTCCGACGGTAACTTACAATGACGCAACAGAGACTTTAACAGATTTGTTGGTTTTAATTAAAGTGTCAGTCAGTCAACAGTAGAAATACACCTTTTATAAGTGAGGGTTCTATTATACCTATGATGAAAACGTCATAGGTTAGCCTTAGCCACACTTTTCGGACGACACGCAAACCTATGACTTTTTTACCAGTTTTAGAACGACACGCAAACCTGTGACTTTTTTACCAGTTTTCGGACGACACGCAACACCTATGACTTTTTTACCAGTTTTAGAACGACACGCAAACCTATGACTTTTTTACCACTTTTAGAACGACATACAAACCTATGACTTTTTTACCAGTTTTAGAACGACATGCAAACCCTATGACTTTTTTACCGACTTTTAGAACGACATGCCCTTGCAAACCTATGACTTTTTTACCAGTTTTAGAACGACATGCAAACCTATGACTTTTTTACCAGTTTTAGAACGACATGCAAACCTATGACTTTTTACCAGTTTTTCGGACGACACGCAAAACCTATAACTTTTTTTACCAGTTTTAGAACGACACGCAAAACCTATGACCTTTTTTACCAGTTTTCGGACGCCATGCAAACCTATGACTTTTTAACCAGTTTTAGAACGACATGCAAACCTATGACTTTTTTACCAGTTTTAGAACGACATGCAAACCTATGACTTTTTTTACCACTTTTAGAACGACATACAAACTATGACTTTTTTTACCACTTTTAGAACGACATGCAAACCTATGACTTTTTTACCACTTTTAGAACGACACGCAACCCTGTGCATTTTTTACCAGCTTTAGAACGACATGCAAAACCTATGACTTTTTTACCAGTTTAGAACGACATGCAAACCTATGACTTTTTTACCAGTTTTTCGGACGACACGCAAACCTATAACTTTTTTACCAGTTTTAGAAACGACACGCAAACCTATGACTTTTTTACCAGTTTTCGGACGACATGCAAACCTATGGACTTTTTTACCAGTTTTAGAACGACATGCAAACCTATGACTTTTTTTACCAGTTTTAGAACGACATGCAAAACCTATTGACTTTTTTTACCACTTTTAGACGACATACAAACCTATGACTTTTTTACCACTTTTAGAACGACATGCAAACCTATGACTTTTTTACCACTTTTAGAACGACACGCAAACCTGTGACTTTTTTACCACTTTTAGAACGACATGCAAACCTATGACTTTTTTACCAGTTTTAGAACGACACGCAAACCTATGACTTTTTTACCACTTTTAGAAATATCTCGCTAATTCTGTAACTTTTATCTCGCACACAGGAGCCGGACGATATGCAAAACCGGGCCAGAACCAGGAAGTGACGATGCTGTTGAAAACTTTATCGACACGAACAGGTACGAACTCAACCTTCACGATATTACAAACATCTGCCTGCATCTCCGACGGTAACTTACAATGACGCAACAGAGACTTTAACAGATTTGTTGGTTTTAATTAAAGTGTCAGTCAGTCAACAGTAGAAATACACCTTTTATAAAGTGAGGGTTCTATTATACCTATGATGAAAACGTCATAGGTTAGCCTTAGCCACCACTTTTCGGACGACACGCAAACCTATGACTTTTTTACCAGTTTTAGAACGACATGCAAACCTATGACTTTTTTACCAGTTTTCGGACGACACGCAAACCTGTGACTTTTTTACCAGTTTTAGAACGACATGCAAACCTATGACTTTTTTACCAGTTTTAGAACGACATGCAAACCTATGACTTTTTTACCAGTTTTAGAACGACACGCAAACCTGTGACTTTTTTACCAGTTTTCGGACGACACGCAAACCTATGACTTTTTTTACCAGTTTTAGAACGACACGCAAACCTATGACTTTTTTACCACTTTTAGAACGACATACAAACCTATGACTTTTTTACCAGTTTTAGAACGACATGCAAACCTATGACTTTTTTACCACTTTTAGAACGACATGCAAACCTATGACTTTTTTACCAGTTTTAGAACGACATGCAAACCTATAACTTTTTTACCAGTTTTAGAACGACACGCAAACCTATGACTTTTTTACCATTTTTCGGACGACATGCAAACCTATGACTTTTTTACCAGTTTTAGAACGACATGCAAACCTATGACTTTTTTACCAGTTTTAGAACGACATGCAAACCTATGACTTTTTTACCACTTTTAGAACGACACGCAAACCTGTGACTTTTTTACCACTTTTAGAACGACATGCAAACCTATGACTTTTTTACCAGTTTTAGAACGACACGCAAACCTATGACTTTTTTACCACTTTTAGAAATATCTCGCTAATTCTGTAACTTTTATCTCGCACACAGGAGCCGGACGATATGCAAAACCGGGCCAGAACCAGGAAGTGACGATGCTGTTGAAAACTTTATCGACACGAACAGGTACAAACTCAACCTTCACGATATTACAAACATCTGCCTGCATCTCCGACGGTAACTTACAATGACGCAACAGAGACTTTAACAGATTTGTTGGTTTTAATTAAAGTGTCAATCAGTCAACAGTAGAAATACACCTTTTATAAAGTGAGGGTTCTATTATACCTATGATGAAAACGTCATAGGTTAGCCTTAGCCACCACTTTTCGGACGACACGCAAACCTATGACTTTTTTACCAGTTTTAGAACGACATGCAAACCTATGACTTTTTTACCACTTTTAGAACGACACGCAAACCTGTGACTTTTTTACCAGTTTTAGAACGACATGCAAACCTATGACTTTTTTACCACTTTTAGAACGACACGCTAACCTGTGACTTTTTTACCACTTTTAGAACGACACGCAAACCTGTGACTTTTTTACCAGTTTTAGAACGACATGCAAACCTATGACTTTTTTACCACTTTTAGAACGACACGCAAACCTGTGACTTTTTTACCAGTTTTAGAACGACATGCAAACCTATGACTTTTTTACCAGTTTTAGAACGACATGCAAACCTATGACTTTTTTACCACTTTTAGAACGACATGCAAACCTATGACTTTTTTACCACTTTTAGAACGACACGCAAACCTATGACTTTTTTACCACTTTTAGAAATATCTCGCTAATTCTGTAACTTTTATCTCGCACACAGGAGCCGGACGATATGCAAAACCGGGCCAGAACCAGGAAGTGACGATGCTGTTGAAAACTTTATCGACACGAACAGGTACAAACTCAACCTTCATGATATTACAAACATCTGCCTGCATCTCACAATGACGCAACAGTAGAAATACACCTTTTATAAAGTGAGGGTTCTATTATAACTATGATGAAAACGTCATAGGTTAGCCTAAGCCACCACTTTTCGGACGACATGCAAACCTATGACTTTTTTTTTACATACACACGAGCTGGAAGGTTAAACCTGCGGCAGGTGAGATTTTTAGGCTAAATATGCTTGTTGTATCAAGACAGAGCACAAAGTTCAGTTGGTGGGAGGAGAGAGCTTTTCATGTAGGCAGAGCCGGTAGAGAAACAGATTCAAAATGACCTTTATTTAAACCTTTTTCCAGGAACGACAAAAAAAGAAAACATGTCAAACAAACAGATTGATGTAAAATTAGAACGGGAGTATTTCAGATCGTCAATATCCTGGAGACGTTTGCCGCCATCTTGTGCTGTTGAGGCATTAAGGTCCAACACTCGACCAATCACAAGTCAGATTGGTCCATTAGCTGAAGCTTCTTCTGTCTGGAAGATGTTAGAGCAGGAGGAGGAAAAGAAAGACTGCATGAATATTTTAAACTGGAAATCTGAAGCGGGAATTTACAAAAGTTAATTGAATGATTAATAAAGCAGCAAATGGAGAGTGCGGCATCCTGACGTTAAGATCGCTCCACTGCTCCTGTATCAGCCGAGGAAACCTGCAGCATGGAGAGAGGTTGTGTTGCTTTGGATCGCTACCCTTCACTGAACACACAACTCCCACCTGCAGCGCCAACACACAGTCGTTAATCACGTGCTTCACAGCCGACACCCACGCTGTCTGAGAGGCCAAAGGTCACAGAAGCAGTAGAATCAAACTGTCTCTGATCACTCTCTGTATTTTGCTGGCGTGTGAACTTAAACATGGATTAGTTACAGAGAAACCACATCAAGAAACAGTCGTGACAAATTATTCAACATTTATTCCATATTTTTCCGTTGCCATTTTTTTTGCAAATGCGTTAGTACTTTACTTTAGTTCCATGTGTTAGTGGTTTAATGCAACAGCTTCGTTTACAGTGCTTCCGTCTCAAAGATTTACACTTACAAAATACAGAACATAGCATCAGTAACTGAGGGTCGTTGCCATGGTGCCCTCGAGCAAAGGACTGGAGTATTACTAATAAATGTAAAGAATTATATTTGTCGAAAATTCTACAACCTAAACAACTGGAGCGATCAGATCCACACGTGTGGCTGAAAGCTCCAGTAATCCCTTGTTGTTGTACGTGTAGTGTGGATGTTCAGTAACTGTGTCCAAACGCCACAGAGCTGCTGCGTGATTGGCAGGAAAACAAAACAGAACACAGCAAAGGCACATTGAACAGCGACTGCCCCGTTCCCTTATTAACAGCACGGTGACACACACGTGAATATCTCAAGTCAAAATTCACCAGAATCACAAAGCAGGAAGCAAATCTTTCCTCCTTCCACCGATTGGACGAGAGGCGACGGTTCACCGCTAAAACATTGTGTATGTGTGACCGAACCCAAACACCTAAAAATGACGCACAGCTGAGCAAACGCACACATCAGCATACAGTTGATTTCACAGATGGACACACACATATCGCAGTTGATCAAAAGATCCACCGTCGTGGAAACAGGAAGAACAAGGCAGAAGGGAGTTTTAAGTTTGAATCCCTTTTTAAAGCCCAACGATTAACACACACAAAATCCTGCAGTTTCCATTGCTGCTATTGCACCGAGTTCAAGAAAAAAAGGCAACACGAAGATCCA
Source organism: Hippoglossus hippoglossus (assembly GCF_009819705.1). NCBI lineage: Eukaryota > Metazoa > Chordata > Actinopteri > Pleuronectiformes > Pleuronectidae > Hippoglossus > Hippoglossus hippoglossus. The sequence continues at coordinate 13,992,301 of NC_047168.1, forward strand.
ATGTAGCTCCAAAAATAGTGTGAATATAATAACTAAACAAAGGTTTGTGTAGCCATACTACACACAGCTCTGCGTATGGAAGACATGACTGCGTGTGTTTACACAAATTAGTCTCTTTCTAGTCAAAGACAAACAAAACAGTTTTCACTTTAGAGCGGTTGCCAAATCGAGGCACCATCCCCCTCTTTAAGACCGAGCTGTCGATTACAAGATGAGTATAAATGCTCAGGCAACACCCCCTCGACTTCGCCGTTCGATTCCCACCACGGCTCAGACGATGTGGGAATGACGTTGCCAGATCCGAGCGGCCATTCAAGTGTTCGCAGATCAACGAGAAATTGTTTTTTTTCTCTTCCAGACCTGATCTCGAGTTCAGTGCTTTAAAACGCCGCAACCGAAAAGGACGACGCCCGCTGGTGTACATTCAAATACAATATGGAAGACATGGAAGGCCGCGAGCAACCGAGGAAGGTAATATCAACGTTATAGTTTGAGGCTTCTGAATCGAAAATAAAACCTCCAAAAAATACGAGTTTTCTGCAAAAACCCACAAAGATTATCTCGCACAGCTGCACAATCACTACACGTGACAAACCGACTAAACCGACGCAGGTTTCCGCGATTATCGGACTTCACAAATTTCTCAGTAACAACGAGGCTCGATGGCATCCGGCAAACTGGAAAAATTTTGTAATTAATACTTTAAATGAGAAACTTAAGTAAATTTATCTAGAATTTAATGTAAATACGATTCTTAACTGAACTGTTTGTTTCCCACATGAAGAAAATCCACCGGCTAATCATTTGAAATCTACGTATAAGCAGAGTTGTTTTTTAAATACTGTCAACAATCCCAGTGAAAGACCGAAACCAAAGATGTGTTTTTGTCATCAGAACTTACACCAATAACTGTTATTGGGGGGGGGGGGGGGGGGGGGGGGGGTTGGGGGGGGGGGGGGGGGGGGGGGGTGAATAGAGGCCCGAGTAGGTACCACAAACTGACTCACTCACACGTGCCCCATGAGGCCGGAGGTAATTAACCTTAAGCACCTTGTCACTTACAAACTTTACACAGAACAGGGAAAAATTGTGCTATTTCAGTGGGGATGGATACAAGTGAAGTGTTGTGATGAGTGTTTACCGCTGCAGGACCGAGACAAACAAACGTCTCGTCGCTGGCTTTGGTCTTTTTGTGGTGATTTGTTGACACTAAGAACAAAATCACAGACGTGTACAGATGTTGTGGGTGAAGAGACGCTCGGAAAACAAACCACCAGGAATCAGGAGAGGTTCTTCATCGTCTTCAGACAAACTGGAAAATTCTGATTCCAGAAAAAAAAGTGGCTTAAACAAACCAATCGGATCGTCCAGTGGAGTCCCAGGAAGTGAAGGTGAACAGACGGTTGATACGGCGCAGCGATGGATTCAATCAGCCAATCAGGCGTTGGGGCCTGCAGTCCAATCAGGCGTGGTGCTGTGCGATGAGGTTGCGTAGCTGTTTGATGACGGTGTCGATGAGTTTCTGTCGGTCCTCTGTCCGTCTTCCTGAACTGAGCGAAGACGTTGTTCTTCCTGCTCGTCTCCCTCATCCTGCAGACGGAGGAGGAGAAGAGAGGATGAGAGGATGGAAACAACCGAATGTTTTAGTTTCACACTGTGATTTATCTTCTCAGGGTTTTAATGCAGTTAGTACAGAAATATGCACATCAGGAAAACAAGCATAGTCAGTCTCAACACACATTTCTGCTCAAGACACCTGTTAAACAAGTGTGTGTGTGTCTCAACATGTGTGCGCTTGTGTGTTTTGTCGCAGAACACTGGACTGTTGTGGACCTCCAGGAAGTTCAGGGGGCCCAGCAGACCAGACAAGCCCCAGCAGGGTGCTTCCTCCGAGGCACAGAGGGACCACTGGGCCCTCCTGGAGCTCCACAGAGGATCATAGGAGTGTGTGTGTCTGTGTGTGTGTGTTTATCTCTACAGCAGCTCAGCCCCTACACTGATAAACTGTAAGTTGTTGTAGTGATAACGGCCTCTGTGATAAACATCAGGACGTGCGTGTGATTTTACACACAACTACACAAAATGAAGATTAAATCTCTCTTTCTTATACACACACACATGCTCATCACTACACACACCACACACACACGTCAGAGAATATACTCACGGTTTAAATGACCTAATAAAAAACAACATTAAGGACAAACAGGAGAGATCAGCTGAGATGGAGGTAAAGAAAGATGTTGAGAGTGAGACAATAAAGTTTGAGTGATCGATTAATCTGCTGATTCGTTACTCGATTGATTGTTTGGGCACAAACAAGAGAAATGTCCAATTTACAACTTTGTGAGATCAAGAAGGAGGAAATAGAAACGGCTATTTTGATGTTAAATGAATTAAAAGGACGACATTACATGTTTCTCAAAAAGCAAACGTCATGTCTATCTGCTGCATAGATTTGAGCTGAATTAAAGTTAGAATAAAACGTAAGACTCTAAATTATATGTCGAAAGGGAAAATGTTCCCAAACCACATTTGGGAACATTTTAAAACTTATTTAAATGTCTTTTAATGTCTGTTTACGACTTGTTTTGTTGAATCAAAGCCCAAATAATCGCAAATTTATAAAGATACTAAACAGAAAAGAGCTGCAGGAGTTTGTGTCTTTGATTATTAACGCCACTGAAGATCAGATTAACTCTGATTGAACGGATTCCAGCAGAGAAGCGATGAAGGACTCACTTCTCCAGCAGGACCAGTGCAGTGTGTGGGTTCACTCTCAGGTATTTGCAGGTGGATTTGCCGTAGTCAGCGAGATACGTGGACCAGTCCCACTCGGTGAACAGCTCCAGTAACTAGAGACAGACAGGAAGAGACGTTTTAATGAAAAACATTGTGTTTCCTGTTTATTCTCAGAAACACATCCTGGTTGTTGGGGGTTGAAATGATCCAGTTCAGTGGTGAGAACATAAACACATGTAGAAATGTTGATGAGTCACAATGACAAGCTGGTTGTTCTGGGACTATATTAAACTATGACACAGTCGTGTTTGACTAATTAATAAACTATGTTTAAACATCTTGGAAAACAAACCTTTGCTGTCATCTCCTTATCTGGTCTTTGTGAGTCGCTCTCTGACATAAAAATTCAGCCCAAACCTTGAACTTGAATATTAAACTTGAAGAAAACTAATAAAGTGTTGAAAAGCGTTTAAAGTTGAGTATCTGATGTGACACTTGAGCTAAATGCGGTTTCATAAAGATGTAAACATTAGACGAGTAACTCTGCACTTGAGACGCTCGATTAATTTACTGTTTACACAACAAACTGCTTTTGACTTCACGATGTTTTTAAGCTGCAAATTTAATTTAGAACTAAAAGAAACAAATTAGTTTAATGGTGCAAGTGTCTGATTCGCTTCAGGGATCGAATTTCTAGTTTTTTTTTTTACAGCTGAAAATATTTTTACATTCAGATACAAAAACAAACAGAGGAGAAAAAGAAAGAAGAAGAGAAGGAGGACGGAGGAAGGTTGAGTCTTCCTCGAAATGGGCTCCCATTAGAAACTGTTGCATAACCTGCTGCTAGCCCTGCTGAACTCACCTAACACACACACACGCACACGCACACACACACACACACACACACAACACGTCGGCCTGCAGACATACACACTTTCTGTCTCTCTATCTCTGTCTGTAAAACACACACACACACACACACACACGAGCAAGGAGCCCCAGTGAACTCTGGGTAACACCAAACACTCACACCACACACACAGATCCAGAGAGAGAAACCATATGTGAGCGAGGGGATGAGAGAGGGAGGGACCCAGTACAGAGGGATGGAGACCAAAACCACATGTGGGAGAGAGAGAGAGAAAATAAGAGAGGGCAGAGATGGAGGGAGAGAGAGAGAGAGAGGGTAAAGTGAGGGCAGATGAAGATGGATAGATAAGAACGAGGGCAGAGGATGGACGAGTGATCGGAGATAGCGAACAGGAAGTTTTGAAGACGAGGGCCGGAGGTGAAGGTGGCACATTTTGAAGTGAAGTTTGAAGAAGAAGAAAGAAACGAGGGAAACTTTAACTTCGAGGATTTGGAACAAATGTGTTTGTCGCGTGAATATCAATCAAATTGATGTGTTGCGTTACGTCCATAATAATATTATTAAAATCCATTTATTTAGCACTTTTCTGTACAAGTGTCTAACAAAAGAACAAAGAGATATAATTTGTTTTCATTTCTTCAATTCACAAAACCGAGGAGAATAAAAATGAAGCTACATACGAAAATAAAACTAAAATAAAACACAGAAAAGCTTTACGAGTTTAAAAGACAGTAAGAATATTGCGTTACGCATGTCAGACAGAATTCTTTAGTCCCTAAATTACAACGTGAAACCGAAACTAACCCAATCAAATGAAAGTATGGAACAAACAACTTGAGACTAAACCTTGCGAATGATGAGTTGTTCTTTTATCTTTCTGTGTTTCCTTCACTGTGATTGGTTCAAACCTGAACAACGTGAGGAGTTCAGATCTTGTACCTGAAGTCACCTCGTCAGAGTCTCTCAGGAAAACAGGAAGTGTCCTGAATACTTTCTAACGTCCCCGACCCGTGTCCCCTCTAAATCTGGCCGCGGAGGGAGACTTAAGAGACGACCGGTTCCTGATCTTCTCTTCTCTTCCATCCCTCCCTCCCACTCCCACCGTCTCTCTATCGCTGTTTTCTTCTCCCTCCCTAACTCCCTCTGGTCCATTCACTTCTGTATTCACCGCTCGTATCGTTGTCCCTCCTTTGTCCCCGAGTTCACCCTCGCACGAGGCCGAGGTTTGACCTGCTAATCCTCCCGTATAAAGAAGTACAAAAACACACACACACACACACATACAGGCTGTACAGGCACACAAACAGGTACACACAGACACACACACAGTGCTATAAAAGCCCAATGTCATCGGTCTTTGATGTTATGAGTCAGTTAATTAGGTAAATGAGAAGAGAGAACACACACAGTTGAGCTGATGAAGTAAACAACGTGAAAGTGAAGCCAGAAGAAACCGTCGATGTCCTTTAAAGAGTAAATAACCTGAAGAGCTGCATTCACACACACACACACACACACACACACAACACACACACACACACACACACACACACAACACACACACACACACACACCACACACACACACACACCACACACAGAGAGGCAGCTGCTGTCCCTGAGATTTGCATGTTGTGTTGGAACGGCTCGCTCGTCATATCTCTTTCTCTTCTTCTTCTCTCGTTCTTTTGTATCACAGATAACAGAAAACAAATGTTGTGTGTGCGTGTGTGTGTTTGCTATCTAGGACCGGATCACATCGTCCTTACTCTGGAATCACGCTCAGCGCATCTCTTTCCTTTTCCCCTCCGTCCTTTATTGTGTATCGGAGATAACGGAAAACCAAATAGACTGAAGGAGAGAAGGAGGACGAGGTGAAGTCGTAGGAATTAAGTAAGAAAATATTTAGTTGCTTTACAGCTTCATAATTTAAACATGAAGCTCAGCTGCCGGCCTCCGTTCACTGGTCAGCTGTCCTGCTCTGTTCTTATTGATGGCTGACAGCGCTGGAAAAGTCCAGAGACTTCCTGATCGGCTGTAGCCATGGTAACAATAACGTCGGTTCCACCACACAATTTCAAGCCAAGTTCAAGCCGGACTAGCCAGTGGGCGGGGACGTTACGTGTTGCTAAGTAACGTAGATGCTTTACGTAAGATAAGGGGTTTTCAGCGTCTTCTTTCTGTGAGACTGCGGACTTAAGGTGAAACAAGGAAAGAGGGATGAGGCGAAGGAGAAGAACGCGGAGAGAAGATGCTATGTGATAAGGAGAGGGGAGAAAAAACATGAAAGAGGACGGGGGGGGGGGGTGCTGGAGATAGATGGACAGAGGAGAAGTAAACGAGAAAGTGTGCGGAGAGAAAAAGGTGAAGAGAAAGAAAAGTTGAGAATTAATGAGATAAAATAAGGAAGGAAAAAGTAGTGTAGAGGAGAGAGGAAACGGGGATGAAGGGAGATGAAAAAGGAGGAAAAAGAAAAGGAGATGAGGAGGGGAGGAGAAAGAAAAACTAAGAAGAATGGAGTTGAAGAAAGAAAGGATACGGAGAGGAGAGGAAAAGAGAGAAGAAGAGGAGACAGTTCTGGGTGAACTTGAGGTCAGTAGGTAAATTTGGATGGAGGGAGGAGCGGAGGAGTGGAGGGTACAAACATTAGGAGAAGAGAAGAAGAAGAGAGGAGGAGGAGAGGGCAGATAGGACTGATGGGAAGAGAAGAAGAAGAAGAAGAAGAAGAAGATGAAACAAAGAAAAAGCTTTCCCAAAAAAAAAAGAAAAACGAGGCACAAGCGAGCCAGCACGTCCGCCTGGCACGCGCACACACACACACACGCGCACACACAGACACACACCTGACCCTCGTTTCACCCTAAACACACACAGAAAGAAAGTGCAGGTCTCTCTCTTCACCTCTCGCTGAACTTCTCTCTCCGTCTCGCTCCCCCTCTCTCACCTCGCCATGACCTCCCCCGTGCTATCGCTCCCGTCTCCACATGCACACGCACATGCACGCGCACACACACACACAGCACAGACGCACACACACACACACATTATTGCTTCCTCTAATTCTTCGACGAGCAGAAAAACAAAGTGACGTGTTTTTCTCACATTTGTTTTCTCTGGTTTCTCCTCCGCTAATGGGCTTCTCTCTCTCCATCCCTCCTTCCTCCTCCCTTTTCTCTCCATCCCTCCTTCCTCCCTCTCTCTCTTCTCCTTATTATCATTCAACCCATCGCTCCTTTCTCACTCCCCCCTTTTTGACATTTCATCTCTTCTCCCACCTCTTACTGTTTCGACTTCACTTCTCTCTCTCTCTCTATTCTTTCTATCGTTCCACCTGTACCTACCCCCTTGCTCCCCTCATCTTATCATCCATCTCTCCATCCCTCCTCTTTCCTTTTCTGTTTTACATCTGCTAATCTTTCGCTCTGTATCGATACTTGCAGCCGCTCTTATCGTCTTCTCCCTCTCTTTCCCTCTCTTCCTCCCCCTCGGTGTTTAGCAGACTTGTTAATGGTTATTCCGGCTGTGGGCAGGATTTATTTGTTTAGGAACGTCAGGGAATCGCTGTGTTCCCGCTCGTAACGGCCAAACGACAGGGTCACCTAGAATTCATCATGTTTACACACACACACACACACAGGTTGTGATTATGTAATGTTTCCGCTAAGACATTTGTGACCAAACACCCTGAACCAAAGATCGTTTATCGACTAAACAGACTGGGAAAGAAATGACTATTAAAAAATCTTCCTGATTAAAATATACATACTGCTTCTCCTCCGGCATACCTTCACTCTCTTTCCCTCCCATCATCCTCCCATCATCCACTCCTCTCCCAGCTCTCCCAGCTGTCCATCTCTTCTCTAAATCTGACAGGGACCGGGTCAAAGGTCGCTAAAAGCAACGAGAGCGGATTAGACTTTTATCAAGAAACGCAGCCACGATGGCACCCGTCTGTCTCTCCGGGACATTCTTTCTAAATATCCGTCCATCCATCATTCATCTTCTTCACTGTCAACAGATCACTACTCAGGTATTTTCATTTTTCAACCAATGGGAAGAAAGACAGGAAAGTGCTTCTCACTGCCGCCATGAAAAAAAAGCTGTTTCCTCTGACGCCTGTCCGTCATCAGGCGTCTCTCACCCCCCCCCCCTCACTTCATCACTGACTCCTCATCTGAGTTCAAAGGTCACGACCGCCACACACACACAGCGCACTGACACCTGTCAATCATCTCTCTCTTGCTGTCGGTCTGGAGTATGTTTAAGAAACGAGGAAAGAAGTGGAGAAAGTAAGGACGGAGCATTTTGACGTCTGTCACCTTTGTCCTTCACTTCACTTAAAACAGAGCAAGAGGTTTTTTTATCTTTATCAGGAAAAACAACAACAACAGACGTCTGTCATCCATGAGTTTCTCCCTCTGTCCACATCTTTGTTTCTCTTTGATTAAATCTCTCAGGGTTAAAAGGTCGTTTCAAGAGGAACAGAGTTTTCTCATGGCCACGAAGAAAGACGAGTTTAGTTTTCTAGGACTTAGAGGAAATAACAGAGGGAAGTTAAATGCTCGAATAAATATTGTAGATGAATGTTACAGCAAAGAAACAAACATAAACTGAAGACTTGTTTGGTCTAATTCAGATTTTTCTGCCATAAAAAAAAGGTAATTTTTATAAATATATTCATTTGAGTTTAAAGAGTTTATTAAATGCTTTTAATTCATTATCAGGCTTTAAAATTTAACGTTTATTTTCCAACATACTGATTATTTTATTAACTCATTCATCTTTGGATCCATAAAACATCACATAACAGCAGAAACTACTCATTAAAGTTTCCTAGATTTTAACACCAGAGATGAAACTGTCTTATTTGCTGTTGTTTCTCACAACCGGACATAAACCATGAAATGTTTAATTAAATAAAACAGAAAAGAAGCAAGTCCTCCCGTCTGAGCAGCTTTTAAACGAGTGAATCCCCGATAACCACACACATCCCATCATATCTCGTCTGTCACAAGCCGACTGACAACCTGCGGCGAAAAAGGATTTTACACTTAACCCCAAATCCGCTCCTGACCCCTGAAAGCCAGAGGTCAGAGGTCACATTCAGAGGTTATCAGTCACCGCTGCCCGGCTGCTGTCACGTCTCAGCTCCACTCTCACTTCCTCACACGCTTTCTTCTCAGCGTTCCTCAGCATTTGTTTTTTTAAAAAAACCATGTACGAATCCACACAAAACTCTGAACTGTATCACTTCATCTCGAAAACCACGACTGGAACGAAGGCAGCTTGGATGTTTATCGCTTTGCAACAGGGAACTAATTTCTCCAGAAGTCAAATGAAAAAACCAAAAGCTTGCATCTGCCTGCAGCCGCTGCCAGGAACCACGACACGGCTCGGCCTCCACTGTGATCGAGCTTCAACGTGCACCGAGCTTTACTAATCAGCAGCAGGGTGGAAGTCGAATCCAAGTATTTTATCGCTCTCTACAGAGAAGTTATCCGTTTGTGTTTTGGTTAGGGGTCGTTTACGGTGCAGCACCACTGGAGTTTGCTCAAAGGCACGTTAGCAGGCTGGACGGTTGCCATGCAGCAGCTTTCTCCAGGATATTTCATCTATGTTAATCAAAAACATAAATTGGACTTAGTAACAAATCAAAAGCTGCTGAGGTTCAAAGCTCACGTTGGTTTGGGAGCTGCTCTTTGGAAGTCTTGAGTTTTGTCCGTCGCCATCCAACACTTCATTTGCACTTTATTGTCATAATACAAAAGAGTTTGAAATCTACATCCACCACAAGTTAACAAGTTTTGATGAAATAATAAACGCTGTGTTTATATTTTGGTTCAGGTTAAGTTTTCTAAATTTAAAGTTTTGTTCCGCCCGTGCACAAAGACGTGCGCACACGGAGGATCGTAGACGTTTAATTGAAATAGAAAAACGAGCAGCGGCATCGCACCGATACTCGGCATCACAGATTCCTGCTTTCGCGATGCGTGTGTCGACTGAAGAGACGGAGTGAGAACACGGCTGCCGACTGACTCTTCATGTCACAGGCGTGTTCCTCTGAACTCTCAGCTTCCTTCCTGACGTGACTAACTTCTCCTTCTCCTGCTTTGTCTCCAACTTTTTCCCTCTCGATTGTCTCCCTCCTCATCCTTCTCTCACTTACTCCATCTCTAATTCCCCATCCTCTCTCTCCCTCTCTTCGTCAGGGGTGACAGAGAAGTTGTACGACCCCCTCCCCCCCCACACTCCTCCCTAAAAAAAAGTGAGAGGGCTGAAATGGAATAAGTGTGGAAAAAAAGACGAGAAAAGAAACAAAAACAAGAGAAGAGTGCTGGTGGTTCAACCAGGGGTCTCCGCTGTCAATTAGACACTGCACAGACGAAGAGAGGGCGAGCGAGAGACACAGAAGGACAGAGACGGAGTGAAAGAGAGAGAGAGAGAGAGAATGAGGGGATGTAAATGAGAGAGAAAAGTCAAAAAGAATGATCGGGGAAATATTACAGGACTGCAGGAGAAAGGCAGAGGAGCGAGCGACAGAGGTCAGGCGGAGGGTAACTGGATGTTACGGAGGAGGAGGAAGGAGTGAGCGAGGAGCGGGGAGACGATAAACGAGTGCGGGCTGAAGTCGGAGGGGCCTGCCGGGAGCCGCTCTGTGCACCGATAAAGCAAATAAAGACGGAATACTCCAAAACAAACAGCGCCGGAGAAACGACGGGTTTTTCAGCTTCGCTCCGAGCTCCATTTAGATTCAAGCACTTTTTAAAAAGGTCAACTCGGCCTCGGCCACTTCTCTAACGTCAATTCGCCTCCAGACACTTTTTGGAGAGGTTAATTCTGGGCCGGGGTTCATTGTGGGTTCGTCCACTTGTCACCTCGCACGAGCTTCAAACACCGGTCGAGTTAGAATGGATTCAAATACTTTATACTATCATTATTAACAGTTTTTAAAACTTTGATTTAACATGTAAATATGCTTGTTGATTTTCATTCAAATGTTTTAAGGAAAAAGAAATTTAGCTCATGACACGGATATTGTGGATGTGGGCTCTAAAGTCTGGAAGTCAAGGACTGCAGGACAAACCTAAGAGGATGATTAGGAAGGAAATAAAACGTACGATACTACTCGTGCTATCGTGAAACAGTTTAACATCTCTTGACAAAGGAAGAACAACTTTTGGGTAAAAACAGCACACAACTCTCCGACGTATAGAAAAAGGTTCACGAAACACGAAGCCTCCGACAGAGTCCGAGTTTCGAACAATTCAGATGAATCGATGGCCTCAGCTGCAGGAAGGTGTTTGAATTTGCAGATGCGGAAAAACAAGCCGTCTCACTAACAAACCCAAAACAGGAAAGAGTGGAGAGAAGTTTTCAAGGGTCAAAACTATGTAAGAGGCTTTCTCTCACACACACACACACACACACACACACACACACACACACACACACACACACACACACACACACACACACACACACACAGGAAGGGGTGTTGATGCAGGTCATATCGGGGAGACAGACGGAGAGGTCAAGACTGATAACGCAGAACAATGACCTGACCCGGTCACCACATGGTCACTGTGTGTGTGTGTGTGTGTGTGTGTGTGTGTGAGAGAGATAGCATTAAGTGCGAGTGAGTTTTGACCACCTTGACCTCCCCACCATCACCCCCCCCCCCCTCCCCTCCACTGATTCCTGACCGCTACTTGACCATTGGTCGGAAGTAGCGCACCGCGGCTCCCCGCCCCGTCCAATCAGCTCGCTGAATGACCCTTTTGCCGTGACCACAGGCTGACCTGTTGTCACGCCGATAAGGCCCGGCCACAGACAGGACAGGAAGTTGAGGCAGGGGCCGAGAAACACACACACACACACACACACACACACACACACACACACACACACACACACACACACACACACACACACACACACACACACACACACACACACACACACACACACACACACACACTAAGTGAACTCTCCCACACAAATAATAGCTTGAACTCCACAGATATGTACACAGACGTTTTTTTTTTTGCTGCTTTATCTTCAGCGCAGCAAAATCACAAACCGCTTCATTACACTGCAGCTTGCTCTACGTGCGTGTGTGTGTGTGTGTGTGTGTGTGTGTGTGTCAGCTGTAATATATAAGAGGATAAAATGCATGTGAAGCAGACAGGAGAGACAGGTGTGTGTGTGTGTGTGTGAGATCAGATAAGGCTGTTTTGAGGGTCGCACAGCGAGTTCTCACCCCTCCCTGGCACCAGCACTTATCCCACTGACCTCGCTCTGCACCCCTTGTGACTCGCGTGTGTTTTTGTGCGTCTTTTCTGAGCGCTTGACACGGACGTCGGCCGCCGTGACTCGCGATCGCACGTTAAGAGCAGAGGAGAGGAAGACGAGGGTCAGACGAGAGTTAGGGAGCGACATGAGGGAGAGGAGGCAGAATGGAGATTCATAGAAATTAAACTAAGATAAGAGGAAAACAATAAGACAAAAAGGTTTTTATGACCTTATACGACATTAACATTCATTGTTATATTCATTGTTTAATTAATATTATCATAATTAAGGCCGACCTAAACGTATTTCAGACAAAGTACGTAAAATTAAAGATTTAAATTCAGATTTTAAATTCTAGACCCATAATTTAAATCAGCTCCTGTCGTCATAGTTACATGATACCATAACACCCCCCCTGGTTTCTACATGTGTGTTTCAACTGTCGCTGTTTGTGTCGATGTGTGTTTGATTCTGTTTGTGTGTGTCTCTCTCTCTCTCCGACTCTTCCAATGGATCGGCGGGCGAGCATTTAAATGTCCGTCTGCTGCTCATCCTCCCTTCGCCCTCTTTCTTCTGCGCTCGTCTCGCTCTTTCACCCCTCTCCACTCCTCTGTTCGTCCCCCCTTCTGTGACCGGTCAAACGGATGAAGGGAAGTGTCAGCCTCCCGAAGAGCGAGCGAGGTACGAGAGACAGAGGGGAAGAGGACGGAGAGAAAGAGAGAGAGGGACCACCCCGGGCGTTCGTTTCACCCGCCGTATCACTTTCACCTGACTGCACACTTTCACTCCCGATCCCTCGCTTTCTGCTCCGCTCCGTCAACACTTTCACGCATTCACGTCTTGTTTTCTGTCTCGGCGAGTTCACAATCTGGCCAGAGCCGTCTCTCTCCCTCTCTCCTCCTGTCATCTTCCTTTTGGATTCATTCATCCGCTCTCCTCCTCCATCCTTTCACAAAAACCCTCTCCCTCGTTTACGCCTTTCTGTTCACATTTTGCACTTTCGCCATCTCTCTCTCTCTCTCTCCTCACGTCCACGTGTTTGTCCTCCTTCTCCTCTTTCCCCGTACGCCTGGTGAGGAGTTGAAAGGTCAAAGGTCGACCTGTTCGCTGATTTCGTCGAGCATGTGCGCTGGCTGCTGTTCAGCCCCGACACACACACACAAGTACAGCTCATCCCTGTCTCAGCAGTCCCTTGCCTGAACCCGACCCGTCACACACACACACACACACCAGCTGTCCCAGTGCGACCACGGTCCAGAGGAATGTGACAGTAGCAGATTCCTCTGTCTCCTTCCGTTTCCCTGACCTCGTCCATCTCTTCCTGTCCTCGCTCTCACCTCCGTCTACCCTTCTCCTAACCCCTTCACTTTCTCTTCCCTTGAAACTCTTCTTTCCCCGAATCACATCTCTTTTTCGCCGAACTCCAAACAAACCACGAGAAACAACAGTGATGGCGACAGACTCGGCTCCTGCTTTGGTTTGGAAAACCTGGTTTTACAGACGTATTGGTATCAACGTGAAAACTTTTAATCCACAGAATAAATGATGCATTTCTGAGGTTATGTTTACGTCCCTGTTCGTTCGTTTGTCAGCTGGATTAATTAAAAAAACTAGTGAACGGATTCACATGAAACTTGGTGGAAGGATGTGATGAAGGTCAGGAAAGAATCCATTACATTTTGGCGAGGATCCAGATCACATCCACATAAATATCTACATAAATATCTCTTTCACAATGCCAGATATGACATTTTTGACATTTTCACTGATTTCTCTGGGAATAATTCATGGATCTTAATTTCAATGAGTGAAATTTGGTGCCTGGTGTTCACGCTATCTTCCCTCGAACCACACACATGAGCAGAGGCTGAAATTTAAAATCTCCCATGTGGAATTACAGCTGACAAAACTGATCTAACTCTGCGTTTGTGAAAGTACTTGAGCAAATGGATTTTAAAGCATTTTAGTTCAGTCTCTCTCTCTCTCTCTCTCTCTCTCTCTCTCTCCATCATCCCTCCACAGACGGGTGTGGATTTCAGATCAACTTGGCTAAAGACAAACTCCTGGATCCAACTCTGGGATATAAATCATTCTGACCAACTGCTGCTTCAACAAGAAAATCAAAACTCTTGGCGGCCAGAATCACAAGTAAATTCTCATGTTACTGACCTGATCTTATCAACAGAGACATTAGTTCAGCTGCTAAATTAAGAGACGCACGCACATAAACGCCGATGATTTTTTGAGACAATATGATTTTGAGGGATGGTTTCCAGGAAGAGTGACTCGTTCATTTCAGTGGGAGTCGGGGAGACGGAGAGGAAGCGTGGAGCGTTAAGTAGCATGTGCACTCGAGGCGGGAACAATGAAGTGACAAACAAACAGAATCGAGTGAAGGCTTCCTGCCGCGCTGACGGGCGACCTCGCTCCGTGCACGTCGTTTTCCTACCGGGATAAATTAGAGCCGACGGCCTCTTGTGAGCGAGGAAGCGAGTCGAGATAAACGCGCGGCTTCGGATTTTGAAACCAGTCCCTCCAGTTGCATTTAATTTAGTGTTTTCTGTGGATTTAATGTAGTTGGAGGCCTTTTTCCAACAATTGAGTTCTGAACCATCAGCTCTCTCCCTCAGCAGAGTTTGTGAAACTGCAAAGAAACTGAAAATACACAGAAGGACAGTATAATCACTAAGAACCTTGAACTGTCCACCTTCTCTCCTGACCCCCCCCCCTCTCACTGTCTCGTTGGTCTGGGTTACAGGGAGGTGAGGTGGAGGTTTCCTCTCCCACAGGGCCTCATCTCATCCCTGACACACACACACACACACACACACACACACACACACACACACACACACACACACACACACACACACACACACACACACACACACACACACACACACACACAGGCTCTCCCACAGGCTGCTATCCTCTCATTGGATAATCGCTACTGGTTGGTCTACGCTGGTCAATCTGACAACACACACACACACACACACACACACACACACACACACACACACACACACACACACACAGTTGTCATGCAGTGATATGTTGCTCTTGGAGAGCGAGAGGGAAGCCTCATGAGGTAATGGTTGGGACACACAAGCGTCAGGCAGAGGGCAGAAAGTCTGCTGCAAGTGTGTGTGTGTGTGTGTGTGTGTCAAATCCAGTTAGTGTCCGAAGTGACCGACTGGGAAATGGAGAATCAGGAAAAATCACAAATGGAGAAAAATGCTGAATTAACTTGGAGAATGAGGAAATAAATACGAGTAAAATATGCAATGAAACAAACTGGACCGTGGCTCAGTCGAGCTCAGACCTCCACCAACAGTCATCAAGTTCAGAGCTTCTGACTTTTCAGTTTAGTCTGAACCAAAATATCAGATTAAATATCCACCGTGTTCTGGGTCTGGATCATGCTGAACCATGGTTCTGTTCGTTTGCAGACTGAAAACACTTTGTTGGATAGTTTGGACTTTTGGACCAATCACAGGAAGTAGAGACAGCATTAAACAACAGAAGAAGAAGAAGAGGAAGCAGCTGCAGTCTTCACCTCCGACGATATAATGTTTGAACCACGAGGACGTTCATTTGAACTCGTGTGGCGTACTGTAGTACTGCGCCTGAAGGTGCTGATGCTGGTAGTGAAACCATAATACTGTGACCATGGCAACCAAATGAAGCGCTTCATTCATTTTCTCCATTCAAACAGAAAGACTACTACCCCCCCACCTGACGACACGCCCACGTCTATAAACCAATCAGAGTCAAGTACAGGTAGACGCCGCCCACGTAGGTGATGACGACAGGACGTACGTGTGTCAGACAGAATTCTTTAGTCCCTAAATTACAACGTGAAACCAAAACTAACCAGATCAAATGAAACTATGGAACAAACACATGAAGCTCAGTTGGAGCCTCTCCAACCCGGGGCTGAAGGGCCCCAGTGGCCCCGGGTCTCAGGGAACACGTCACTGATGGTCATGGAGGGAATGTGTCGCATGGGGCCGCACAGGCCGGTCACCACGTTGTGGATCATCACTGTTTCTTTGGTAATTAGGGGCAAAAATGTGGAGAAAGGAAAAGAATCAAAAGCAAAATAAAAAGAGGTCAAGGGGGAGGAGGAGGAGGAGGAGGGGAGAAGATGGCATCTCAAAAAGGAAAAGAGATACATGAATGGATGGAATTTGACTGACTGTGGTCGACCAGAGGAATGAAGCCGGGACCAATCAATGACAGTGAACACACACACGACCGGGCCCAAGGTGGAAGAATGCGTGCCTGGCGAATGAGCGGCCGGAGACGGAGGGGATGAGTGGAACTCTGGTGTTGCAAGCGTTTTTCTGGGGGGATGCCACACCGCAGCGCGCCCACTCAGACACACACACACACACACACACACACACACACACACACACACAGGGAGAACAGGGCCAGCCAAAGGTTTTGAAGTAACCACAGACTTCTGAATGTTCTAAATATAGGAGGATTGATAGGATCTGTGGATAATGGGGGTAAAAAACGCACACACACACACACACACACACACAGAAAAACACACACACACGCAGGATAACGTTGCTGACAGCTCAGATAAGCTCGTTACAGTGAATGAGCCTCGTTCTCGACAGTTGGTGAGAAGACTCTGGCTCGTGTGCAGCGTTTAAGACATGTCCGGGGTGATAAGAGGTTAAATGAGCCCGGAGTCGAGTGCGTGATATTCAGCTGCTGCGTGCACATCTACAGGTCAACATCTAAACCAGAGAGACGTTCTCTCTTATTCCAGATTCATCAATGTGAGAATTTGCTACTTTTTCTGGGTTGTATCTTTGTAAATTTAATATTTTTGGAATATTTTCTGTTTGGTAAAAGCAGTTCGGAGACATTATTTTTGCCCTCAGGGAAATTTCAAAAGACATTTCTCAACTATCTTATTGACTAAACTTAACTAAATTGTTCATAAAAGATTATAAAATATTATTATTACTATTGTTTATCAACCTTTGCACCAAGAACTTTAGTAAAAGACACGTGAAATTTCTTGTAAACCAACTCAAACCTAACCTGTACCTCACTGAATTACTTTTCTATCTGTAAAGACGCGAGTACTTTGTCTTTATGAATAAACAACTTGAGGTTTTCTCCATAATCCATAATATTCAGGGCCGAGCTTCATAGTCATGAAAACTGTCAGCTACCGACATTAAGACTCTGGATTCTTTATTAAAATTCTACCTTTTGCAAAACCTTTAAATGTATAATAATGTGTTTAGGTAAATATGTTGCGTGGCTGCTGAAGAGAGAATTTAATTTAATAAATGTAACCCTAACCCTGACAATTTTTTACCAAATGTAATGTTAAGTAAATGACAAATGATTTATATTTTTGTTATTACTTCCTCTTAATTTATCAATAAATATGACAGACACAGGAACAGCAGATAATATATTAATGGATTAACTCGTTGAAAAATTATGATGAATTATTTAAGAATACTGGGGATTTTTCGGTCAGGTTTTTCTAAAATAAACAAAACAAATATTTATTTTTATTTGTATTGTTCAACAAATATTTGTGCATTTCATTTCATTTTATTTTACAATTTACAACTCATGATTCTGGATTTTAAAACTTTCTTAATCATACTTCACTGTAGGAGTTATTTTACATTGGCTTATATAATGTTATTCATACTTATCGCAGTTTTACAATATTCCTTTATTTTTTGGTGAATACAAAAATAGAGTAGTGCAGTGAATATATATGAATGATGACAAAAAAATATATATAACTCTTCAGGGTTTAAAACTATTGAACTGAACTGAGTTTCAGGATCTCCAGAAAAAATATTATTAAATTATATTATTGCAGGGGTGTCGGAAAAAAATAGATTTTGCGATCGTGTATGTTGTGTGACAATGAGCCTGAAAAAAAACGTAGATATTATTAATATATATATATATATATATATATAATATATTGCATAAATACGCAACTACGCTTCAACAATTATTTTTTACAAGCTGGTTTTCAAAGTGCTCGGCGACAAACCACGTTTTCATCTCCTGTGTATCGAAGTGCGTGTGTTAGAGTGTGTGTGTGTGTGTGTGTGTGTGTGTGTGTGTGTGTGTCTGTGTGTGTGTGTGTGTCCTGGGGGAACTCCCGTCTCGGCCCTGTCCCAGGACCCCGGAACCTTCCAGAACACCGGGACCCGACCACACAACAAACGGCCCCGTCAGCGTGATTTATCGGCCATTCACCACCAGGTCACACACACACACACACACACACACACACCCAAATATATATACACACAAAGACACACACACACACTCCAAAGCATCAATGCATGCGTATGAGGACATATGAAAGCGCCCATGTCAACGCACAAACATGAAAAATTAACCCAAATTGTGTGGATCCGTCAAACGCACACACACACAAAGATGCTCGTGCAGATGTGTACACACAGGACGGAGGAATGCACTTCTTTTGATATGATAAGAAAGGTTCAGAAAAACAATGGATGAGAGACAGAAAGAGACAGAAATAAAAGAGCAGCAGAGCTGAATAACTCCAAAAGATTCTGATCGGCAAAAGAAAAGCGAAAGGGGAGGAGGAGAAGGAGGAGGAGGAGGAGAGGATGGAGGGAAGGAGAGGATGGAGACGGAGGAAGAGGAGGATGAAGCGAGCAGTGGGAGCAAAGGAGGGAAAGGCGAAAGAGCAGAGGATGAAGAGGGAAGGAGAGGGGGGGGGGGTAGAAGTAAACATCGATGCCGGATGAATGCAATTTTTTTTCTTTTCTCCTTCTCCCCATCTTCCCCCCTTCCTTCTCCTCCTCCGAGCGAGAGAACAAGAGGCACTGCATCATCCCGACAGGCGGAGAAAGAGAAGAGAGGGAGAGAGAAAGAGGGATTGTGACGGAGGGATAAAGGGCTATCCGTCTCTGTCTGTCACCTCATTCATCGTCCCCTGCTCCGTCCTGCCGGCCCATCCGTCATCCGCTGTCACACACACACACACACACACGCACACACACACACACTTTCCAACCACTTTCACACACTCTGCAACAACGACGACACACACACACACACATCAAAGACGAGCGGCCAGGCACACAAACTTCGGCTCGTTCTCCGCCCTGTTTCACACATTCACTGCGATGACACACAAACGGACGCGCACACAACTACGTTCAGCGACACACACACTCAAACACTTTCACAGCGATGATGACAAACACGCGGACACAAACACAAGCCAGGAAAGCCACACAAACTTTCTCTGAGGCTCTTCGCCCCGTTTCACACATTCACAAACACAGATACACTCAACTGGGATGACAGACACACAAACACACACTAAAAGAACACACTCGCCAATGACGATGGCAAACGCGAGTTCCCCTCGCTTTCACGCACTCGCCTGCCAAGCGCCCCTTGTTTTTTCGCAAAGTTGAAATACGACAACGACACACTCGCCGCCCTCTCGCACGCGCAGACACACATGCACACTCGCTCCGCCCAACATCCTGGATTCTCAGCGCCCAGTTCTGTCCCTCCTCCGTCTGGTTCTGGTTTTTCCCAGGACCCGGAAAAACAAGACCGCCCGGCCACTTCCTGCCCTCGTCTGTTTCTCAGTCTCAGGTCTGAGGACCCGGGTCGGCCCCCGGGACGACTGGGGACGTGTTCTAGATCTGGAGCAGGTTCTCACCAGAGACTTCAGACTGTGACCTTATAAAATACTAAATGATGAAACTGTAAAAGCCAATCACACGTCACTGTACACTTGCTCTGAGCAATTTTCTGAACTTTTACTTTTGAATGTCCAGAAATTGCCAGAGTGAGTCCACGGGAGAAGACAGCAGAATTGACTCCGAGCGAGTGGACGTGTTGATGAGGTTTCTAACACTGGAAGAACACAAATATCTCAGGATGAAGAAGAGGAGCCGTACACGTAGAAGACGAAGACGTCAACTTGGAAAGACGAGGAGATTTGCGAGCTTTTGGTGATGAGGGCCGAAACGGAGATTGTCAAACAAGTTGCCAGAGACTCTACCATCTACCCAGGCTCCGCCCCTCGTCCTCGTCAAACTCCAGAAAATGTCTGGACCCTATTTTCCAGAGTTCAGTCGAGAAACTGTTATCTAGAGAATCGCTCACGTTATCACACCAGACTACAACGTGTGCGTCAAAGTCTTTCTGACAGAAATATCGATTCATCTCAGTGAGATTTTACCTAATAACAAATAAGGAGAAAGATCTACAGATCATTTGATTGGTCTGATATTCTGCAGCAGTCTTTTTGCTTCGTCTCTGCACGTGCACCATTTTTAAACATCTCTTCAAACGTATTCTGCAAACAGCCTTTATTTTGTTAGTCATGGCCTCTGTGTTTCTCTGCTGCACCTTTACGGTTTCCTGCGTTAACAAATTTTGTGTCCAGCTTAAACCTGTCTTAGAAATTAATTTATTATTTTTAAAAGGTTATTTCTCACTGTAAAAAAAGTGAGGAATTCGACGAGAAATAAAAGAGAGACAAGAAAGAAAAGGACGAAATGTCGGAAGTTTAGTGTCGGAAGTTTAGAAGACATCAAACAGCAAGAGAAGATAAAAGAGGGCTGGAAGAGATGAGAAGGATGGGGAATTAAAAAAAAAAAAAAAAATGAGAAGGGGTTGAATAAAATCAGAAATAAAGGAGGAGGACGAGGACTGTGAGGGAGGATGGGAAGAAGGATGAAAAGGACGAGGGGAGGGAGCGAGCGACGAGGTAGAAAAAAAAAAGATAGCGGAGGCAAAAACAGAAAGAGAGAACGAAGGAGAGGAGGACCACGAGGGAGACAAAGACCTACTTGTCTCAAGTCACTGAAGGCCAGAAGCAACGTGTCACCCTGGAAGCCTGCGACCGGGCCGGCTCTGGCAAAACCTGTGGGAAAATACAAACCCGCCCCCCCAGTCCACCCCCGGAGAGAGGGAAGAGAGGAGGAGGAGTAGGAGGAGGAGAGGAGAGAAAAAAAGAGGAGAGGGTGAAAAACTGAATAATAAAAGACCTGGTTGGATTTGCTATGCATCGGGATAGATTGGCAGACAAATGACAGCCTGGTGAGGAGGAGGGAGGAAGACGAGGGAGGAGGAGGGAGGGAGGGAGGGAGGGAAGGGTGTTAGAGTCATGTCGCTGGGTCTTGTTGAAAAAGAGTGTGTGTGTGTGTCTGTGTGTGTGTTTGTGTGACTAAGAGAGGGAGAGTGTGTGTTTGTCGGTGTGAAAGAGCAAAGGGTTTTGTAGCGTACGCTGTGTTGAATGTGTGTGTGTGAGAGAGTTGGTCGCCTTGTCAAGTGTGTGTGTGTGTGTGTGTGTGTGTGTGTTTGTGCGTTCACTCGTTGTTTGTGCAGGGCCCCGCCGCCGTGTTCGAGAACAGGCGAGAACTGTTGGATTTTGAACCCAGGGTGACGCCTGTGTGTGTGTTTGTGTGCGTTCGGATTGCTTGTGTGTCGGGGTCGTACGGAGTGTGAGCTGGGGTCCTGGCGTCAGTTGGCCCCCGTAAACAAGCCGACGGGTATTCTGAGCGAGGGAACGAAAGAAAAGAGGAGTGCTGCGGGGAGAGAGGGAGCATAGCCTGTCGCTAATCCCTTTCACCTCAGAGCGCGCGCACACACACAGACACACACACACACACACATTACACGCCTGCCATCTTCAGTGACCCCCGTGACACACACACAGACACACACAAGCTACAGTATCTGTCGAAGTAACCTTTACTCCTACATCCATTATTTTACCTTTAACTTCACTCTTCACCTCCTATTCCTCTGTTTCTTTCCTCCTCCGTTCATCTCTTTTCCCTCCTCGCTTGAACAAAGTTTTCCAACCCTGACCCGTGTGCACGCCGCCGACCGACAGCCAATCACAGCTCTGCACCCCCCCCCCCCCCCCCCCCCCCCCCCCCCCCCGTGACTTACGTAGGTAATCAGGAAGGACTTTACTGTTCCACCCACAGAATGTAAATAAAGATGGAGGACAAGTGTCCACTTCGTCCCCCCGTTTAGAAATGAAGCTCAGATATTAAACGTGCAGGAGACGTCATGTGGCGTCTGTGCAGCCGTGATCGTAGTGCGGAGACACGGTGTTGAGGCCCCACTGATATATAGATATATATAAAAGTGATGTTTTAAATGACTTGTGCTTGTTTGTTTGTCAGCACAAGAACATAAACATACCGAGTTAATTTTGTGGAACATGAGCCAAGACAGAAGTAATTCTGGATCTGACTAAACGGGGGAGATCCAGGATGTTTGTTTTCGTGCTCTTTAACACGGCGCAATGCGGCGCTGACGGAGGTTTCCTCTCTCTGAGGGCCCTTCACGTCGATTTGTCGGTGGGATTACGCAAAATCCACGGAACTGATTTCAAAACAAACTCTGTGGAGGAATGCGGTCGGGGGCCTCGGAAGAACCCGTAACGTTTTTGGTGTGGATTAAGGGGCAGATCCAGATTTATTTATTTTTCGGTCCATTCAGCCTTTTTGTCACATTTTCAGGGAATAATGCAAATATTGATTTAAAAAAAAAAATCTGCCGGAAAACAATTTGGTGCAGATCTGATAAAAACCTGAATATATTAGATCTCAGTGTTTTTATAGGGGAGTAGTTTTTTACTCTATTTTAATGTGTAGCTGAGATGAACTTTGATTTATTGAATTATATGACACACTATGTTTTCTTACAAATAAATGATTACGGGTTTGTCGGACTACTTCTTTTCTTCTTTTTATATTTCAACTAATTTTCTCAACCCAATTTCTTTCCAATTTTCCTCATTGTTTCCAGCAGATTTAGTTTTCCCCACTCAAGATTTATTTCTTCCGCTTTCTTTCACTTTTTCAGTCCGTTGCTGTTAAATATTGGCTGCTCTTTTTTTTGGTTGCTCTTCATCTTCGTCTCATTAACTTTCCTTTCATCGCTTTATTTCTCTCTCCTCCATCTTTTTCCCATGTTCCCTCCTTCTCCTCCCTCAGCTTCTCCTCCTTTTTGCCGTGTTCCCCGCTGATCGTGTTCATTTCATCTGCACCTCCCGCTCCTTTTTTTTATCTGTCACAATCCTGAAATTCCTCCCTCTATTTAATCTCTAATCCCTCTTTCTTTTGCTCTCCCTCACTTCCTCCGTCCTTTCAGAGTCACCATTAATTTTCATTTAATCCCTCCTCTCATCCGTGTATTCTGCCCCGTATTCTTCTTCTGGTGGTTTTCTTTTAATTTCACACCTCTTTCATTTAATCCTTTTTCCGTCTGCCCTCTTCTCTCTCTCCTCCCTTTCATCCCATTCTTCTCTAACCCTTTTACCCTATTTTTATCATTTAACCCTTCCTTCCTTCCTTCCTTCATTCACTTTCTTTCTTTAACTTTATCCAACGATGTAGTTTTCTTCCTTTTTCACTTGATCATTTTTCATCTCTATCTTTACTCTAGTTTTCAGACTATTTCTGCTTTTTAGTTTTATTTAATGACTCCTTCCACCCATTTTCTATTCCTCTGTTTACTCCTCCTTTCATACATTCGTTTTTTATCCTTCTTTCTCACATCACTCGTTCACGAACCCATCGCTCTGACTATTCATCCTCTCCCTCTGTCAAATATTCCCCCTCTTTTCCTTTCATTTATCATCTCACCTCTCTTTATTTTAATCCATTTACAGTTTAACGGTAAAAAAAAAAAAATCCCATCCTCCCATTTCTTCCCCTTTAATCCGTTCATCCACCTTTGCACTTTTCATTTTACCCCTTTCCATTAATCCCTTGTTCCTGTTCTTCTCTCCGCTTTCTCTGTCAGGTCCCTCCATCTTTCATTCATCCCTCTTCCCCCTTAAATTAAATCCCTCTCTCCCCCGCCACCACATCCTTTTGCTCCGTCCTGTGGTTTCCTTCTGCTTATTTCTCTCTCTCTCTCTCTCTCTTTTGAATTCTTCACATCCCTCAAATTGTTTGCCTCTTCTTTCTTCCATTCTTCTACTGTATCTTCACCTCCTCCCGTGTCTGTCTATTCTTGCAGTGTTTTTTTTTTTACTCCCTCCTCTGGGCCCTCCGTCTGCCCCGAATAAGTAACTCCGTAACCTCCTAACCCCTCCGCAGCACTGCACGCATGTCACTGTGCATTATGTCACACACACACACACACACAGACACACACACACACAGACACACACACACACACACACTGTGACCCGCACCGTGACTCTAAGAACCTTGATCACGAACAAAAAAAAAAAAAACTGAGCCAACGACGCCTGGCACTCTTTCATTTCTCCTCCTCCTTTATCTCCGAGCGCTCTGCATATATACGCCTCAACAGAAGAAGAAAAAAAACAAGGCGATGGAGGGAGGTGAGGGGAGGAGAGGGAAAGAATGCATGGGGGGGGGGGAGGGAGGAAGAGGAGAGAGCAGTGAGGATGCGATGGGAAGGAGGATGGGAAAACGATTGACAGATGAGAGGAGTGTCGGGGGGGGGAAGGGGAGGAGAAGAGGGGATCTAAAGGATGCTCTCCGCCGAACCATGCAACTGGTTGTTCCATAGCGCCCCCTGTGCCGTCAAATCTAAACTGCACCCATGCAACATTTCAAGCTTGCTCACTTGAACAGTTTTTTAATTCAAAATCATAAAAATGCTAAATTAGTTTTGTTGGGAATACGTGTATTTTGTGTAGTTGTGGACGAGTGACCTTTAAATCTGCGTGTTTGATGTGGTGCACGTCTTATGTGGGATGAAGAGGAGAGAAGAAATATGTCACAGACGAAGAAAGGGGATGAAATGGCGGCAGAGAGAAGAAGGAAGACGGTAAAGTAGAGGGACGAAAATGGGAAGAACAAAAAGAGGAAGGCCAGGAAACCAATCTAACCAATATTAAAGATGCATTTATAATAAATAAAAAACGTGTAAAAGTGAATGTCGACTCACTCTCGCACTCCTTGACGTCGGCGTTGAGCTGGTGCAGAGCTCCCATGGAGATCTGTCGGATCTCGGGGTCGAGCAGCAGCTGCATCAGCGAGGTGGAGATGTGTTTACAGGCCGACATGCACGCCGTCTGAGCCACTTTACCCTGAGAGACGGAGAGAGAGAGAGACGTTGGTTAGTGAGCGGCCACGTTGACGTCTCAGTCACAGTTTGACATCGTGTCCAGCGTCCATCTTGGTTTTTTTTTAAACCAGATGTAGCCATATTTGGAGGATCGTCGTTTTAGAGAGTGATTTTTTTTTTTCTCGTTGACTTCTAGAGAACCAACCAGTGGAGTCGCCCTCTGCAGGTCGTTTGAGAGAAAACAGGTTTCAGGCACTTGGACGTTGGTTTCACTGTTTTTCATCAGACAGCAGCAAAACAGACCTTCATATGAGCGACGACATTTTAAAGGGACACTACAAAGATTTTAAAAATATCTGCTAACTTTTTTTTGGTCTTTTGTCGACCTGAGAACTTCTCTAAGACTGAAACACGGTGGTTTGGAGACAGTGTACAGGTGTTACTCTTTTAATCGAGGCTGATTTAAAAGAGCTCTACATCTTAATATGAGAGAGACACACACACACACACAAAAACTCACTCACTCACACTCACACACACACACACACACACACTGTATGCTGAGTTCAGGTGTAGTCAGAATGATGAAGTACTATATTAAGAATAAAAGCAGCGGATGAGGAAGTACATGACAACGCATTAATACAGAACACACAACATGTGTTTGGTGTGTTTGATTGAGTGTATACTGTGTGTGTGTGTGTGTGTGTGTGTGTGTGTGTGTGTGTGTGTGTGTGTGTGTGTGTGTGTGTGTGGCCTCAACGTCTACATTCCAACAGAATGAAGCTGAGCTGAAAAGAGGGAAACAACAGAAAATGAGGTGAAGGTAATCCAAAGCAGAGGAACAAGCTCTGGTAATCATTAGATAACTTAATTATGATTGTGATATAACTTAAAACTCCAAAAGTTTCGACAATATGTTATGTTGTAAACAATCGCAACAACCGAAAGCTATTAAAAAATGACACTAAAACACGTGTGTTGTTATTGTGATTCCCACTTGTTCACTAACAAATGAAAAATCCAATCTTTTATAAAAACACATTAATCGACATGTTATTTCTAATTCTTTGCTTTCGTGAACAAACAATCTAATGAAATGATTTAATAATTTTAGTGAAAAACTTCATTTCCTCTTTGTTTTCTCCTGCTGAAATCACTGTAACAAACAGAGTCCCTAGGTTTCTGCACATCTGAATGGTTGAATGTCTTTGAGACAAAATAATTTAAACACAATGAAATTAAATTCATTGCTTCACAGAAACTCTGGTTTCCCCAAAGAGATTCGTAAACTTCATCTCATGACAAACATCGACAGCAGCAGAAAGTGAAGCTCGGTTCATTCAGGAGGCTGCGCTCGCCTCAGAGGGAAAAATCTAAATCACACACACGGTGAACACGTGCGTCCACACATGTTCGAGAAACACACACCTACAGACCGGCCGGATTTCCTCCACTACGACGCTGGCCTCTGAACTCGGTACGCACACACACACACACACACACACATACGCTCCACACAGACACACACACGCTCCATACAACCCCAGGGGTGAATTATCATAGGGTGAGATTGAGCGTGAAATGGGTTAATTCTATTTACATGTCCTGAACCAGCACTGACTGACACACACATGAACACACAGGTAGGTCTGTCTGACAGAAACGTCTCAGAGTTCAACACAGGAGGCAACTGGGAACGATTAGAGGAGAGGAGGAGAGGGGAGGAGAGGGGAGGAGAGGAGAGGAGAGGAGAGGAGAGGAGAGGTATGAGGCAAAGAGTACGGAGGGGAAAAGTGATGGAGGGTGAGGAAAGTTGACAGAGGGTGAGTAAAAGAAAGTAAGGTAAGGAAACTTGAAGATCAGTGAAGGGAGGACAAATTATGGAAGGTGAGAGGAGAGAAGGTAAGTAAGCGGAGGTGAGGAAAGGAAGAGAAAGCTAGGTAGGTTAAGGAAAGGGAGTGATAAAACCGAGTGATGCTTCTTCTCCATCCTCCCTCCCTCCCTCCTCCCAGCTAACGAGAGACGTTCATCAAAGAGCTCGTTAAAAGCCACTCGGCTGCTAACGGCTGAACAAATAGACGAGAGAGAGAGAGAGAGAGAGAGAGAGAGAGAGAGAGAGAGAGAGAGAGAGAAAGCAGGCGAGGCGGAGGGAAGGAGGGAAGGAGACTGGCGGGGTCAGGCGGAGGAACAGACGAGGGGAAGGGGGCTGGTGAATAATCAAGGTCGAGGAATGAACGAGGGAAGAGGAAGGAAAAGGAGAAGAGGGAGGAATGCAGACAGATGAGAAAGACAGTGAAATATTCAAATAAAAGCATCTGTCTCTCGTTCTCTTCATGTCGACGTTCGGGGGTTGAAATTCAGTTTAGACTTTTATATTATTAATGTCAATATTAAATCAAATGACGACGTGTAAAGTGAAATTTGTCTCATGTCTCTTCAAAAACCTCCTAAAAGTTCATTTTATTATATATATATTAATTCGTTTGTGTGTATTTTTCATTGTTGTCAAAAAGTTGTAAAGATTTGAGTAGTACGGTGGGTTTTTGCATAAACACACTGAGGAGTCAGAGTAATATTTGATCTGTCTGAGCTACACTTCAAATGAAAAGAGGCTCAAAGGACTTTTGACAAATTACTTAGAACAACCAGAACCTCGTATGTGAAGCTTTTCAGTGCGATAACAGATTGACGGGCACTTCCAAACAGAACCGCTCCTCCCAAGTGCTCCCTGCGGACTTCGGCTCCGCGATGCCAGGAGCAGGCCGAGTTAGGAGAAACGCACCGGCGCGGCGAGTCTTTCCCGATGCCATAACGCCCTGATTCACGACTCCTGGAGAGGATTCGACACGGTGTATAATATGCTCTCCGTCCATCCAGAAAGCTGTCAGTCAAACCGAGGAGCCGCCCGGGGCAGCCAAAAGTCAAGAGGTGGGATCGCGGCAAAAGAAAAATACGATACTGGCGTGCGACACCCCCGGAGTTCTTCCGACTAAACCCGCGGCGTGGAGTTCTGAGGGGCTACAGGTGCTTGTTGTGATTCACGACCTGGATTTATCTGCTCGTGTGTTTAGATTCAACACAAACTGAAGCTCAGATTCGCCGTAAAGGGAGAAGCTCCGGGACTTTCGGCCTCGTGGAACAAATTCAGATAGTTGCGTTATGGCAGGAATTAATTCATGTCACTCAGGAATAACACCACAAAAATGAAGTCTGGACTTTTGTGAATGTTTTCACTCTGAGTGTAACCTTGACACAGACACACACACACACACACAGACACACACAGACACACACAGAGAGCCAGTGCAAGCAGCTTCACCTCAAGGACTCAAAACCACATTTAATCTGACAGACACCAGAGTTGGAAATTTCATTTTGTCTAATGGAACAAGTGGTAAATCCATTTTTTTGAACTGGCTTTTTTTCCTCTCCTCCGCACACGACTGCATATTATTGTGAAAGACGCATATTTTTGCTCATATTAAAGTTGACAATCTTAAATTGAAATGTTTTCTTTTAGCTCCTGTCTCTTTAGGAAATATGTTATAAAATACCGAATAATAATAATATGACTATTCCTCTTTTTACAGCTACGAATTCTACAAAGAAAACAATATCAAACCTCAATTACATTTTTCTTTCAGAGTCCGATACAGATATCGTGGGTATTATTGCACATTTTTTAAACATATACAGCTCCAGAAAAAAAATCAAGCAACCACTTCAAATTTCTCGATAGTTTAAAGAATGGAACTAAAATGTTCATTTTACTTTAACACATTTCTATCAACAGTAAAAACCAGAGAAACTTATAATCTCGTAATTTTTTTCCACAGCTGCATACTGGCCAATAACGGTATTGGAAATTATTTTCTTTCTAATATCCATTTACTCAGGCCCTGGAGTATGTCAAGTTTTTTGAGTCGGGCAGAACGTCTGGGACGATGTTAACCGGCCAAAAGTTTCTCGAACATTTGCCCGACGCAATCAAACCGGCGTTAACAACTTGAAGGTGACTGCGTACGATTACAACACATGAACACAGACGCAGGCAAACGTGCATCACTTCCTTTTCATCCCACATGCCGGTTTGGTGTAGGGAGGTGATCGGGGTCAAATTTAAAAAACGGGTTAACAAGGTCAGTCAGGGATTTGGTAAACAACACTCCGTTACCACAGCAACCGCAGATACTCACCGGTAAGGTAGCGTGTTCTGTTGGCGTTCCCTGAGGTAAAAAAACAAACATAAACCGGGAGATTTAGCCCCTGGCAGAGCCACTGAAACTAAGGTGTTATTAATGGGAGACATGAATAGTTACAGGAAACCGAAGCACGAAAATAGAGCTCCTGAATCAAACCGCTGCGATGACACTAACAGCTTTTTCCACCTCTGTGTTTTATTGCACACGGGCCCTTGAGACGATGCTAATCTGACTATCTGGCGCTCGGCGGGAGCATCACGGGGAACTCCCCGACGCGCAGAGGAGAAGCCGCCGCCAAACGCTTCTCGGAGCGCTGCAGGACGAACGATCAAGGAGCATTACAGGTCCAAGAATTTCCTCTCTGATTTCCATGCTATCACTTTCACTCCCAAGGCCATTCCCCGTTCCATCTCTAAACCGGAGCTCAATGTGATTATGCGTCTTTAGCGACGTAGCGCTGAACTCTTGCAGAATTATTAGCTCTTGGATATGGCAATGTTTTAATCTCTGGGAACTGGGACGTCAGACGTGTGGGAGCTTCTTAGAGCTGTTAAAGAAATGTGAGCCCGCCGCTGTTCCCTCAGCACGTCTGCTCCCGTTAAATTCACAGCCGCTAAAAAACTAAAACACACACACACACACGTAGAGAATGTGGCAGATCATTGCAAGAATGTTGCTGTGTCACAGTGAGAATTCACTTCATTATAATCAGTGACAGGTCAGCGTGTGTGTTTGTGCTTATTCCAAGTTGCATAACCTCTTGGATTTCATTTTCTTAAGAGTCATAAAAACAACACGGCCTCTAATCCTGGATTCTTGTTTTTTTTTTTTATACAATATTTTTCTTCCAGTCTATTTCCTTCAAGTCCAGTTCTACGAAACCTTGACCGTGTTCAGACCTGGTGTTAACATCCGCCGCTGCAGCCTCTGAGTTGAGACACAGCAAATCAAACAGATCTGAGAACCCCAGATAAATAAAATATGTTTATTACACAACCTTCACCCAGGAGCAAAAATCAAACGCTTCTAGTTGTGATGACTGGTTCAGCAGCGACACCATGAAGTGTCCAAGTTTGTGGAAATCATTTAAAATCAAATCAATTATTTCAACGTGTCAGAAAAGGTCATTTCGAAATGTGACAAGAATAATTATGATCCTGACTCAGCAGGATATGATGCAGCGGCTGTAGGACAGTAAAAAAATTTGATTTTGGTCAATGAAGATCTGTGCGACAGAGATACTGTAGATGTAGTAGAATTAATACGAGAACACGCTGATACCTGTGTACTATCACCAGTATTAACATCGGCAGTAATTTTTTATTCCTGCTTCTCCTCCCTTCAATAGTATCAACTTCATTTCTGAGTAACTCTACTCTTTTATACGATCGCCTCCGTTCCAGAGGGTCATACCACCCGGCTTTTTAGATCCATAGCATCTGATCTACTTAGGAGGCCCCGTGCCATGTGTGAGTGTGTGTTTAAGTGCGTGTGTGAGTCGGGGGTCATGTCCGGGGCTCATGGGGGTGTAGGAAAAGCTTCTTAGAAGTGCTGGAAAACACTTAGCTCAACCACCGTGTGTGTGTGTGGCCTTATGGCCTTGTGACCCGCTTTGACCAAATCTGTGTGCGCAATCATCTTAGCGCCAACCCGAGTGTGTGTGAGTGTGTGTGAGTGTGTGTGAAGATTTAAGAAAACTGTCCGTGTGCATTCTACAGGAACCGAATAAGCGTATATAGCTCACACAGATTCTGGATCAACTACTGAGAATAAACTCAACTAAAAAGACAAATTCAGCGTGAGAAAAACATCTGGATTAAAGACCCCGAATAAAGATGGAGGACGTGTCTCCACTTTCCTCAAATATCCAGAAATGTAGCTGAAAGAATCTTGAATTCAAACGCTGCCATGTTGTGGATTCAGAGTCTGTTCAGTAGCGATCGGGGATTTAGGTATGAAGGTCCCACCGATTCAAAAGCTTGACCAATCGTACGTCAGTCTCACTCGTGAACACTTGGACATGAGCGTGAGAAGAGAAGAGAAAGACAAAGATTATTTGACACGTGCTTTGAGTTTGTGTTTCGGTCCATGTCCCATCTACTAACATGGAAGAGGTGTAGTTTACGACCTATTCTGTCTCCAGCCATGATGACGGGACATTTGAATGCATCTCTGCCGAGTTCAAAGCTCGATATCTTCGCAGGAAAGTGCAGCTCTCCAACCATCACGTGTTCTCCTGTCACTTTCTCTCCTTCACGGGCCTTTTGACTTGAAGTGATGGGTCACATGATCAGTTTAATCCGCCCACAGGGGCTGGAGGGCGACACTTTTGGGGCGATGGACGGTGTTAAGGATTATACAAAACAAATGTGAGAAGTCACAAGCAGCTTCCACGATTATTAATCCTGGATTTTTCGCACCGTCGCCTGAAACTAAAATCTTTATTTAATTTACCAGGGAACATTTAAGACGCTTACTGGATGAAATGATTTCTCCTACACGTATTTCATTGGGCTCTACGGGGAACCGTGTGCTGTTCGTGGTGCAATATGAAATCCTGACGGAGCGTGTAATGTCATCACGACCAGGCTGCGGAGTCAAGAGTCTGAGCCGCTGTGTAATCTCATGCTGCTGACCCGAGCAGCTCGACCCTTTAATGAGCTTAACGGGCCCCATGTTAAC